>NC_064410.1:24472500-24772500 GCF_023375975.1 Astyanax mexicanus
AAATTTTGGGACCAAAAAAATTTTGACCCAAAAAAAACTTCGAAAAAATTTTGACCAGAAAAAAAGTTCGAAAAATTTTGGGACCAAAAAAATTTTGACCCAAAAAAAAGTTCGAAAAATTTTGGGACCAAAAAAATTTTGACCCAAAAAAAAGTTCGAAAAATTTTGGGACCAAAAAAATTTTGACCCAAAAAAAACTTCGAAAAAATTTTGACCCAAAAAAATTTTGAGCCAAAAAAAAGTTTGAAAAATTTTGGGACCAAAAAAAAGTTCGAAAAAATTTTGACCCAAAAAAATTTTGAGCAAAAAAAATTCGAAAAATTTTGGGACCAAAAAAATTTTGACCCAAAAAAAAGTTTGAAAAATTTTAGGACCAAAAAACTTTTGACCCAAAAAAAACTTCGAAAAAATTTTGACCCAAAAAAATTTTGAGCCAAAAAAAAGTTTGAAAAATTTTGGGACCAAAAAAAAGTTCGAAAAAATTTTGACCCAAAAAAATTTTGAGCAAAAAAAGTTCGAAAAATTTTGGGACCAAAAAAATTTTGACCCAAAAAAAAGTTTGAAAAATTTTGGGACCAAAAAAATTTTGACCCAAAAAAAAGTTGTAAAATATTGAACCCAAAAATAACTTCGAAAAAATTTTAAGCCAAAAAAAAGTTCGAAAAATTTCGGGACCAAAAAAATTTTGACCCAAAAAAAAGTTTGAAATATTTTGGGACCAATAAAATTTTGACCCAAAAAAATTTTGAGCCAAAAAATTTTGAAAAATTTTGGGACCAAAAAAATTTTGACCTAAAAAAAACTTCGAAAAAATTTTGACCAGAAAAAAAGTTCGAAAAATTTTGGGACCAAAAAAATTTTGACCCAAAAAAAAGTTCGAAAAGTTTTGGGACCAAAAAAATTTTGACCAAAAAAAAAGTTCGAAAAATTTTGGGACCAAAAAAATTTTGACCCAAAAAAAAGTTCGAAAAATTTTGGGACCAAAAAAATTTTGACCCAAAAAAAACTTCGAAAAAATTTTGACCCAAAAAAATTTTGAGCCAAAAAAAAGTTTGAAAAATTTTGGGACCAAAAAAAAGTTCGAAAAAATTTTGACCCAAAAAAATTTTGAGCAAAAAAAATTCGAAAAATTTTGGGACCAAAAAAATTTTGACCCAAAAAAAAGTTTGAAAAATTTTAGGACCAAAAAACTTTTGACCCAAAAAAAACTTCGAAAAAATTTTGACCCAAAAAAATTTTGAGCCAAAAAAAAGTTTGAAAAATTTTGGGACCAAAAAAAAGTTCGAAAAAATTTTGACCCAAAAAAATTTTGAGCAAAAAAAGTTCGAAAAATTTTGGGACCAAAAAAATTTTGAGCCAAAAAAAAGTTCGAAAAATTTTGGGACCAAAAAAATTTTGAGCCAAAAAAAAGTTTGAAAAATTTTGGGACCAAAAAAATTTTGACACAAAAAAAAGTTCGAAAAATTTTGGGACCAAAAAAATTTTGAGCCAAAAAAAAGTTCGAAAAATTTTGGGACCAAAAAAATTTTGAGCCAAAAAAAAATGTTTGAAAAATTTTGGGACCAAAAAAATTTTGACCCAAAAAAAAGTTCGAAAAATATTGAACCCAAAAATAACTTCGAAAAAATTTTAAGCCAAAAAAAAGTTCGAAAAATTTCGGGACCAAAAAAATTTTGACCCAAAAAAAAGTACGAAAAATATTGAACCCAAAAAAAAACTTCGGAAAAATTTTGAGCCAAAAAAAAGTTCGAAAAATTTTGGGACCAAAAAAATTTTGACCCAAAAAAAAGTTCGAAAAATTTTGGGACCAAAAAAATTTTGAGCCAAAAAAAAGTTCGAAAAATTTTGGGACCAAAAAAATTTTGAGCCAAAAAAAAGTTTGAAAAATTTTGGGACCAAAAAAATTTTGACACAAAAAAAGTTCGAAAAATTTTGGGACCAAAAAAATTTTGAGCCAAAAAAAAGTTCGAAAAATTTTGGGACCAAAAAAATTTTGAGCCAAAAAAAAAATGTTTGAAAAATTTTGGGACCAAAAAAATTTTGACCCAAAAAAAAGTTCGAAAAATATTGAACCCAAAAATAACTTCGAAAAAATTTTAAGCCAAAAAAAAGTTCGAAAAATTTCGGGACCAAAAAAATTTTGACCCAAAAAAAACTTCGAAAAAATATTGAGCCAAAAAAAAGGTTGAAAAATTTTGGGACCAAAAAAATTTTGAGCCAAAAAAAGTTCGAAAAAATTTTGACCCAAAAAAATTTTGAGCCAAAAAAAAGTTTGAAAAATTTTGGGACCAAAAAAATTTTGACCCAAAAAAAGTTCGAAAAAATTTTGACCCAAAAAAATTTTGAGCAAAAAAAATGTCAAAAAATTTTGGGACCAAAAAAATTTTGACCAAAAAAAAAGTTCGAAAAATTTTGGGACCAAAAAAAATTTGACCCAAAAAAAAGTTCGAAAAATATTGAACCCAAAAAAAACTTCGAAAAAATTTTGACCCAAAAAAAGTTCGAAAAAATTTTGACCCAAAAATATTTTGAGAAAAAAAAAGTTCGAAAAATTTTGGGACCAAAAAAATTTTGACCAAAAAAAAAGTTTGAAAAATGTTGGGACCAAAAAAAATTTGACCCAAAAAAGACTTCGAAAAAATTTTGACCCAAAAAAAAGTTCGAAAAATTTTGGGACCAAAAAAAATTTTGAGCCAAAAAAAAGTTCGAAAAATTTTGGGACCAAAAAAATTTTGATCCAAAAAAAACGTCGAAAAAATTTTGACCCAAAAAAATTTTGAGCCAAAAAAAAGTTTGAAAAATTTTGGGACCAAAAAAATTTTGAGCCAAAAAAAGTTCGAAAAAATTTTGACACAAAAAAATTTTGAGCAAAAAAAATGTCGAAAAATTTTGGGACCAAAAAATTTTGACCAAAAAAAAAGTTCGAAAAATTTTGGGACCAAAAAAAATTTGACCCAAAAAAAAGTTCGAAAAATATTGAACCCAAAAAAAAGTTCGAAAAAATTTTGACCCAAAAAAAGTTCGAAAAAATTTTGACCCAAAAATATTTTGAGAAAAAGAAAGTTCGAAAAATTTTGGGACCAAAAAAATTTTGACCAAAAAAAAAGTTTGAAAAATGTTGGGACCAAAAAAAATTTGACCCAAAAAAGACTTCGAAAAAATTTTGACCCAAAAAAAAGTTCGAAAAATTTTGGGACCAAAAAAAATTTTGAGCCAAAAAAAAGTTCGAAAAATTTTGGGACCAAAAAAATTTTGACCCAAAAAAAAGTTCGAAACATTTTGGGACCAAAAAAATTTTGACCCAAAAAAATGTTTGAAAAATTTTGGGACCAAAAAAATTTTGACCCAAAAAAAAGTTCGAAAAATATTGAACCCAAAAATAACTTCAAAAAAATTTTAAGCCAAAAAAAAGTTCGAAAAATTTCGGGACCAAAAAAATTTTGACCCAAAAAAAAGTTCGAAAAATATTGAACCCAAAAAAAACTTCGGAAAAATTTTGAGCCAAAAAAAAGTTCGAAAAATTTTGGGACCAAAAAAATTTTGACCCGAAAAAAAGTTCGAAAAATTTTGGGACCAAAAAAATTTTGACCCAAAAAAATGTTTGAAAAATTTTGGGACCAAAAAAATTTTGACCCAAAAAAAAGTTCGAAAAATATTGAACCCAAAAATAACTTCGAAAAAATATTAAGCCAAAAAAAAGTTCGAAAAATTTCGGGACCAAAAAAATTTTGACCCAAAAAAAAGTTCGAAAAATATTGAACCCAAAAAAAACTTCGGAAAAATTTTGAGCCAAAAAAAAGTTCGAAAAATTTTGGGACCAAAAAAATTTTGACCCAAAAAAAAGTTCGAAAAATTTTGGGACCAAAAAAATTTTGAGCCAAAAAAAAGTTCGAAAAATTTTGGGACCAAAAAAATTTTGACCCAAAAAAAAGTTCGAAAAATTTTGGGACCAAAAAAATTTTGACCCAAAAAAAAGTTTGAAAAATTTTGGGACCAAAAAAATTTTGACCCAAAAAAAAGTTGTAAAATATTGAACCCAAAAATAACTTTGAAAAAATTTTAAGCCAAAAAAAAGTTCGAAAAATTTCGGGACCAAAAAAATTTTGAGCCAAAAAAAAGTTTGAAATATTTTGGGACCAATAAAATTTTGACCCAAAAAAATTTTGAAAAATTTTGGGCCCAAAATATTTTGAGCCAAAAAATTTTGAAAAATTTTGGGACCAAAAAAATTTTGACCCAAAAAAATGTTTGAAAAATTTTGGGACCAAAAAAATTTTGACCCCAAAAAAAGTTCGAAAAATATTGAACCCAAAAATAACTTCAAAAAAATTTTAAGCCAAAAAAAAGTTCGAAAAATTTCGGGACCAAAAAAATTTTGACCCAAAAAAAAGTTCGAAAAATATTGAACCCAAAAAAAACTTCGGAAAAATTTTGAGCCAAAAAAAAGTTCGAAAAATTTTGGGACCAAAAAAATTTTGACCCGAAAAAATGTTTGAAAAATTTTGGGACCAAAAAAATTTTGACCCAAAAAAAAGTTCGAAAAATATTGAACCCAAAAATAACTTCAAAAAAATTTTAAGCCAAAAAAAAGTTCGAAAAATTTCGGGACCAAAAAAAATTTGACCCAAAAAAAAGTTCGAAAAATATTGAACCCAAAAAAAACTTCGGAAAAATTTTGAGCCAAAAAAAAGTTCGAAAAATTTTGGGACCAAAAAAATTTTGACCCGAAAAAAAGTTCTAAAAAATTTTGGGACCAAAAAAATTTTGACCCAAAAAAATGTTTGAAAAATTTTGGGACCAAAAAAATTTTGACCCAAAAAAAAGTTCGAAAAATATTGAACCCAAAAATAACTTCGAAAAAATTTTAAGCCAAAAAAAAGTTCGAAAAATTTCGGGACCAAAAAAATTTTGACACAAAAAAAAGTTTGAAAAATATTGAACCCAAAAAAAACTTCGGAAAAATTTTGAGCCAAAAAAAAGTTCGAAAAATTTTGGGACCAAAAAAATTTTGACCCAAAAAAAAGTTCGAAAAATTTTGGGACCAAAAAAATTTTGAGCCAAAAAAAAGTTCGAAAAATTTTGGGACCAAAAAAATTTTGACCCAAAAAAAAGTTCGAAAAATTTTGGGACCAAAAAAATTTTGAGCCAAAAAAAAGTTCGAAAAATTTTGGGACCAAAAAAATTTTGAGCCAAAAAAAAGTTCGAAAAATTTTGGGACCAAAAAATTTTGACCCAAAAAAAAGTTCGAAAAATTTTGGGACCAAAAAGATTTTGACCCAAAAAAAAGTTTGAAAAATTTTGGGACCAAAAAAATTTTGACCCAAAAAAAAGTTGTAAAATATTGAACCCAAAAATAACTTCGAAAAAATTTTAAGCCAAAAAAAAGTTCGAAAAATTTCAGGACCAAAAAAATTTTGAGCCAAAAAAAAGTTTGAAATATTTTGGGACCAATAAAATTTTGACCCAAAAAAATTTTGAAAAATTTTGGGCCCAAAATATTTTGAGCCAAAAAAAAGTTCGAAAAATTTTGGGACCAAAAAAATTTTGAGCCAAAAAAAAGTTCGAAAAATTTTGGGACCAAAAAAATTTTGACCCAAAAAAAAGTTCGAAAAATTTTGGGACCAAAAAAATTTTGAGCCAAAAAAAAGTTTGAAAAATTTTGGGACCAAAAAAATTTTGACCCAAAAAAAGTTCGAAAAAATTTTGACCCAAAAAAATTTTGAGCAAAAAAAAATTTCGAAAAATTTTGGGACCAAAAAAAATTGGACCCAAAAAAAATTTCGAAAAATATTGAACCCAAAAAAAACTTCGAAAAAATTTTGACCCAAAAAAAGTTCGAAAAAATTTTGACCCAAAAATATTTTGAGAAAAAAAAAGTTCGAAAAATTTTGGGACCAAAAAAATTTTGACCAAAAAAAAAGTTTGAAAAATGTTGGGACCAAAAAAAATTTGACCCAAAAAAGACTTCGAAAAAATTTTGACCCAAAAAAAAGTTTGAAAAATTTTGGGACCAAAAAAAATTTTGAGCCAAAAAAATTTTTGAAAAATTTTGGGACCAAAAAAATTTTGACCCAAAAAAAAGTTCGAAAAATATTGAACCCAAAAATAACTTCGAAAAAATTTTAAGCCAAAAAAAAGTTCGAAAAATTTCGGGACCAAAAAAATTTTGACCCAAAAAAAAGTTCGAAAAATTTTGGGACCAAAAAAATTTTGAGCCAAAAAAAAGTTCGAAAAATTTTGGGACCAAAAAAATTTTGAGCCAAAAAAAAGTTCGAAAAATTTTGGGACCAAAAAAATTTTGACCCAAAAAAAAGTTCGAAAAATTTTGGGACCAAAAAAATTTTGACCCAAAAAAAAGTTTGAAAAATTTTGGGACCAAAAAAATTTTGAGCCAAAAAAAAGTTTGAAATATTTTGGGACCAATAAAATTTTGACCCAAAAAAATTTTGAAAAATTTTGGGACCAAAAAAATTTTGACCCAAAAAAGAACTTCGAAAAAATTTTGACCAGAAAAAAAGTTCGAAAAATTTTGGGACCAAAAAAATTTTGACCCAAAAAAAAGTTCGAAAAGTTTTGGGACCAAAAAAATTTTGACCAAAAAAAAAGTTCGAAAAATTTTGGGACCAAAAAAATTTTGACCCAAAAAAAAGTTCGAAAAATTTTGGGACCAAAAAAATTTTGACCCAAAAAAAACTTCGAAAAAATTTTGACCCAAAAAAATTTTGACCCAAAAAAAAGTTCGAAAAATTTTGGGACCAAAAAAATTTTGAGCCAAAAAAAAGTTCGAAAAATTTTGGGACCAAAAAAATTTTGAGCCAAAAAAAAGTTTGAAAAATTTTGGGACCAAAAAAATTTTGACCCAAAAAAAACTTCGAAAAAATTTTGACCCAAAAAAATTTTGAGCCAAAAAAAAGTTTGAAAAATTTTGGGACCAAAAAAATTTTGACCCAAAAAAAGTTCGAAAAAATTTTGACCCAAAAAAATTTTGAGTAAAAAAAAATTTCGAAAAATTTTGGGACCAAAAAAAATTTGACCCAAAAAAAATTTCGAAAAATATTGAACCCAAAAAAAACTTCGAAAAAATTTTGACCCAAAAAAAGTTCGAAAAAATTTTGACCCAAAAATATTTTGAGAAAAAAATTTTTTCGAAAAATATTGGGACCAAAAAAATTTTGACCAAAAAAAAAGTTTGAAAAATGTTGGGACCAAAAAAAATTTGACCCAAAAAAGACTTCGAAAAAATTTTGACCCAAAAAAAAGTTCGAAAAATTTTGGGACCAAAAAAAATTTTGAGCCAAAAAAAAGTTCGAAAAATTTTGGGACCAAAAAAATTTTGAGCCAAAAAAAAGTTCGAAAAATTTTGGGACCAAAACAATTTTGACCAAAAAAAAATTTCGAAAAATTTTGGGACCAAAAAAATTTTGACCCAAAAAAAAGTTCGAAAAATTTTGGGACCAAAAAAATTTTGACCCAAAAAAAAGTTTGAAAAATTTAGGGACCAAAAAAATTTTGACCCAAAAAAAAGTTTGAAAAATTTTGGGACCAAAAAAATTTTGACCCAAAAAAAAGTTGTAAAATATTGAACCCAAAAATAACTTCGAAAAAATTTTAAGCCAAAAAAAAGTTCGAAAAATTTCGGGACCAAAAAAATTTTGAGCCAAAAAAAAGTTTGAAATATTTTGGGACCAATAAAATTTTGACCCAAAAAAATTTTGAAAAATTTTGGGACCAAAAAAATTTTGAGCTAAAAAATTTTGAAAAATTTTGGGACCAAAAAAATTTTGACCCAAAAAAGAACTTCGAAAAAATTTTGACCAGAAAAAAAGTTCGAAAAATTTTGGGACCAAAAAAATTTTGACCGAAAAAAAAGTTCGAAAAGTTTTGGGACCAAAAAAATTTTGACCAAAAAAAAAGTTCGAAAAATTTTGGGACCAAAAAAATTTTGACCCAAAAAAAAGTTCGAAAAATTTTGGGACCAAAAAAATTTTGACCCAAAAAAGAACTTCGAAAAAATTTTGACCAGAAAAAAAGTTCGAAAAATTTTGGGACCAAAAAAATTTTGACCCAAAAAAAAGTTCGAAAAGTTTTGGGACCAAAAAAATTTTGACCAAAAAAAAAGTTCGAAAAGTTTTGGGACCAAAAAAATTTTGACCAAAAAATTTTGAAAAATTTTGGGACCAAAAAAATTTTGACCCAAAAAAAACTTCGAAAAAATTTTGACCAGAAAAAAAGTTCAAAAAATTTTGGGACCAAACAAATTTTGACCCAAAAAAAAGTTCGAAAAGTTTTGGGACCAAAAAAATTTTGGCCAAAAAAAAAGTTCGAAAAATTTTGGGACCAAAAAAATTTTGACCCAAAAAAAACTTTCGAAAAAATTTTGACCCAAAAAAATTTTGAGCCAAAAAATTTTGAAAAATTTTGGGACCAAAAAAAAGTTCGAAAAAATTTTGACCCAAAAAAATTTTGAGCAAAAAAAATTCGAAACATTTTGGGACCAAAAAAATTTTGACCCAAAAAAAAGTTCGAAAAAATTTTGACCCAAAAAAATTTTGAGCCAAAAAAAAGTTTGAAAAATTTTGGGGCCAAAAAAATTTTGACCCAAAAAAAAGTTCGAAAAAATTTTGACCCAAAAAAATTTTGAGCCAAAAAAAAGTTCGAAAAGTTTTGGGACCAAAAAAATTTTGACCAAAAAAAAAGTTTGAAAAAATTTTGACCAGAAAAAAAGTTCGAAAAATTTTGGGACCAAAAAAATTTTGACCCAAAAAAAACTTCGAAAAATTTTGGGACCAAAAAAATTTTGACCCAAAAAAAACTTCGAAAAAAAATTGACCCAAAAAAATTTTGAGCCAAAAAATTTTGAAAAATTTTGGGACCAAAAAAAAGTTTGAAAAATTTTGGGACCAAAAAAATTTTGACCCAAAAAAAAGTTCGAAAAATTTTGGGACCAAAAAAATTTTGACCCAAAAAAAAGTTCGAAAAATATTGAACCCAAAAATAACTTCGAAAAAATTTTAAGCCAAAAAAAAGTTCGAAAAATTTCGGGACTAAAAAAATTTTGACCCAAAAAAAGTTCGAAAAATTTTGGGACCAAAAAAGTTTTGACCCAAAAAAAACTTCGAAAAAATTTTGACCCAAAAAAATTTTGAGCCAAAAAATTTTGAAAAATTTTGGGACCAAAAAAAAGTTCGAAAAAATTTTGACCCAAAAAAATTTTGAGCAAAAAAAATTCGAAAAATTTTGGGACCAAAAAAATTTTGACCCCAAAAAAAGTTCGAAAAAATTTTGACCCAAAAAAATTTTGAGCCAAAAAAAAGTTTGAAAAATTTTGGGGCCAAAAAAATTTTGACCCAAAAAAAAGTTCGAAAATTTTTTTACCGAAAAAAATTTTGAGCCAAAAAAAAGTTCGTAAAATTTTGGGACCAAAAAAATTTTGACCCAAAAAAAAGTTTTAAAAAATTTTGACCAGAAAAAAAGTTCGAAAAATTTTGGGACCAAAAAAATTTTGACCCAAAAAAAAGTTCGAAAAGTTTTGGGACCAAAAAAATTTTGGCCAAAAAAAAAGTTCGAAAAATTTTGGGACCAAAAAATTTTTGACCCAAAAAAAAGTTCGAAAAATTTTGGGACCAAAAAAAATTTGACCCAAAAAAAACTTCGAAAAAATTTTGACCCAAAAACATTTTGAGCCAAAAAATTTTGGGACCAAAAAAAAGTTCGAAAAAATTTTGACCCAAAAAAATTTTGAGCAAAAAAAATTCGAAACATTTTGGGACCAAAAAAATTTTGACCCAAAAAAAAGTTCGAAAAAATTTTGACCCAAAAAAATTTTGACCCAAAAAAAAGTTCGAAAAATTTTGGGACCAAAAAAATTTTGACCCAAAAAAATGTTTGAAAAATTTTGGGACCAAAAAAATTTTGAGCCAAAAAAAAGTTCGAAAAAATTTTGACCCAAAAAAATTTTGACCCAAAAAAAAGTTCGAAACATTTTGGGACCAAAAAAATTTTGACCCAAAAAAAAGTTCGAAAAAATTTTGACCCAAAAAAATTTTGACCCAAAAAAAAGTTCGAAACATTTTGGGACCAAAAAAATTTTGACCCAAAAAAAAGTTCGAAAAATTTTGGGACCAAAAAAAATTTGACCAAAGAAAAAGTTCGAAAAATTTTGGGACCAAAAAAATTTTGACCCAAAAAAAGTTCGAAAAATTTTGGGACCAAAAAAATTTTGACCCAAAAAAAGTTTGAAAAAATTTTGACCAAAAAAAATTTGAAAAATTTTGGGACCAAAAAAATTTTGACCCAAAAAAAACTTCGAAAAATATTGAACCCAAAAAAAGCCTTCGAAAAAATTTTGAGCCAAAAAAAGTTCGAAACATTTTGGGACCAAAAAAATTTTGAGCCAAAAAAAAGTTCGAAAAAATTTTGACCCAAAAAAAACTTCGAAACATTTTGGGACCAAAAAAATTTTGTCCAAAAGAAAAGTTCGAAAAATTTTTGGGACCAAAAAAATTTTGACCCAAAAAAAAGTTCGAAAAATTTTGGGACCAAAAAAATTTTGACCCAAAAAAAATTTCGAAAAAATTTTGACCCAAAAAAATTTTGAGCCAAAAAATTTTGAAAAATTTTGGGACCAAAAAAAAGTTCGAAAAAATTTTGACCCAAAAAAATTTTGAGCAAAAAAAATTCGAAACATTTTGGGACCAAAAAAATTTTGACCCAAAAAAAAGTTCGAAAAAATTTTGAGCCAAAAAAAAGTTCGAAAAGTTTTGGGACCAAAAAAATTTTGGCCAAAAAAAAAGTTCGAAAAATTTTGGGACCAAAAAAATTTTGACCCAAAAAAAAGTTCGAAAAATTTTGGGACCAAAAAAATTTTGACCCAAAAAAAACTTCGAAAAAATTTTGACCCAAAAAAATTTTGAGCCAAAAAATTTTGAAAAATTTTGGGACCAAAAAAAAGTTCGAAAAAATTTTGACCCAAAAAAATTTTGAGCAAAAAAAATTCGAAACATTTTGGGACCAAAAAAATTTTGACCCCAAAAAAAGTTCGAAAAAATTTTGACCCAAAAAAATTTTGAGCCAAAAAAAAGTTTGAAAAATTTTGGGGCCAAAAAAATTTTGACCCAAAAAAAAGTTCGAAAAAATTTTTACCCAAAAAAATTTTGAGCCAAAAAAAAGTTCGTAAAATTTTGGGACCAAAAAAATTTTGACCCAAAAAAAAGTTTGAAAAAATTTTGACCAGAAAAAAAGTTCGAAAAATTTTGGGACCAAAAAAATTTTGACCCAAAAAAAAGTTCGAAAAGTTTTGGGACCAAAAAAATTTTGGCCAAAAAAAAAGTTCGAAAAATTTTGGGACCAAAAAATTTTTGACCCAAAAAAAAGTTCGAAAAATTTTGGGACCAAAAAAATTTTGACCCAAAAAAAACTTCGAAAAAATTTTGACCCAAAAACATTTTGAGCCAAAAAATTTTGAAAAATTTTGGGACCAAAAAAAAGTTCGAAAAAATTTTGACCCAAAAAAATTTTGAGCAAAAAAAATTCGAAACATTTTGGGACCAAAAACATTTTGACCCAAAAAAAAGTTCGAAAAAATTTTGACCCAAAAAAATTTTGACCCAAAAAAAAGTTCGAAAAATTTTGGGACCAAAAAAATTTTGACCCAAAAAAATGTTTGAAAAATTTTGGGACCAAAAAAATTTTGAGCCAAAAAAAAGTTCGAAACATTTTGGGACCAAAAAAATTTTGACCCAAAAAAAAGTTCGAAAAATTTTGGGACCAAAAAAATTTTAACTAAAAAAAAACTTCGAAAAATTTTGGGACCAAAAAAAAATTGACCAAAGAAAAAGTTCGAAAAATTTTGGGACCAAAAAAATTTTGACCCAAAAAAAGTTCGAAAAATTTTGGGACCAAAAAAATTTTGACCCAAAAAAAGTTTGAAAAAATTTTGACCAAAAAAAATTTGAAAAATTTTGGGACCAAAAAAATTTTGACCCAAAAAAAACTTTGAAAAATATTGAACCCAAAAAAAGCCTTCGAAAAAATTTTGAGCCAAAAAAAAGTTCGAAACATTTTGGGACCAAAAAAATTTTGAGCCAAAAAAAAGTTCGAAAAAATTTTGACCCAAAAAAAACTTCGAAACATTTTGGGACCAAAAAAATTTTGTCCAAAAGAAAAGTTCGAAAAATTTTTGGGACCAAAAAAATTTTGACCCAAAAAAAAGTTCAAAAAATTTTGGGACCCAAAAAATTTTGACCCAAAAAAAACTTCGAAAAAATTTTGACCCAAAAAAAAGTTTGAAAAATTTTGGGACCAAAAAAATTTTGACCCAAAAAAAAGTTCGTAAAATTTTGCGACCCAAAAAATTTTGACCCAAAAAAAAGTTCTAAAAAGTTTGGGACCAAAAAAATTTTGACCCAAAAAAAAGTTCGAAAAATTTTGGGACCAAAAAAATTTTGAGCCAAAAAAAAGTTCGAAAAGTTTTGGGACCAAAAAAATTTTGGCCAAAAAAAAAGTTCGAAAAATTTTGGGACCAAAAAAATTTTGACCCAAAAAAAAGTTCGAAAAATTTTGGGACCAAAAAAATTTTGACCCAAAAAAAACTTCGAAAAAATTTTGACCCAAAAAAATTTTGAGCCAAAAAATTTTGAAAAATTTTGGGACCAAAAAAAAGTTCGAAAAAATTTTGACCCAAAAAAATTTTGAGCCAAAAAAAAGTTCGAAAAATTTTGGGACCAAAAAAATTTTGACCCAAAAAAAAGTTTGAAAAATTTTTGGACCAAAAAAATTTTGACCAAAAAAAAGTTCGAAAAATTTTGTGACCAAAAAAATTTTGACCCAAAAAAAGTTCGAAAAAATTTTGGGACCAAAAAAATAATGAGCCAAAAAAAAGTTCGAAAAAATTTTGATCCAAAAAAATTTTGACCCAAAAAAAAGTTCGAAAAATTTTGGGACTAAAAAAATTTTGAGCCAAAAAAAAGTGTGAAAAATTTTGGAACCAAAAAAATTTTGACACAAAAAAACCTTCGAAAAAATTTTGACCCAAAAAAAAGTTTGAAAAATTTTGGGACCAAAAAAATTTTGAGCCAAAAAAATGTTCGAAAAAATTTTGACCCAAAAACATTTTGAGCCAAAAAAAAGTTCGAAAAATTTTGGGACCAAAAAAATTTTGACCCAAAAAAAGTTCGAAAAATTTTGGGACCAAAAAAATTTTGACCCAAAAAAAAGTTTGAAAAATTTTGGGACCAAAAAAATTTTGACCCAAAAAAAAGTTCGAAAAATTTTGGGACCAAAAAAATTTTGACCCAAAAAAAAGTTCGAAAAATTTTGGGACCAAAAAAATTTTGACCCAAAAAAAAATTCGAAAAAAGTTTGACCCAAAAAAAAGTTCGAAAAATTTTGGGACCAAAAAAATTTTGAGCTAAAAAAAAGTTTGAAAAATTTTGGGACCAAAAAAATTTTGACCCAAAAAAACCTTCGAAAAAATTTTGAGCTAAAAAAAAGTTTGAAAAATTTTGGGACCAAAAAAATTTTGAGCCAAAAAAATGTTCGAAAAAATTTTGACTCAAAAAAATTTTGAGCCAAAAAAAAGTTCGAAAAATTTTGGGACCAAAAAAATTTTGACCCAAAAAAAAGTTTGAAAAATTTTGGGACCAAAAAAATTTTGAGCCAAAAAAATGTTCGAAAAAATTTTGACCCAAAAACATTTTGAGCCAAAAAAAAGTTCGAAAAATTTTGGGACCAAAAAAATTTTGACCCAAAAAAAGTTCGAAAAATTTTGGGACCAAAAAAATTTTGACCCAAAAAAAAGTTTGAAAAATTTTGGGACCAAAAAAATTTTGACCCAAAAAAACCTTCGAAAAAATTTTGAGCTAAAAAAAAGTTTGAAAAATTTTGGGACCAAAAAAATTTTGAGCCAAAAAAATGTTCGAAAAAATTTTGACTCAAAAAAATTTTGAGCCAAAAAAAAGTTCGAAAAATTTTGGGACCAAAAAAATTTTGACCCAAAAAAAAGTTCAGAAAAATTTTGGGACCAAAAAAATTTTGAGCCAAAAAAAAGATCGAAAAATTTTGGGACCAAAAAAATTTTGAGCCAAAAAAAAGTTCGAAAAATTTTGGGACCAAAAAAATTTTGACCCAAAAAAAAGTTTGAAAAAATTTTGATCCAAAAAAATTTTGACCCAAAAAAAAGTTCGAAAAATTTTGGGACCAAAAAAATTTTGACCCAAAAAAAAGTTAGAAAAATTTTGGGACCAAAAAAACTTTTTGACCTAAAAAAAAGTTCGAAAAATTTTGGGGCGAAAAAAATTTTGACCCAAAAAAAAGTTCAAAAAATTTTAGGACCAAAAAAATTTTGAGCCAAAAAAAGTTTTAAAAATTTTGGGACCAAAAAAATTTTGACCCAAAAAACCTTCGAAAAAATTTTGACCCAAAAAAATGTTGACCCAAAAAAAAGTTCGAAAAATTTTGACCCAAAAAAATTTTGACCCAAAAAAAAGTTCGAAAAATTTTGGGACCAAAAAAATTTTGACCCAAAAAAAAGTTCGAAAAATTTTGGGACCAAAAAAATTTTGAGCCAAAAAAAAGTTCAAAAAAATTTGGGACCAAAAAAATTTCGACCCAAAAAAACCTTCGAAAAAATTTTGACCCAAAAAAAAGTTTGAAAAATTTTGGGACCAAAAAAATTTTGAGCCAAAAAAATGTTAGAAAAAATTTTGACCCCAAAAAATTTTGAGCCAAAAAAAAGTTCGAAAAATTTTGGGACCAAAAAAATTTTGACCCAAAAAAAGTTCGAAAAAATTTGGGACTAAAAAAATTTTGACCCAAAAAAAAGTTCGAAAAATTTTGGGACCAAAAAAATTTTGACCCAAAAAAAGTTCGAAAAATTTTGGGACCAAAAAAATTTTGACCCAAAAAAAAGTTCGAAAAATTTTGGGACCAAAAAAATTTTGACCCAAAAAAAGTTCGAAAAATTTTGGGACCAAAAAAATTTTGACCCAAAAAAAACTTCGAAAAAAATTTGACCCAAAAAAAAGTTTGAAAAATTTTGGGACCAAAAAAATTTTGAGCTAAAAAAACGTTTGAAAAATTTTGGGACCAAAAAAATTTTGAGCCAAAAAAATGTTCGAAAAAATTTTGACCCAAAAAAATTTTGACCCAAAAAAAAGTTCGAAAAATTTTGGGACCAAAAAAATTTGACCCAAAAAAAAGTTCGAAAAATTTTGGGACCAAAAAAATTTTGAGCCAAAAAAAAGTTCGAAAAATTTTGGGACCAAAAAAATTTTGAGCCAAAAAAAAGTGTGAAAAATTTTGGAACCAAAAAAATTTTGACCCAAAAAAACCTTCGAAAAAATTTTGACCCAAAAAAAAGTTTGAAATATTTTGGGACCAAAAAAATTTTGAGCCAAAAAAATGTTCGAAAAAATTTTGACCCAAAAAAATTTTGAGCCAAAAAAAAGTTCGAAAAAAATTTGACCCAAAAAAAAGTTCGAAAAATTTTGGGACCAAAAAAATTTTGAGCTAAAAAAAAGTTTGAAAAATTTTGGGACCAAAAAAATTTTGACCCAAAAAAACCTTCGAAAAAATTTTGACCCAAAAAAAATTTGAACAATTTTGGGACCAAAAAAATTTTGAGCCAAAAAAATGTTCGAAAAAATTTTGAATCAAAAAAATTTTGAGCCAAAAAAAAGTTCGAAAAATTTTGGGACCAAAAAAATTTTGACCCAAAAAAAAGTTCGAAAAATTTTGGGACCAAAAAAATTTTGAGCCAAAAAAAAGTTCGAAAAATTTTGGGACCAAAAAAATTTTGACCCAAAAAAAAGTTTGAAAAAATTTTGATCCAAAAAAATTTTGACCCAAAAAAAAGTTCGAAAAATTTTGGGACCAAAAAAATTTTGAGCCAAAAAAAAGTGTGAAAAATTTTGGAACCAAAAAAATTTTGACCCAAAAAAACCTTCGAAAAAATTTTGACCCAAAAAAAAGTTTGAAAAATTTTGGGACCAACAAAATTTTGAGCCAAAAAAAAGTTCGAAAAAATTTTGACCCAAAAAAATTTTGAGCCAAAAAAAAGTTCGAAAAATTTTGGGACCAAAAAAATTTTGACCCAAAAAAAGTTAGAAAAATTTTGGGACCAAAAAAACTTTTTGACCCAAAAAAAAGTTTGAAAAATTTTGGGGAGAAAAAAATTTTGACCCAAAAAAAAGTTCGAAAAATTTTAGGACCAAAAAAATTTTGAGCCAAAAAAAGTTTTAAAAATTTTGGGACCAAAAAAATTTTGACCCAAAAAAACCTTCGAAAAAATTTTGACCCAAAAAATGTTGACCCAAAAAAAAGTTCGAAAAATTTTGACCCAAAAAAATTTTGACCCAAAAAAAAGTTCGAAAAATTTTGGGACCAAAAAAAATTTTGACCCAAAAAAAAGTTCGAAAAATTTTGGGACCAAAAAAATTTTGAGCCAAAAAAAAGTTCAAAAAAATTTGGGACCAAAAAAATTTCGACCCAAAAAAACCTTCGAAAAAATTTTGACCCAAAAAAAAGTTTGAAAAATTTTGGGACCATAAAAATTTTGAGCCAAAAAAATGTTCGAAAAAATTTTGACCCCAAAAAATTTTGAGCCAAAAAAAAGTTTGAAAAATTTTGGGACCAAAAAAATTTTGACCCAAAAAAAGTTCGAAAAAATTTGGGACTAAAAAAATTTTGACCCAAAAAAAAGTTCGAAAAATTTTGGGACCAAAAAAATTTTGACCCAAAAAAAGTTCGAAAAATTTTGGGACCAAAAAAATTTTGACCCAAAAAAAAGTTCGAAAAATTTTGGGACCAAAAAAATTTTGACCCAAAAAAAACTTCGAAAAATTTTGGGACCAAAAAAATTTTGAGCCAAAAAAAACTTCGAAAAAAATTTGACCCAAAAAAAAGTTCGAAAAATTTTGGGACCAAAAAAATTTTGAGCTAAAAAAAAGTTTTAAAAATTTTGGGACCAAAAAAATTTTGACCCAAAAAAACCTTCGAAAAAATTTTGACCCAAAAAAAAGTTTGAAAAATTTTGGAACCAAAAAAATTTTGACCCAAAAAAACCTTCGAAAACATTTTGACCCAAAAAAAAGTTTGAAAAATTTTGGGACCAAAAAAATTTTGAGCCAAAAAAATGTTCGAAAAAATTTTGACCCAAAAAAATTTTGAGCCAAAAAAAAGTTCGAAAAATTTTGGGAGCAAAAAAATTTTGACCCAAAAAAAAGTTAGAAAAATTTTGGGGCGAAAAAAATTTTGACCCAAAAAAAAGTTCGAAAAATTTTAGGACCAAAAAAATTTTGAGCCAAAAAAAGTTTTAAAAATTTTGGGACCAAAAAAATTTTGACCCAAAAAAACCTTCGAAAAAATTTTGACCCAAAAAAATTTTGACCCAAAAAAAAGTTCGAAAAATTTTGACCCAAAAAAAAGTTCGAAAAATTTTGGGACCAAAAAAATTTTGAGCCAAAAAAAAGTGTGAAAAATTTTGGAACCAAAAAAATTTTGACCCAAAAAAACCTTCGAAAAAATTTTGACCCAAAAAAAAGTTTGAAAAATTTTGGGACCAACAAAATTTTGAGCCAAAAAAAAGTTCGAAAAAATTTTGACCCAAAAAAATTTTGAGCCAAAAAAAAGTTCGAAAAATTTTGGGACCAAAAAAATTTTGACCCAAAAAAAAGTTAGAAAAATTTTGGGACCAAAAAAACTTTTTGACCTAAAAAAAAGTTTGAAAAATTTTGGGGAGAAAAAAATTTTGACCCAAAAAAAAGTTCGAAAAATTTTAGGACCAAAAAAATTTTGAGCCAAAAAAAGTTTTAAAAATTTTGGGACCAAAAAAATTTTGACCCAAAAAAACCTTCGAAAAAATTTTGACCCAAAAAATGTTGACCCAAAAAAAAGTTCGAAAAATTTTGACCCAAAAAAATTTTGACCCAAAAAAAAGTTCGAAAAATTTTGGGACCAAAAAAAATTTTGACCCAAAAAAAAGTTTGAAAAATTTTGGGACCAAAAAAATTTTGAGCCAAAAAAAAGTTCAAAAAAATTTGGGACCAAAAAAATTTCGACCCAAAAAAACCTTCGAAAAAATTTTGACCCAAAAAAAAGTTTGAAAAATTTTGGGACCATAAAAATTTTGAGCCAAAAAAATGTTCGAAAAAATTTTGACCCCAAAAAATTTTGAGCCAAAAAAAAGTTCGAAAAATTTTGGGACCAAAAAAATTTTGACCCAAAAAAAGTTCGAAAAAATTTGGGACTAAAAAAATTTTGACCCAAAAAAAAGTTCGAAAAATTTTGGGACCAAAAAAATTTTGACCCAAAAAAAGTTCGAAAAATTTTGGGACCAAAAAAATTTTGACCCAAAAAAAAGTTCGAAAAATTTTGGGACCAAAAAAATTTTGACCCAAAAAAAACTTCGAAAAATTTTGGGACCAAAAAAATTTTGAGCCAAAAAAAACTTCGAAAAAAATTTGACCCAAAAAAAAGTTCGAAAAATTTTGGGACCAAAAAAATTTTGAGCTAAAAAAAAGTTTTAAAAATTTTGGGACCAAAAAAATTTTGACCCAAAAAAACCTTCGAAAAAATTTTGACCCAAAAAAAAGTTTGAAAAATTTTGGAACCAAAAAAATTTTGACCCAAAAAAACCTTCGAAAACATTTTGACCCAAAAAAAAGTTTGAAAAATTTTGGGACCAAAAAAATTTTGAGCCAAAAAAATGTTCGAAAAAATTTTGACCCAAAAAAATTTTGAGCCAAAAAAAAGTTCGAAAAATTTTGGGAGCAAAAAAATTTTGACCCAAAAAAAAGTTAGAAAAATTTTGGGGCGAAAAAAATTTTGACCCAAAAAAAAGTTCGAAAAATTTTAGGACCAAAAAAATTTTGAGCCAAAAAAAGTTTTAAAAATTTTGGGACCAAAAAAATTTTGACCCAAAAAAACCTTCGAAAAAATTTTGACCCAAAAAAATTTTGACCCAAAAAAAAGTTCGAAAAATTTTGACCCAAAAAAATTTTGACCCAAAAAAAAGTTCGAAAAATTTTGGGACCAAAAAAATTTTGACCCAAAAAAAAGTTCGAAAAATTTTGGGACCAAAAAAATTTTGAGCCAAAAAAATGTTCGAAAAAATTTTGACCCAAAAAAATTTTGACCCAAAAAAAAGTTCGAAAAAATTTTGACCCAAAAAAATTTTGAGCCAAACAAAAGTTTGAAAAATTTTGGGACCAAAAAAATTTTGAGACAAAAAATGTGTGAAAAATTTTGGAACCAAAAAAATTTTGACCCAAAAAAACCTTCGAAAAAATTTTGACCCAAAAAAAAGTTTGAAAAATTTTGGGACCAAAAAAATTTTTAGCTAAAAAAAAGTTTGAAAAATTTTGGGACCAAAAAAATTTTGACCCAAAAAAACCTTCGAAAAAATTTTGACCCAAAAAAAAGTTTGAAAAATTTTGGAACCAAAAATATTTTGACCCAAAAAAACCTTCGAAAACATTTTGACCCAAAAAAAAGTTTGAAAAATTTTGGGACCAAAAAAATTTTGAGCCAAAAAAATGTTCGAAAAAATTTTGACCCAAAAAAATTTTGAGCCAAAAAAAAGTTCGAAAAATTTTGGGAGCAAAAAAATTTTGACCCAAAAAAAAGTTAGAAAAATTTTGGGGCGAAAAAAATTTTGACCCAAAAAAAAGTTCGAAAAATTTTAGGACCAAAAAAAATTTGAGCCAAAAAAAGTTTTAAAAATTTTGGGACCAAAAAAATTTTGACCCAAAAAAACCTTCGAAAAAATTTTGACCCAAAAAAATTTTGAGCCAAAAAAAAGTTCGAAAAATTTTGACCCAAAAAAATTTTGACCCAAAAAAAAGTTCGAAAAATTTTGGGACCAAAAAAATTTTGACCCAAAAAAAAGTTCGAAAAATTTTGGGACCAAAAAAATTTTGAGCCAAAAAAATGTTCGAAAAAATTTTGACCCAAAAAAATTTTGACCCAAAAAAAAGTTCGAAAAAATTTTGACCCAAAAAAATTTTGAGCCAAACAAAAGTTTGAAAAATTTTGGGACCAAAAAAATTTTGAGACAAAAAATGCGTGAAAAATTTTGGAACCAAAAAAATTTTGACCCAAAAAAACCTTCGAAAAAATTTTGACCCAAAAAAAAGTTTGAAAAATTTTGGGACCAAAAAAATTTTGAGCCAAAAAAAGTTCGAAAAATTTTGGGACCAAAAAAATTTTGACCCAAAAAAAGTTCGAAAAATTTTGGGACCAAAAAAATTTTGACCCAAAAAAAAGTTCGAAAAATTTTGGGACCAAATAAATTTTGACCCAAAAAAAAGTTCGAAAAAATTTTGACCCAAAAAAATTTTGAGCCAAAAAAAAGTTCGAAAAAATTTTGGGACCAAAAAAATTTTGACCCAAAAAAAAGTTCGAAAAAATTTTGACCCAAAAAAATTTTGAGCCAAAAAAAAGTTCGAAAAATTTTGGGACCAAAAAAATTTTGACCCAAAAAAAAAGTTCGAAAAATTTTGAACCAAAAAAATTTTGACCCAAAAAAAAAGTTCGAAAAATTTTGGGACCAAAAAAAACTTCGAAAAAAATTTGACCCAAAAAAAAGTTCGAAAAATTTTGGGACCAAAAAAAATTTGACCCAAAAATAAGTTCGAAAAATTTTGGGACCAAAAAAATTTTGACCAAAAAAAAGTTCGAAAAAATTTTGGGACCAAAAAAATTTTGACCCAAAAAAAAGTTCGAAAAAATTTTGACCCAAAAAAATTTTGACCCAAAAATAAGTTCGAAAAATTTTGGGACCAAAAAAATTTTGACCCAAAAAAAAGTTCGAAAAATTTTGGGACTAAAAAAATTTTGACCCAAAAAAAAGTTCGAAAAAATTTTGACCCAAAAAAATTTTGAGCCAAAAAAAAGTTCGAAAAATTTTGGGACCAAAAAAATTTTGACCCAAAAAAAAGTTTGAAAAATTTTTGGACCAAAAAAATTTTGACCAAAAAAAAGTTCGAAAAATTTTGGGACCAAAAAAATTTTGACCCAAAAAAAAGTTCGAAAAAATTTTGGGACCAAAAAAATAATGAGCCAAAAAAAATTTCGAAAAAATTTTGATCCAAAAAAATTTTGACCCAAAAAAAAGTTCGAAAAATTTTGGGACTAAAAAAATTTTGAGCCAAAAAAAAGTGTGAAAAATTTTGGAACAAAAAAACCTTCGAAAAAATTTTGACCCAAAAAAAAGTTTGAAAAATTTTGGGACCAAAAAAATTTTGAGCCAAAAAAATGTTCGAAAAAATTTTGACCCAAAAACATTTTGAGCCAAAAAAAAGTTCGAAAAATTTTGGGACCAAAAAAATTTTGATCCAAAAAAAAGTTCGAAAAAATTTTGGGACCAAAAAAATTTTGACCCAAAAAAAAGTTCGAAAAAATTTTGACCCAAAAAAATTTTGACCCAAAAAAAAGTTCGAAAAATTTTGGGACTAAAAAAATTTTGAGCCAAAAAAAAGTGTGAAAAATTTTGGAACCAAAAAAATTTTGACACAAAAAAACCTTCGAAAAAATTTTGACCCAAAAAAAAGTTTGAAAAATTTTGGGACCAAAAAAATTTTGAGCCAAAAAAATGTTCGAAAAAATTTTGACCCAAAAACATTTTGAGCCAAAAAAAAGTTCGAAAAATTTTGGGACCAAAAAAATTTTGACCCAAAAAAAGTTCGAAAAATTTTGGGACCAAAAAAATTTTGACCCAAAAAAAAGTTCGAAAAATTTTGGGACCAAAAAAATTTTGACCCAAAAAAAAGTTCGAAAAATTTTGGGACCAAAAAAATTTTGACCCAAAAAAAAGTTCGAAAAATTTTGGGACCAAAAAAATTTTGACCCAAAAAAAAATTCGAAAAAAATTTGACCCAAAAAAAAGTTCGAAAAATTTTGGGACCAAAAAAATTTTGAGCTAAAAAAAAGTTTGAAAAATTTTGGGACCAAAAAAATTTTGACCCAAAAAAACCTTCGAAAAAATTTTGAGCTAAAAAAAAGTTTGAAAAATTTTGGGACCAAAAAAATTTTGAGCCAAAAAAATGTTCGAAAAAATTTTGACTCAAAAAAATTTTGAGCCAAAAAAAAGTTCGAAAAATTTTGGGACCAAAAAAATTTTGACCCAAAAAAAAGTTCGAAAAATTTTGGGACCAAAAAAATTTTGAGCCAAAAAAAAGTTCGAAAAATTTTGGGACCAAAAAAATTTTGAGCCAAAAAAAAGTTCGAAAAATTTTGGGACCAAAAAAATTTTGACCCAAAAAAAAGTTTGAAAAAATTTTGATCCAAAAAAATTTTGACCCAAAAAAAAGTTCGAAAAATTTTGGGACCAAAAAAATTTTGAGCCAAAAAAAAGTGTGAAAAATTTTGGAACCAAAAAAATTTTGACCCAAAAAAACCTTCGAAAAAATTTTGACCCAAAAAAAAGTTTGAAAAATTTTGGGACCAAAAAAATTTTGAGCCAAAAAAAAGTTCGAAAAATTTTGGGACCAAAAAAATTTTGACCCAAAAAAAAGTTAGAAAAATTTTGGGACCAAAAAAACTTTTTGACCTAAAAAAAAGTTCGAAAAATTTTGGGGCGAAAAAAATTTTGACCCAAAAAAAAGTTCAAAAAATTTTGGGACCAAAAAAATTTTGAGCCAAAAAAAGTTTTAAAAATTTTGGGACCAAAAAAATTTTGACCCAAAAAAACCTTCGAAAAAATTTTGACCCAAAAAAATGTTGACCCAAAAAAAAGTTCGAAAAATTTTGACCCAAAAAAATTTTGACCCAAAAAAAAGTTCGAAAAATTTTGGGACCAAAAAAATTTTGACCCAAAAAAAAGTTCGAAAAATTTTGGGACCAAAAAAATTTTGAGCCAAAAAAAAGTTCAAAAAAATTTGGGACCAAAAAAACTTTCGACCCAAAAAAACCTTCGAAAAAATTTTGACCCAAAAAAAAGTTTGAAAAATTTTGGGACCAAAAAAATTTTGAGCCAAAAAAATGTTCGAAAAAATTTTGACCCCAAAAAATTTTGAGCCAAAAAAAAGTTCGAAAAATTTTGGGACCAAAAAAATTTTGACCCAAAAAAAGTTCGAAAAAATTTGGGACTAAAAAAATTTTGACCCAAAAAAAAGTTCGAAAAATTTTGGGACCAAAAAAATTTTGACCCAAAAAAAGTTCGAAAAATTTTGGGACCAAAAAAATTTTGACCCAAAAAAAAGTTCGAAAAATTTTGGGACCAAAAAAATTTTGACCCAAAAAAAGTTCGAAAAATTTTGGGACCAAAAAAATTTTGACCCAAAAAAAAACTTCGAAAAAAATTTGACCCAAAAAAAAGTTTGAAAAATTTTGGGACCAAAAAAATTTTGAGCTAAAAAAAAGTTTGAAAAATTTTGGGACCAAAAAAATTTTGAGCCAAAAAAATGTTCGAAAAAATTTTGACCCAAAAAAATTTTGACCCAAAAAAAAGTTCGAAAAATTTTGGGACCAAAAAAATTTTGACCCAAAAAAAAGTTCGAAAAATTTTGGGACCAAAAAAATTTTGAGCCAAAAAAAAGTTCGAAAAATTTTGGGACCAAAAAAATTTTGAGCCAAAAAAAAGTGTGAAAAATTTTGGAACCAAAAAAATTTTGACCCAAAAAAACCTTCGAAAAAATTTTGACCCAAAAAAAAGTTTGAAAAATTTTGGGACCAAAAAAATTTTGAGCCAAAAAAATGTTCGAAAAAATTTTGACCCAAAAAAATTTTGAGCCAAAAAAAAGTTCGAAAAAAATTTGACCCAAAAAAAAGTTCGAAAAATTTTGGGACCAAAAAAATTTTGAGCTAAAAAAAAGTTTGAAAAATTTTGGGACCAAAAAAATTTTGACCCAAAAAAACCTTCGAAAAAATTTTGACCCAAAAAAAATTTGAACAATTTTGGGACCAAAAAAATTTTGAGCCAAAAAAATGTTCGAAAAAATTTTGACTCAAAAAAATTTTGAGCCAAAAAAAAGTTCGAAAAATTTTGGGACCAAAAAAATTTTGACCCAAAAAAAAGTTCGAAAAATTTTGGGACCAAAAAAATTTTGAGCCAAAAAAAAGTTCGAAAAATTTTGGGACCAAAAAAATTTTGACCCAAAAAAAAGTTTGAAAAAATTTTGATCCAAAAAAATTTTGACCCAAAAAAAAGTTCGAAAAATTTTGGGACCAAAAAAATTTTGAGCCAAAAAAAAGTGTGAAAAATTTTGGAACCAAAAAAATTTTGACCCAAAAAAACCTTCGAAAAAATTTTGACCCAAAAAAAAGTTTGAAAAATTTTGGGACCAACAAAATTTTGAGCCAAAAAAAAGTTCGAAAAAATTTTGACCCAAAAAAATTTTGAGCCAAAAAAAAGTTCAAAAAATTTTGGGACCAAAAAAATTTTGACCCAAAAAAAAGTTAGAAAAATTTTGGGACCAAAAAAACTTTTTGACCTAAAAAAAAGTTCGAAAAATTTTGGGGCGAAAAAAATTTTGACCCAAAAAAAAGTTCGAAAAATTTTAGGACCAAAAAAATTTTGAGCCAAAAAAAGTTTTAAAAATTTTGGGACCAAAAAAATTTTGACCCAAAAAAACCTTCGAAAAAATTTTGACCCAAAAAAATGTTGACCCAAAAAAAAGTTCGAAAAATTTTGACCCAAAAAAATTTTGACCCAAAAAAAAGTTCGAAAAATTTTGGGACCAAAAAAAATTTTGACCCAAAAAAAAGTTCGAAAAATTTTGGGACCAAAAAAATTTTGAGCCAAAAAAAAGTACAAAAAAATTTGGGACCAAAAAAATTTCGACCCAAAAAAACCTTCGAAAAAATTTTGACCCAAAAAAAAGTTTGAAAAATTTTGGGACCATAAAAATTTTGAGCCAAAAAAATGTTCGAAAAAATTTTGACCCCAAAAAATTTTGAGCCAAAAAAAAGTTCGAAAAATTTTGGGACCAAAAAAATTTTGACCCAAAAAAAGTTCGAAAAAATTTGGGACTAAAAAAATTTTGACCCAAAAAAAAGTTCGAAAAATTTTGGGACCAAAAAAAATTTGACCCAAAAAAAGTTCGAAAAATTTTGGGACCAAAAAAATTTTGACCCAAAAAAAAGTTCGAAAAATTTTGGGACCAAAAAAATTTTGACCCAAAAAAAACTTCGAAAAATTTTGGGACCAAAAAAATTTTGACCCAAAAAAAACTTCGAAAAAAATTTGACCCAAAAAAAAGTTCGAAAAATTTTGGCACCAAAAAAATTTTGAGCTAAAAAAAAGTTTGAAAAATTTTGGGACCAAAAAAATTTTGACCCAAAAAAACCTTCGAAAAAATTTTGACCCAAAAAAAAGTTTGAAAAATTTTGGAACCAAAAAAATTTTGACCCAAAAAAACCTTCGAAAACATTTTGACCCAAAAAAAAGTTTGAAAAATTTTGGGACCAAAAAAATTTTGAGCCAAAAAAATGTTCGAAAAAATTTTGACCCAAAAAAATTTTGAGCCAAAAAAAAGTTCGAAAAATTTTGGGAGCAAAAAAATTTTGACCCAAAAAAAAGTTCGAAAAATTTTGGGACCAAAAAAATTTTGAGCTAAAAAAAAGTTTGAAAAATTTTGGGACCAAAAAAATTTTGACCCAAAAAAACCTTCGAAAAAATTTTGACCCAAAAAAAAGTTTGAAAAATTTTGGAACCAAAAAAATTTTGACCCAAAAAAACCTTCGAAAACATTTTGACCCAAAAAAAAGTTTGAAAAATTTTGGGACCAAAAAAATTTTGAGCCAAAAAAATGTTCGAAAAAATTTTGACCCAAAAAAATTTTGAGCCAAAAAAAAGTTCGAAAAATTTTGGGAGCAAAAAAATTTTGACCCAAAAAAAAGTTCGAAAAATTTTAGGACCAAAAAAATTTTGAGCCAAAAAAAGTTTTAAAAATTTTGGGACCAAAAAAATTTTGACCCAAAAAAACCTTCGAAAAAATTTTGACCCAAAAAAAGTTCGAAAAATTTTAGGACCAAAAAAATTTTGAGCCAAAAAAAGTTTTAAAAATTTTGGGACCAAAAAAATTTTGACCCAAAAAAACCTTCGAAAAAATTTTGACCCAAAAAATTTTGACCCAAAAAAAAGTTCGAAAAATTTTGACCCAAAAAAATTTTGACCCAAAAAAAAGTTCGAAAAATTTTGGGACCAAAAAATTTTGACCCAAAAAAAAGTTCGAAAAATTTTGGGACCAAAAAAATTTTGAGCCAAAAAAATGTTCGAAAAAATTTTGACCCAAAAAAATTTTGACCCAAAAAAAACTTCGAAAAAATTTTGACCCAAAAAAATTTTGAGCCAAACAAAAGTTTGAAAAATTTTGGGACCAAAAAAATTTTGAGACAAAAAATGTGTGAAAAATTTTGGAACCAAAAAAATTTTGACCCAAAAAAACCTTCGAAAAAATTTTGACCCAAAAAAAAGTTTGAAAAATTTTGGGACCAAAAAAATTTTGAGCCAAAAAAAGTTCGAAAAATTTTGGGACCAAAAAAATTTTGACCCAAAAAAAGTTCGAAAAATTTTGGGACCAAAAAAATTTTGACTCAAAAAAAAGTTCGAAAAATTTTGGGACCAAATAAATTTTGACCCAAAAAAAAGTTCGAAAAAATTTTGACCCAAAAAAATTTTGAGCCAAAAAAAAGTTCGAAAAAATTTTGGGACCAAAAAAATTTTGACCCAAAAATAAGTTCGAAAAAATTTTGGGACCAAAAAAATTTTGACCCAAAAAAACCTTCGAGAAAATTTTGACCCAAAAAAAAGTTTGAAAAATTTTGGGACCAAAAAAATTTTGACCCAAAAAAAAGTTCGAAAAAATTTTGACCCAAAAAAATTTTGAGCCAAAAAAAAGTTCGAAAAATTTTGGGACCAAAAAAATTTTGACCCAAAAAAAAAGTTCGAAAAATTTTGAACCAAAAAAATTTTGACCCAAAAAAAAAGTTCGAAAAATTTTGGGACCAAAAAAAACTTCGAAAAAAATTTGACCCAAAAAAAAGTTCGAAAAATTTTAGGACCAAAAAAATTTTGAGCCAAAAAAAAGTTCGAAAAAATTTTAGGACCAAAAAAATTTTGACCCAAAAAAACCTTCGAAAAAAATTTGACCCAAAAAAATTTTGAGCCAAAAAAAGTTCGAAAAATTTTGGGACCAAAAAAATTTTGACCCAAAAAATAGTTCGAAAAAATTTTGGGACCAAAAAAATTTTGAGCCAAAAAAAAGTTCGAAAAATTTTGGGACCAAAAAAATTTTGAGCCAAAAAAAAGTTCGAAAAAATTTTGACCCAAAAAAAAAGTTCGAAAAATTTTGGGACCAAAAAAATTTTGACGCAAAAAAAAGTTCGAAAAATTTTGGGACCAAAAAAATTTTGACCCAAAAAAAGATCGAAAAATTTTGGAACCAAAAAAATTTTGACCCAAAAAAAAGTTCAAAAAATTTTAGGACCAAAAAAATTTTGACCCAAAAAAAAGTTCGAAAAAATTTTGACCCAAAAAAATTTTGACCCAAAAAAAAGTTCGAAAAATTTTGGAACCAAAAAAATTTTGACCCAAAAAAAGATCGAAAAATTTTGGAACCAAAAAAATTTTGACCCAAAAAAAAGTTCAAAAAATTTTGGGACCAAAAAAATTTTGACCCAAAAAAACCTTCGAAAAAATTTTGACCCAAAAAATGTTGACCCAAAAAAAAGTTCGAAAAATTTTGACCCAAAAAAATTTTGACCCAAAAAAAAGTTCGAAAAATTTTGGGACCAAAAAAAATTTTGACCCAAAAAAAAGTTCGAAAAATTTTGGGACCAAAAAAATTTTGAGCCAAAAAAAAGTTCAAAAAAATTTGGGACCAAAAAAATTTCGACCCAAAAAAACCTTCGAAAAAATTTTGACCCAAAAAAATTTTGACCCAAAAAAAGTTCGAAAAAATTTGGGACTAAAAAAATTTTGACCCAAAAAAAAGTTCGAAAAATTTTGGGACCAAAAAAATTTTGACCCAAAAAAAGTTCGAAAAATTTTGGGACCAAAAAAATTTTGACCCAAAAAAAAGTTCGAAAAATTTTGGGACCAAAAAAATTTTGACCCAAAAAAAGTTCGAAAAATTTTGGGACCAAAAAAATTTTGACCCAAAAAAAACTTCGAAAAAAATTTGACCCAAAAAAAAGTTTGAAAAATTTTGGGACCAAAAAAATTTTGAGCTAAAAAAAAGTTTGAAAAATTTTGGGACCAAAAAAATTTTGAGCCAAAAAAATGTTCGAAAAAATTTTGACCCAAAAAAATTTTGACCCAAAAAAAAGTTCGAAAAATTTTGGGACCAAAAAAATTTTGACCCAAAAAAAAGTTCGAAAAATTTTGGGACCAAAAAAATTTTGAGCCAAAAAAAAGTTCGAAAAATTTTGGGACCAAAAAAATTTTGAGCCAAAAAAAAGTGTGAAAAATTTTGGAACCAAAAAAATTTTGACCCAAAAAAACCTTCGAAAAAATTTTGACCCAAAAAAAAGTTTGAAAAATTTTGGGACCAAAAAAATTTTGAGCCAAAAAAATGTTCGAAAAAATTTTGACCCAAAAAAATTTTGAGCCAAAAAAAAGTTCGAAAAAAATTTGACCCAAAAAAAAGTTCGAAAAATTTTGGGACCAAAAAAATTTTGAGCTAAAAAAAAGTTTGAAAAATTTTGGGACCAAAAAAATTTTGACCCAAAAAAACCTTCGAAAAAATTTTGACCCAAAAAAAATTTGAACAATTTTGGGACCAAAAAAATTTTGAGCCAAAAAAATGTTCGAAAAAATTTTGACTCAAAAAAATTTTGAGCCAAAAAAAAGTTCGAAAAATTTTGGGACCAAAAAAATTTTGACCCAAAAAAAAGTTCAAAAAATTTTGGGACCAAAAAAATTTTGAGCCAAAAAAAAGTTCAAAAAATTTTGGGACCAAAAAAATTTTGACCCAAAAAAAAGTTTGAAAAAATTTTGATCCAAAAAAATTTTGACCCAAAAAAAAGTTCGAAAAATTTTGGGACCAAAAAAATTTTGAGCCAAAAAAAAGTGTGAAAAATTTTGGAACCAAAAAAATTTTGACCCAAAAAAACCTTCGAAAAAATTTTGACCCAAAAAAAAGTTTGAAAAATTTTGGGACCAAAAAAATTTTGAGCCAAAAAAATGTTCGAAAAAATTTTGACTCAAAAAAATTTTGAGCCAAAAAAAAGTTCGAAAAATTTTGGGACCAAAAAAATTTTGACCCAAAAAAAAGTTCAAAAAATTTTGGGACCAAAAAAATTTTGACCCAAAAAAAAGTTTGAAAAAATTTTGATCCAAAAAAATTTTGACCCAAAAAAAAGTTCGAAAAATTTTGGGACCAAAAAAATTTTGAGCCAAAAAAAAGTGTGAAAAATTTTGGAACCAAAAAAATTTTGACCCAAAAAAACCTTCGAAAAAATTTTGACCCAAAAAAAAGTTTGAAAAATTTTGGGACCAACAAAATTTTGAGCCAAAAAAAAGTTCGAAAAAATTTTGACCCAAAAAAATTTTGAGCCAAAAAAAAGTTCAAAAAATTTTGGGACCAAAAAAACTTTGACCCAAAAAAAAGTTAGAAAAATTTTGGGACCAAAAAAACTTTTTGACCTAAAAAAAAGTTCGAAAAATTTTGGGGCGAAAAAAATTTTGACCCAAAAAAAAGTTCGAAAAATTTTAGGACCAAAAAAATTTTGAGCCAAAAAAAGTTTTAAAAATTTTGGGACCAAAAAAATTTTGACCCAAAAAAACCTTCGAAAAAATTTTGACCCAAAAAAATGTTGACCCAAAAAAAAGTTCGAAAAATTTTGACCCAAAAAAATTTTGACCCAAAAAAAAGTTCGAAAAATTTTGGGACCAAAAAAAATTTTGACCCAAAAAAAAGTTCGAAAAATTTTGGGACCAAAAAAATTTTGAGCCAAAAAAAAGTACAAAAAAATTTGGGACCAAAAAAATTTCGACCCAAAAAAACCTTTGAAAAAATTTTGACCCAAAAAAAAGTTTGAAAAATTTTGGGACCATAAAAATTTTGAGCCAAAAAAATGTTCGAAAAAATTTTGACCCCAAAAAATTTTGAGCCAAAAAAAAGTTCGAAAAATTTTGGGACCAAAAAAATTTTGACCCAAAAAAAGTTCGAAAAAATTTGGGACTAAAAAAATTTTGACCCAAAAAAAAGTTCGAAAAATTTTGGGACCAAAAAAAATTTGACCCAAAAAAAGTTCGAAAAATTTTGGGACCAAAAAAATTTTGACCCAAAAAAAAGTTCGAAAAATTTTGGGACCAAAAAAATTTTGACCCAAAAAAAACTTCGAAAAATTTTGGGACCAAAAAAATTTTGACCCAAAAAAAAGTTCGAAAAAATTTTGACCCCAAAAAATTTTGAGCCAAAAAAAAGTTCGAAAAATTTTGGGACCAAAAAAATTTTGACCCAAAAAAAAGTTCGAAAAATTTTGGGACCAAAAAAATTTTGAGCCAAAAAAAAGTTCGAAAAAATTTTGAACCAAAAAAAAAGTTCGAAAAATTTTGGGACCAAAAAAATTTTGACCCAAAAAAAAGTTCGAAAAATTTTGGGACCAAAAAAATTTTGACCCAAAAAAAGATCGAAAAATTTTGGGACCAAAAAAATTTTGATCCAAAAAAAGTTCGAAAAAATTTTGACCCAAAAAAATTTTGAGCCAAAAAAAAGTTGGAAAATTTTGGGACCAAAAAAATTTTGACCCAAAAAAAAGTTCGAAAAATTTTGGGACCAAAAAAATTTTGACCAAAAAAAAGTTCGAAAAATTTTGGGACCAAAAAAAAGTTCGAAAAAATTTTGACCCAAAAAAAAAGTTCGAAAAATTTTGGGACCAAAAAAAGTTTGACCCAAAAAAAAGTTCGAAAAATTTTGGGACCAAAAAAAGTTTGACCCAAAAAAAAGTTCGAAAAATTTTGGGACCAAAAAAAATTTGAGCCAAAAAAAAGTTCGAAAAATTTTGGGACCAAAAAAATTTTGACCCAAAAAAAAAATCGAAAAAATTTTGACCCAAAAAAAAGTTCGAAAAATTTTGGGACCAAAAAAATTTTGACCAAAAAAAAGTTCGAAAAATTTTGGGACCAAAAAAATTTTGACCCAAAAAAAAGATCGAAAAAATTTTGGGACCAAAAAAATTTTGAGCCAAAAAAAAGTTCGAAAAATTTTGGGCCCAAAAAAATTTTGACCCAAAAAAAAGTTCGAAAAATTTTGGGACCAAAAAAATTTTGAGCCAAAAAAAAGTGTGAAAAATTTTGGAACCCAAAAAATTTTGACCCAAAAAAACCTTCGAAAAAATTTTGACCCAAAAAAAAGATAGAAAAAATTTTGGGACCAAAAAAATTTTGAGCCAAAAAAATGTTCGAAAAAATTTTGACCCAAAAAAATTTTGAGCCAAAAAAAAGTTCGAAAAATTTTGGGACCAAAAAAATTTTGACCCAAAAAAAGTTCGAAAAATTTTGGGACCAAAAAAATTTTGAGCCAAAAAAAGTTCGAAAAATTTTGGGACCAAAAAAATTTTGACCCAAAAAAAAGTTCGAAAAATTTTGGGACCAAAAAAATTTTGACCCAAAAAAAGTTCGAAAAAATAATGACCCAAAAAAATTTTGAGCCAAAAAAAAGTTCGAAAAATTTTGGGACCAAAAAAACTTTTTGACCCAAAAAAAAGTTCGAAAAATTTTGGTACCAAAAAAATTTTGACCCAAAAAAATTGAGCCAAAAAAAAGTTCAAAAAATTTTGGGACCAAAAAAATTTTTACCCAAAAAAAAGTTTGAAAAATTTTGGGACCAAAAAAATTTTGAGCCAAAAAAAAGTTCGAAAAATTTTGGGACCAAAAAAATTTTGACCCAAAAAAAACTTCGAAAAGTTTTGGGACCAAAAAAATTTTGACCGAAAAAAAACTTCGAAAAAAGTTTGACCCAAAAAAAAGTTCGAAAAATTTTGGGACCAAAAAAATTTTGACCCAAAAAAAGATCGAAAAATTTTGGGACCAAAAAAATTTTGAGCCAAAAAAAAGTTCGAAAAATTTTGGGACCAAAAAAATTTTGACCCAAAAAAAAGTTCGAAAAAATTTTGGGACCAAAAAAATTTTGACCCAAAAAAAAGTTCGAAAAAATTTTGGGACCAAAAAAATTTTGAGCCAAAAAAAAGTTCGAAAAATTTTGGGACCAAAAAAATTTTGAGCCAAAAAAAAGTTCGAAAAATTTTGGGACCAAAAAAATTTTGAGCCAAACAAAAGTTCGAAAAATTTTGGGACCAAAAAAACTTTTTGACCCAAAAAAAAGTTCGAAAAATTTTGGTACCAAAAAAATTTTGACGCAAAAAAAATTGAGCCAAAAAAAAGTTCGAAAAATTTTGGGACCAAAAAAATTTTGACCCAAAAAAAAGTTTGAAAAATTTTGGGACCAAAAAAATTTTGAGCCAAAAAAAAGTTCGAAAAATTTTGGGACCAAAAAAATTTTGACCCAAAAAAAAGTTCGAAAAGTTTTGGGACCAAAAAAATTTTGACCGAAAAAAATCTTCGAAAAAAATTTGACCCAAAAAAAAGTTCGAAAAATTTTGGGACCAAAAAAATTTTGACCCAAAAAAAAGTTTGAAAAATTTTGGGACCAAAAAAATTTTGAGCCAAAAAAAAGTTCGAAAAATTTTGGGACCAAAAAAATTTTGACCCAAAAAAAAGTTCGAAAAGTTTTGGGACCAAAAAAATTTTGACCGAAAAAAATCTTCGAAAAAAATTTGACCCAAAAAAAAGTTCGAAAAGTTTTGGGACCAAAAAAATTTTGACCGAAAAAAATCTTCGAAAAAAATTTGACCCAAAAAAAAGTTCGAAAAATTTTGGGACCAAAAAAATTTTGACCCAAAAAAAAGTTTGAAAAATTTTGGGACCAAAAAAATTTTGAGCCAAAAAAAAGTTCGAAAAATTTTGGGACCAAAAAAATTTTGACCCAAAAAAAAGTTCGAAAAGTTTTGAGACCAAAAAAATTTTGACCGAAAAAAATCTTCGAAAAAAATTTGACCCAAAAAAAAGTTCGAAAAATTTTGGGACCAAAAAAATTTTGACCCAAAAAAAAGTTTGAAAAATTTTGGGACCAAAAAAATTTTGAGCCAAAAAAAAGTTCGAAAAATTTTGGGACCAAAAAAATTTTGAGCCAAAAAAAAGTTCGAAAAATTTTGGGACCAAAAAAATTTTGACCCAAAAAAAAGTTCGAAAAATTTTGGGACCAAAAAAACTTTTTGACCCAAAAAAAAGTTCGAAAAATTTTGGTACCAAAAAAATTTTGACCCAAAAAAATTGAGCCAAAAAAAAGTTCGAAAAATTTTGGGACCAAAAAAATTTTGACCCAAAAAAAAGTTTGAAAAATTTTGGGACCAAAAAAATTTTGAGCCAAAAAAAAGTTCGAAAAATTTTGGGACCAAAAAAATTTTGACCCAAAAAAAACTTCGAAAAGTTTTGGGACCAAAAAAATTTTGACCGAAAAAAAACTTCGAAAAAAGTTTGACCCAAAAAAAAGTTCGAAAAATTTTGGGACCAAAAAAATTTTGACCCAAAAAAAAGTTTGAAAAATTTTGGGACCAAAAAAATTTTGAGCCAAAAAAAAGTTCGAAAAATTTTGGGACCAAAAAAATTTTGAGCCAAAAAAAAGTTTGAAAAATTTTGGGACCAAAAAAATTTTGACCCAAAAAAAAGTTCGAAAAAATTTTGGGACCAAAAAAATTTTGAGCCAAAAAAAAGTTCGAAAAATTTTGGGACCAAAAAACTTTTTGACCCAAAAAAAAGTTCGAAAAATTTTGGTACCAAAAAAATTTTGACCCAAAAAAATTGAGCCAAAAAAAAGTTCGAAAAATTTTGGGACCAAAAAAATTTTTACCCAAAAAAAAGTTTGAAAAATTTTGGGACCAAAAAAATTTTGAGCCAAAAAAAAGTTCGAAAAATTTTGGGACCAAAAAAATTTTGACCCAAAAAAAACTTCGAAAAGTTTTGGGACCAAAAAAATTTTGACCGAAAAAAAACTTCGAAAAAAGTTTGACCCAAAAAAAAGTTCGAAAAATTTTGGGACCAAAAAAATTTTGACCCAAAAAAAGATCGAAAAATTTTGGGACCAAAAAAATTTTGAGCCAAAAAAAAGTTCGAAAAATTTTGGGACCAAAAAAATTTTGACCCAAAAAAAAGTTCGAAAAAATTTTGGGACCAAAAAAATTTTGACCCAAAAAAAAGTTCGAAAAAATTTTGGGACCAAAAAAATTTTGAGCCAAAAAAAAGTTCGAAAAATTTTGGGACCAAAAAAATTTTGAGCCAAAAAAAAGTTCGAAAAATTTTGGGACCAAAAAAATTTTGAGCCAAACAAAAGTTCGAAAAATTTTGGGACCAAAAAAACTTTTTGACCCAAAAAAAAGTTCGAAAAATTTTGGTACCAAAAAAATTTTGACGCAAAAAAAATTGAGCCAAAAAAAAGTTCGAAAAATTTTGGGACCAAAAAAATTTTGACCCAAAAAAAAGTTTGAAAAATTTTGGGACCAAAAAAATTTTGAGCCAAAAAAAAGTTCGAAAAATTTTGGGACCAAAAAAATTTTGACCCAAAAAAAAGTTCGAAAAGTTTTGGGACCAAAAAAATTTTGACCGAAAAAAATCTTCGAAAAAAATTTGACCCAAAAAAAAGTTCGAAAAATTTTGGGACCAAAAAAATTTTGACCCAAAAAAAAGTTTGAAAAATTTTGGGACCAAAAAAATTTTGAGCCAAAAAAAAGTTCGAAAAATTTTGGGACCAAAAAAATTTTGACCCAAAAAAAAGTTCGAAAAGTTTTGGGACCAAAAAAATTTTGACCGAAAAAAATCTTCGAAAAAAATTTGACCCAAAAAAAAGTTCGAAAAGTTTTGGGACCAAAAAAATTTTGACCGAAAAAAATCTTCGAAAAAAATTTGACCCAAAAAAAAGTTCGAAAAATTTTGGGACCAAAAAAATTTTGACCCAAAAAAAAGTTTGAAAAATTTTGGGACCAAAAAAATTTTGAGCCAAAAAAAAGTTCGAAAAATTTTGGGACCAAAAAAATTTTGACCCAAAAAAAAGTTCGAAAAGTTTTGAGACCAAAAAAATTTTGACCGAAAAAAATCTTCGAAAAAAATTTGACCCAAAAAAAAGTTCGAAAAATTTTGGGACCAAAAAAATTTTGACCCAAAAAAAAGTTTGAAAAATTTTGGGACCAAAAAAATTTTGAGCCAAAAAAAAGTTCGAAAAATTTTGGGACCAAAAAAATTTTGAGCCAAAAAAAAGTTCGAAAAATTTTGGGACCAAAAAAATTTTGACCCAAAAAAAAGTTCGAAAAATTTTGGGACCAAAAAAACTTTTTGACCCAAAAAAAAGTTCGAAAAATTTTGGTACCAAAAAAATTTTGACCCAAAAAAATTGAGCCAAAAAAAAGTTCGAAAAATTTTGGGACCAAAAAAATTTTGACCCAAAAAAAAGTTTGAAAAATTTTGGGACCAAAAAAATTTTGAGCCAAAAAAAAGATCGAAAAATTTTGGGACCAAAAAAATTTTGACCCAAAAAAAACTTCGAAAAGTTTTGGGACCAAAAAAATTTTGACCGAAAAAAAACTTCGAAAAAAGTTTGACCCAAAAAAAAGTTCGAAAAATTTTGGGACCAAAAAAATTTTGACCCAAAAAAAAGTTTGAAAAATTTTGGGACCAAAAAAATTTTGAGCCAAAAAAAAGTTCGAAAAATTTTGGGACCAAAAAATTTTTGAGCCAAAAAAAAGTTTGAAAAATTTTGGGACCAAAAAAATTTTGACCCAAAAAAAAGTTCGAAAAAATTTTGGGACCAAAAAAATTTTGAGCCAAAAAAAAGTTCGAAAAATTTTGGGACCAAAAAACTTTTTGACCCAAAAAAAAGTTCGAAAAATTTTGGTACCAAAAAAATTTTGACCCAAAAAAATTGAGCCAAAAAAAAGTTCGAAAAATTTTGGGACCAAAAAAATTTTTACCCAAAAAAAAGTTTGAAAAATTTTGGGACCAAAAAAATTTTGAGCCAAAAAAAAGTTCGAAAAATTTTGGGACCAAAAAAATTTTGACCCAAAAAAAACTTCGAAAAGTTTTGGGACCAAAAAAATTTTGACCGAAAAAAAACTTCGAAAAAAGTTTGACCCAAAAAAAAGTTCGAAAAATTTTGGGACCTAAAAAATTTTGACCCAAAAAAAGATCGAAAAATTTTGGGACCAAAAAAATTTTGACCCAAAAAAAAGTTCGAAAAATTTTGGGACCAAAAAAATTTTGACCCAAAAAAAGTTCGAAAAAATAATGACCCAAAAAAATTTTGAGCCAAAAAAAAGTTCGAAAAATTTTGGGACCAAAAAAACTTTTTGACCCAAAAAAAAGTTCGAAAAATTTTGGTACCAAAAAAATTTTGACCCAAAAAAATTGAGCCAAAAAAAAGTTTGAAAAATTTTGGGACCAAAAAAATTTTTACCAAAAAAAAGTTTGAAAAATTTTGGGACCAAAAAAATTTTGAGCCAAAAAAAAGTTCGAAAAATTTTGGGACCAAAAAAATTTTGACCCAAAAAAAACTTCGAAAAGTTTTGGGACCAAAAAAATTTTGACCGAAAAAAAACGTCGAAAAAAGTTTGACCCAAAAAAAAGTTCGAAAAATTTTGGGACCAAAAAAATTTTTTTACCCAAAAAAAGATCGAAAAATTTTGGGACCAAAAAAATTTTGAGCCAAAAAAAAGTTCGAAAAAATTTTGACCCAAAAAAAAGTTCGAAAAATTTTGGGACCAAAAAAATTTTGACCAAAAAAAAGTTCGAAAAATTTTGGGACCAAAAAAATTTTGACCCAAAAAAAAGTTCGAAAAAATTTTGGGACCAAAAAAATTTTGAGCCAAAAAAAAGTTCGAAAAATTTTGGGACCAAAAAAATTTTGACCCAAAAAAAAGTTCGAAAAATTTTGGGACCAAAAAAATTTTGAGCCAAAAAAAAGTGTGAAAAATTTTGGAACCCAAAAAATTTTGACCCAAAAAAACCTTCGAAAAAATTTTGACCCAAAAAAAAGTTTGAAAAATTTTGGGACCAAAAAAATTTTGACCCAAAAAAAAGTTCGAAAAAATTTTGGGACCAAAAAAATTTTGAGCCAAAAAAAAGTTCGAAAAATTTTGGGACCAAAAAAATTTTGACCCAAAAAAAAGTTCGAAAAATTTTGGGACCAAAAAAATTTTGAGCCAAAAAAAAGTGTGAAAAATTTTGGAACCCAAAAAATTTTGACCCAAAAAAACCTTCGAAAAAATTTTGACCCAAAAAAAAGTTTGAAAAATTTTGGGACCAAAAAAATTTTGACCCAAAAAAATGTTCGAAAAAATTTTGACCCAAAAAATTTTGAGCCAAAAAAAAGTTCGAAAAATTTTGCGACCAAAAAAATTTTGACCCAAAAAAAGTTCGAAAAAATTTTGACCCAAAAAAATTTTGAGCCAAACAAAAGTTCGAAAAATTTTGGGACCAAAAAAATTTTGACCCAAAAAAAGTTCGAAAAATTTTGGGACCAAAAAAATTTTGAGCCAAAAAAAGTTAGAAAAATTTTGGGACCAAAAAAATTTTGACCCAAAAAAAAGTTCGAAAAATTTTGAGCCAAACAAAAGTTCGAAAAATTTTGGGACCAAAAAAACTTTTTGACCCAAAAAAAAGTTCGAAAAAATTTTGGGACCAAAAAAATTTTGAGCCAAAAAAAAGTTCGAAAAATTTTGGGACCAAAAAAATTTTGACCCAAAAAAAAGTTCGAAAAATTTTGGGACCAAAAAAATTTTGAGCCAAAAAAAAGTGTGAAAAATTTTGGAACCCAAAAAATTTTGACCCAAAAAAACCTTCGAAAAAATTTTGACCCAAAAAAAAGTTTGAAAAATTTTGGGACCAAAAAAATTTTGAGCCAAAAAAATGTTCGAAAAAATTTTGACCCAAAAAAATTTTGAGCCAAAAAAAAGTTCGAAAAATTTTGCGACCAAAAAAATTTTGACCCAAAAAAAGTTCGAAAAAATTTTGACCCAAAAAAATTTTGAGCCAAACAAAAGTTCGAAAAATTTTGGGACCAAAAAAATTTTGACCCAAAAAAAGTTCGAAAAATTTTGGGACCAAAAAAATTTTGAGCCAAAAAAAGTTCGAAAAATTTTGGGACCAAAAAAATTTTGACCCAAAAAAAAGTTCGAAAAATTTTGGGACCAAAAAAATTTTGACCCAAAAAAAGTTCGAAAAAATAATGACCCAAAAAAATTTTGAGCAAAAAAAAAGTTCGAAAAATTTTGGGACCAAAAAAATTTTGACCCAAAAAAAAGTTTGAAAAATTTTGGGACCAAAAAAATTTTGAGCCAAAAAAAAGTTCGAAAAATTTTGGGACCAAAAAAATTTTGACCCAAAAAAAACTTCGAAAAGTTTTGGGACCAAAAAAAATTTGACCGAAAAAAAACTTCGAAAAAAATTTGACCCAAAAAAAAGTTCGAAAAATTTTGGGACCAAAAAAATTTTGACCCAAAAAAAAGTTTGAAAAATTTTGGGACCAAAAAAATTTTGAGCCAAAAAAAAGTTCGAAAAATTTTGGGACCAAAAAAATTTTGAGCCAAAAAAAAGTTCGAAAAATTTTGGGACCAAAAAAATTTTGACCCAAAAAAAAGTTCGAAAAATTTTGGGACCAAAAAAACTTTTTGACCCAAAAAATAGTTCGAAAAAATTTGGTACCAAAAAAATTTTGACCCAAAAAAATTGAGCCAAAAAAAAGTTCGAAAAATTTTGGGACCAAAAAAATTTTGACCCAAAAAAAAGTTTGAAAAATTTTGGGACCAAAAAAATTTTGAGCCAAAAAAAAGTTCGAAAAATTTTGGGACCAAAAAAATTTTGACCCAAGAAAAACTTTGAAAAGTTTTGGGACCAAAAAAAAACTTCGAAAAAAATTTGACCCAAAAAAAAGTTCGAAAAATTTTGGGACCAAAAAAATTTTGACCCAAAAAAAAGTTTGAAAAATTTTGGGACCAAAAAAATTTTGAGCCAAAAAAAAGTTCGAAAAATTTTGGGACCAAAAAAATTTTGAGCCAAAAAAAAGTTTGAAAAATTTTGGGACCAAAAAAATTTTGACCCAAAAAAAAAGTTTGAAAAATTTTGGGACCAAAAAAATTTTGACCCAAAAAAAAGTTCGAAAAAATTTTGGGACCAAAAAAATTTTGAGCCAAAAAAAAGTTTGAAAAATTTTGGGACCAAAAAAATTTTGACCCAAAAAAAAGTTCGAAAAAATTTTGGGACCAAAAAAATTTTGAGCCAAAAAAAAGTTCGAAAAATTTTGGGACCAAAAAAACTTTTTGACCCAAAAAAAAGTTCGAAAAATTTTGGTACCAAAAAAATTTTGACCCAAAAAAATTGAGCCAAAAAAAAGTTCGAAAAATTTTGGGACCAAAAAAATTTTTACCCAAAAAAAAGTTTGAAAAATTTTGGGACCAAAAAAATTTTGAGCCAAAAAAAAGTTCGAAAAATTTTGGGACCAAAAAAATTTTGACCCAAGAAAAACTTTGAAAAGTTTTGGGACCAAAAAAAAACTTCGAAAAAAATTTGACCCAAAAAAAAGTTCGAAAAATTTTGGGACCAAAAAAATTTTGACCCAAAAAAAAGTTTGAAAAATTTTGGGACCAAAAAAATTTTGAGCCAAAAAAAAGTTCGAAAAATTTTGGGACCAAAAAAATTTTGAGCCAAAAAAAAGTTTGAAAAATTTTGGGACCAAAAAAATTTTGACCCAAAAAAAAGTTTGAAAAATTTTGGGACCAAAAAAATTTTGACCCAAAAAAAAGTTCGAAAAAATTTTGGGACCAAAAAAATTTTGAGCCAAAAAAAAGTTTGAAAAATTTTGGGACCAAAAAAATTTTGACCCAAAAAAAAGTTCGAAAAAATTTTGGGACCAAAAAAATTTTGAGCCAAAAAAAAGTTCGAAAAATTTTGGGACCAAAAAAACTTTTTGACCCAAAAAAAAGTTCGAAAAATTTTGGTACCAAAAAAATTTTGACCCAAAAAAATTGAGCCAAAAAAAAGTTCGAAAAATTTTGGGACCAAAAAAATTTTTACCCAAAAAAAAGTTTGAAAAATTTTGGGACCAAAAAAATTTTGAGCCAAAAAAAAGTTCGAAAAATTTTGGGACCAAAAAAATTTTGACCCAAAAAAAACTTCGAAAAGTTTTGGGACCAAAAAAATTTTGACCGAAAAAAAACTTCGAAAAAAGTTTGACCCAAAAAAAAGTTCGAAAAATTTTGGGACCAAAAAAATTTTGACCCAAAAAAAGATCGAAAAATTTTGGTACCAAAAAAATTTTGACCCAAAAAAATTGAGCCAAAAAAAAGTTCGAAAAATTTTGGGACCAAAAAAATTTTTACCCAAAAAAAAGTTTGAAAAATTTTGGGACCAAAAAAATTTTGAGCCAAAAAAAAGTTCGAAAAATTTTGGGACCAAAAAAATTTTGACCCAAGAAAAACTTTGAAAAGTTTTGGGACCAAAAAAAAACTTCGAAAAAAATTTGACCCAAAAAAAAGTTCGAAAAATTTTGGGACCAAAAAAATTTTGACCCAAAAAAAAGTTTGAAAAATTTTGGGACCAAAAAAATTTTGAGCCAAAAAAAAGTTCGAAAAATTTTGGGACCAAAAAAATTTTGAGCCAAAAAAAAGTTTGAAAAATTTTGGGACCAAAAAAATTTTGACCCAAAAAAAAGTTTGAAAAATTTTGGGACCAAAAAAATTTTGACCCAAAAAAAAGTTCGAAAAAATTTTGGGACCAAAAAAATTTTGAGCCAAAAAAAAGTTTGAAAAATTTTGGGACCAAAAAAATTTTGACCCAAAAAAAAGTTCGAAAAAATTTTGGGACCAAAAAAATTTTGAGCCAAAAAAAAGTTCGAAAAATTTTGGGACCAAAAAAACTTTTTGACCCAAAAAAAAGTTCGAAAAATTTTGGTACCAAAAAAATTTTGACCCAAAAAAATTGAGCCAAAAAAAAGTTCGAAAAATTTTGGGACCAAAAAAATTTTTACCCAAAAAAAAGTTTGAAAAATTTTGGGACCAAAAAAATTTTGAGCCAAAAAAAAGTTCGAAAAATTTTGGGACCAAAAAAATTTTGACCCAAAAAAAACTTCGAAAAGTTTTGGGACCAAAAAAATTTTGACCGAAAAAAAACTTCGAAAAAAGTTTGACCCAAAAAAAAGTTCGAAAAATTTTGGGACCAAAAAAATTTTGACCCAAAAAAAGATCGAAAAATTTTGGGACCAAAAAAATTTTGAGCCAAAAAAAGTTCGAAAAATTTTGGGACCAAAAAAATTTTGACCCAAAAAAAGTTCGAAAAAATAATGACCCAAAAAAATTTTGAGCCAAAAAAAAGTTCGAAAAATTTTGGGACCAAAAAAACTTTTTGACCCAAAAAAAAGTTCGAAAAATTTTGGTACCAAAAAAATTTTGACCCAAAAAAATTGAGCCAAAAAAAAGTTTGAAAAATTTTGGGACCAAAAAAATTTTGACCCAAAAAAAACTTCGAAAAGTTTTGGGACCAAAAAAATTTTGACCGAAAAAAAACTTCGAAAAAAGTTTGACCCAAAAAAAAGTTCAAAAAATTTTGGGACCAAAAAAATTTTGACCCAAAAAAAGATCGAAAAATTTTGGGACCAAAAAAATTTTGAGCCAAAAAAAAGTTCGAAAAATTTTGGGACCAAAAAAATTTTGACCCAAAAAAAAGTTCGAAAAAATTTTGACCCAAAAAAAAGTTCGAAAAATTTTGGGACCAAAAAAAAATTTGACCAAAAAAAGTTCGAAAAATTTTGGGACCAAAAAAATTTTGACCCAAAAAAAAGTTCGAAAAAATTTTGGGACCAAAAAAATTTTGAGCCAAAAAAAAGTTCGAAAAATTTTGGGACCAAAAAAATTTTGACCCAAAAAATAGTTCGAAAAATTTTGGGACCAAAAAAATTTTGAGCCAAAAAAAAGTGTGAAAAATTTTGGAACCCAAAAAATTTTGACCCAAAAAAACCTTCGAAAAAATTTTGACCCAAAAAAAAGTTTGAAAAATTTTGGGACCAAAAAAATTTTGAGCCAAAAAAATGTTCGAAAAAATTTTGACCCAAAAAAATTTTGAGCCAAAAAAAAGTTCGAAAAATTTTGGGACCAAAAAAACTTTTTGACCCAAAAAAAAGTTCGAAAAATTTTGGTACCAAAAAAATTTTGACCCAAAAAAATTGAGCCAAAAAAAAGTTCGAAAAATTTTGGGACCAAAAAAATTTTGACCCAAAAAAAAGTTTGAAAAATTTTGGGACCAAAAAAATTTTGAGCCAAAAAAAAGTTCGAAAAATTTTGGGACCAAAAAAATTTTGACCCAAAAAAAACTTCGAAAAGTTTTGGGACCAAAAAAATTTTGACCGAAAAAAAGTTTGAAAAATTTTGGGACCAAAAAAATTTTGAGCCAAAAAAAAGTTTGAAAAATTTTGGGACCAAAAAAATTTTGACCCAAAAAAAAGTTCGAAAAAATTTTGGGACCAAAAAAATTTTGAGCCAAAAAAAAGTTCGAAAAATTTTGGGACCAAAAAACTTTTTGACCCAAAAAAAAGTTCGAAAAATTTTGGTACCAAAAAAATTTTGACCCAAAAAAATTGAGCCAAAAAAAAGTTCGAAAAATTTTGGGACCAAAAAAATTTTTACCCAAAAAAAAGTTTGAAAAATTTTGGGACCAAAAAAATTTTGAGCCAAAAAAAAGTTCGAAAAATTTTGGGACCAAAAAAATTTTGACCCAAAAAAAAGTTCGAAAAATTTTGGGACCAAAAAAACTTTTTGACCCAAAAAAAAGTTCGAAAAATTTTGGTACCAAAAAAATTTTGACCCAAAAAAATTGAGCCAAAAAAAAGTTCGAAAAATTTTGGGACCAAAAAAATTTTGACCCAAAAAAAAGTTTGAAAAATTTTGGGACCAAAAAAATTTTGAGCCAAAAAAAAGTTCGAAAAATTTTGGGACCAAAAAAATTTTGACCCAAAAAAAAACTTCGAAAAGTTTTGGGACCAAAAAAATTTTGACCGAAAAAAAACTTCGAAAAAATTTTGAGCCAAAAAAAAGTTCGAAAAATTTTGGGACCAAAAAAATTTTGAGCCAAAAAAAAGTTTGAAAAATTTTGGGACCAAAAAAATTTTGACCCAAAAAAAAGTTCGAAAAAATTTTGGGACCAAAAAAATTTTGAGCCAAAAAAAAGTTCGAAAAATTTTGGGACCAAAAAACTTTTTGAACCAAAAAAAAGTTCGAAAAATTTTGGTACCAAAAATATTTTGACCCAAAAAAATTGAGCCAAAAAAAAGTTCGAAAAATTTTGGGACCAAAAAAATTTTTACCCCAAAAAAAGTTTGAAAAATTTTGGGACCAAAAAAATTTTGAGCCAAAAAAAAGTTCGAAAAATTTTGGGACCAAAAAAATTTTGACCCAAAAAAAACTTCGAAAAGTTTTGGGACCAAAAAAATTTTGACCGAAAAAAAACTTCGAAAAAAGTTTGACCCAAAAAAAAGTTCGAAAAATTTTGGGACCAAAAAAATTTTGACCCAAAAAAAGATCGAAAAATTTTGGGACCAAAAAAATTTTCAGCCAAAAAAAGTTCGAAAAATTTTGGGACCAAAAAAATTTTGACCCAAAAAAAGTTCGAAAAAATAATGACCCAAAAAAATTTTGACCCAAAAAAAGATCGAAAAATTTTGGGACCAAAAAAATTTTGAGCCAAAAAAAGTTCGAAAAATTTTGGGACCAAAAAAATTTTGACCCAAAAAAAAGTTCGAAAAATTTTGGGACCAAAAAAATTTTGACCCAAAAAAAGTTCGAAAAAATAATGACCCAAAAAAATTTTGAGCCAAAAAAAAGTTCGAAAAATTTTGGGACCAAAAAAACTTTTTGACCCAAAAAAAAGTTCGAAAAATTTTGGTACCAAAAAAATTTTGACCCAAAAAAATTGAGCCAAAAAAAAGTTCGAAAAATTTTGGGACCAAAAAAATTTTTACCCAAAAAAAAGTTTGAAAAATTTTGGGACCAAAAAAATTTTGAGCCAAAAAAAAGTTCGAAAAATTTTGGGACCAAAAAAATTTTGACCCAAAAAAAACTTCGAAAAGTTTTGGGACCAAAAAAATTTTGACCGAAAAAAAACTTCGAAAAAAGTTTGACCCAAAAAAAAGTTCGAAAAATTTTGGGACCAAAAAAATTTTGACCCAAAAAAAGTTCAAAAAATTTTGGGACCAAAAAAATTTTGAGCCAAAAAAAAGTTCGAAAAATTTTGGGACCAAAAAAATTTTGACCCAAAAAAAAGTTCGAAAAATTTTGGGACCAAAAAAATTTTGAGCCAAAAAAAAGTGTGAAAAATTTTGGAACCCAAAAAATTTTGACCCAAAAAAACCTTCGAAAAAATTTTGACCCAAAAAAAAGTTTGAAAAATTTTGGGACCAAAAAAATTTTGACCCAAAAAAAAGTTCGAAAAAATTTTGGGACCAAAAAAATTTTGAGCCAAAAAAAAGTTCGAAAAATTTTGGGACCAAAAAAATTTTGACCCAAAAAAAAGTTCGAAAAATTTTGGGACCAAAAAAATTTTGAGCCAAAAAAAGGTGTGAAAAATTTTGGAACCCAAAAAATTTTGACCCAAAAAAACCTTCGAAAAAATTTTGACCCAAAAAAAAGTTTGAAAAATTTTGGGACCAAAAAATTTTGAGCCAAAAAAATGTTCGAAAAAATTTTGACCCAAAAAAATTTTGAGCCAAAAAAAAGTTCGAAAAATTTTGCGACCAAAAAAATTTTGAGCCAAAAAAAGTTCGAAAAATTTTGGGACCAAAAAAATTTTGACCCAAAAAAAAGTTCGAAAAATTTTGAGCCAAACAAAAGTTCGAAAAATTTTGGGACCAAAAAAACTTTTTGACCCAAAAAAAAGTTCTAAAAAATTTTGGGACCAAAAAAATTTTGAGCCAAAAAAAAGTTCGAAAAATTTTGGGACCAAAAAAATTTTGACCCAAAAAAAAGTTCGAAAAATTTTGGGACCAAAAAAATTTTGAGCCAAAAAAAAGTGTGAAAAATTTTGGAACCCAAAAAATTTTGACCCAAAAAAACCTTCGAAAAAATTTTGACCCAAAAAAAAGTTTGAAAAATTTTGGGACCAAAAAAATTTTGAGCCAAAAAAATGTTCGAAAAAATTTTGACCCAAAAAAATTTTGAGCCAAAAAAAAGTTCGAAAAATTTTGCGACCAAAAAAATTTTGACCCAAAAAAAGTTCGAAAAAATTTTGACCCAAAAAAATTTTGAGCCAAACAAAAGTTCGAAAAATTTTGGGACCAAAAAAATTTTGACCCAAAAAAAGTTCGAAAAATTTTGGGACCAAAAAAATTTTGAGCCAAAAAAAGTTCGAAAAATTTTGGGACCAAAAAAATTTTGACCCAAAAAAAAGTTTGAAAAATTTTGGGACCAAAAAAATTTTGACCCAAAAAAAGTTCGAAAAAATAATGACCCAAAAAAATTTTGAGCAAAAAAAAAGTTCGAAAAATTTTGGGACCAAAAAAATTTTGAGCCAAACAAAAGTTCGAAAAATTTTGGGACCAAAAAAACTTTTTGACCCAAAAAAAAGTTCGAAAAATTTTGGTACCAAAAAAATTTTGACCCAAAAAAATTGAGCCAAAAAAAAGTTCGAAAAATTTTGGGACCAAAAAAATTTTGACCCAAAAAAAAGTTTGAAAAATTTTGGGACCAAAAAAATTTTGAGCCAAAAAAAAGTTCGAAAAATTTTGGGACCAAAAAAATTTTGACCCAAAAAAAACTTCGAAAAGTTTTGGGACCAAAAAAAATTTGACCGAAAAAAACTTCGAAAAAAATTTGCCCCATAAAAAGTTCGAAAAATTTTGGGACCAAAAAAATTTTGACCCAAAAAAAAGTTTGAAAAATTTTGGGACCAAAAAAATTTTGAGCCAAAAAAAAGTTCGAAAAATTTTGGGACCAAAAAAATTTTGAGCCAAAAAAAAGTTCGAAAAATTTTGGGACCAAAAAAATTTTTACCCAAAAAAAAGTTTGAAAAATTTTGGGACCAAAAAAATTTTGAGCCAAAAAAAAGTTCGAAAAATTTTGGGACCAAAAAAATTTTGACCCAAAAAAAACTTCGAAAAGTTTTGGGACCAAAAAAAATTTGACCGAAAAAAAACTTCGAAAAAAATTTGACCCAAAAAAAAGTTCGAAAAATTTTGGGACCAAAAAAATTTTGACCCAAAAAAAAGTTTGAAAAATTTTGGGACCAAAAAAATTTTGAGCCAAAAAAAAGTTCGAAAAATTTTGGGACCAAAAAAATTTTGAGCCAAAAAAAAGTTCGAAAAATTTTGGGACCAAAAAAATTTTGACCCAAAAAAAAGTTCGAAAAATTTTGGGACCAAAAAAACTTTTTGACCCAAAAAAAAGTTCGAAAAAATTTGGTACCAAAAAAATTTTGACCCAAAAAAATTGAGCCAAAAAAAAGTTCGAAAAATTTTGGGACCAAAAAAATTTTGACCCAAAAAAAAGTTTGAAAAATTTTGGGACCAAAAAAATTTTGAGCCAAAAAAAAGTTCGAAAAATTTTGGGACCAAAAAAATTTTGACCCAAAAAAAACTTCGAAAAGTTTTGGGACCAAAAAAATTTTGACCGAAAAAAAACTTCGAAAAAAATTTGACCCAAAAAAAAGTTCGAAAAATTTTGGGACCAAAAAAATTTTGACCCAAAAAAAAGTTTGAAAAATTTTGGGACCAAAAAAATTTTGAGCCAAAAAAAAGTTCGAAAAATTTTGGGACCAAAAAAATTTTGAGCCAAAAAAAAGTTTGAAAAATTTTGGGACCAAAAAAATTTTGACCCAAAAAAAAGTTTGAAAAATTTTGGGACCAAAAAAATTTTGACCCAAAAAAAAGTTCGAAAAAATTTTGGGACCAAAAAAATTTTGAGCCAAAAAAAAGTTTGAAAAATTTTGGGACCAAAAAAATTTTGACCCAAAAAAAAGTTCGAAAAAATTTTGGGACCAAAAAAATTTTGAGCCAAAAAAAAGTTCGAAAAATTTTGGGACCAAAAAAACTTTTTGACCCAAAAAAAAGTTCGAAAAATTTTGGTACCAAAAAAATTTTGACCCAAAAAAATTTAGCCAAAAAAAAGTTCGAAAAATTTTGGGACCAAAAAAATTTTTACCCAAAAAAAAGTTTGAAAAATTTTGGGACCAAAAAAATTTTGAGCCAAAAAAAAGTTCGAAAAATTTTGGGACCAAAAAAATTTTGACCCAAAAAAAACTTCGAAAAGTTTTGGGACCAAAAAAATTTTGACCGAAAAAAAACTTCGAAAAAAGTTTGACCCAAAAAAAAGTTCGAAAAATTTTGGGACCAAAAAAATTTTGACCCAAAAAAAGATCGAAAAATTTTGGGACCAAAAAAATTTTGAGCCAAAAAAAGTTCGAAAAATTTTGGGACCAAAAAAATTTTGACCCAAAAAAAGTTCGAAAAAATAATGACCCAAAAAAATTTTGAGCCAAAAAAAAGTTCGAAAAATTTTGGGACCAAAAAAACTTTTTGACCCAAAAAAAAGTTCGAAAAATTTTGGTACCAAAAAAATTTTGACCCAAAAAAATTGAGCCAAAAAAAAGTTCGAAAAATTTTGGGACCAAAAAAATTTTTACCCAAAAAAAAGTTTGAAAAATTTTGGGACCAAAAAAATTTTGAGCCAAAAAAAAGTTCGAAAAATTTTGGGACCAAAAAAATTTTGACCCAAAAAAAACTTCGAAAAGTTTTGGGACCAAAAAAATTTTGACCGAAAAAAAACTTCGAAAAAAGTTTGACCCAAAAAAAAGTTTGAAAAATTTTGGGACCAAAAAAATTTTGACCCAAAAAAAGATCGAAAAATTTTGGGACCAAAAAAATTTTGAGCCAAAAAAAAGTTCGAAAAATTTTGGGACCAAAAAAATTTTGACCCAAAAAAAAGTTCGAAAAAATTTTGACCCAAAAAAAAGTTCGAAAAATTTTGGGACCAAAAAAATTTTGACCAAAAAAAAGTTCGAAAAATTTTGGGACCAAAAAAATTTTGACCCAAAAAAAAGTTCGAAAAAATTTTGGGACCAAAAAAATTTTGAGCCAAAAAAAAGTTCGAAAAATTTTGGGACCAAAAAAATTTTGACCCAAAAAATAGTTCGAAAAATTTTGGGACCAAAAAAATTTTGAGCCAAAAAAAAGTGTGAAAAATTTTGGAACCCAAAAAATTTTGACCCAAAAAAACCTTCGAAAAAATTTTGACCCAAAAAAAAGTTTGAAAAATTTTGGGACCAAAAAAATTTTGAGCCAAAAAAATGTTCGAAAAAATTTTGACCCAAAAAAATTTTGAGCCAAAAAAAAGTTCGAAAAATTTTGCGACCAAAAAAATTTTGACCCAAAAAAAGTTCGAAAAAATTTTGACCCAAAAAAATTTTGAGCCAAACAAAAGTTCGAAAAATTTTGGGACCAAAAAAATTTTGACCCAAAAAAAGTTCGAAAAATTTTGGGACCAAAAAAATTTTGACCCAAAAAAAACTTCGAAAAGTTTTGGGACCAAAAAAATTTTGACCGAAAAAAAACTTCGAAAAAAGTTTGACCCAAAAAAAAGTTTGAAAAATTTTGGGACCAAAAAAATTTTGACCCAAAAAAAGATCGAAAAATTTTGGGACCAAAAAAATTTTGAGCCAAAAAAAAGTTCGAAAAATTTTGGGACCAAAAAAATTTTGACCCAAAAAAAAGTTCGAAAAAATTTTGACCCAAAAAAAAGTTCGAAAAATTTTGGGACCAAAAAAATTTTGACCAAAAAAAAGTTCGAAAAATTTTGGGACCAAAAAAATTTTGACCCAAAAAAAAGTTCGAAAAAATTTTGGGACCAAAAAAATTTTGAGCCAAAAAAAAGTTCGAAAAATTTTGACCCAAAAAAATTTTGAGCCAAACAAAAGTTCGAAAAATTTTGGGACCAAAAAAATTTTGACCCAAAAAAAGTTCGAAAAAATTTTGACCCAAAAAAATTTTGAGCCAAACAAAAGTTCGAAAAATTTTGGGACCAAAAAAATTTTGAGCCAAAAAAAAGTTCGAAAAATTTTGGGACCAAAAAAATTTTGACCCAAAAAAAACTTCGAAAAGTTTTGGGACCAAAAAAATTTTGACCGAAAAAAAACTTCGAAAAAAGTTTGACCCAAAAAAAAGTTTGAAAAATTTTGGGACCAAAAAAATTTTGACCCAAAAAAAGATCGAAAAATTTTGGGACCAAAAAAATTTTGAGCCAAAAAAAAGTTCGAAAAATTTTGGGACCAAAAAAATTTTGACCCAAAAAAAAGTTCGAAAAAATTTTGACCCAAAAAAAAGTTCGAAAAATTTTGGGACCAAAAAAATTTTGACCAAAAAAAAGTTCGAAAAATTTTGGGACCAAAAAAATTTTGACCCAAAAAAAAGTTCGAAAAAATTTTGGGACCAAAAAAATTTTGAGCCAAAAAAAAGTTCGAAAAATTTTGGGACCAAAAAAATTTTGACCCAAAAAATAGTTCGAAAAATTTTGGGACCAAAAAAATTTTGAGCCAAAAAAAAGTGTGAAAAATTTTGGAACCCAAAAAATTTTGACCCAAAAAAACCTTCGAAAAAATTTTGACCCAAAAAAAAGTTTGAAAAATTTTGGGACCAAAAAAATTTTGAGCCAAAAAAATGTTCGAAAAAATTTTGACCCAAAAAAATTTTGAGCCAAAAAAAAGTTCGAAAAATTTTGCGACCAAAAAAATTTTGACCCAAAAAAAGTTCGAAAAAATTTTGACCCAAAAAAATTTTGAGCCAAACAAAAGTTCGAAAAATTTTGGGACAAAAAAATTTTGACCCAAAAAAAGTTCGAAAAATTTTGGGACCAAAAAAATTTTGAGCCAAAAAGAGTTCGAAAAATTTTGGGACCAAAAAAATTTTGACCCAAAAAAAAGTTCGAAAAATTTTGGGACCAAAAAAATTTTGACCCAAAAAAAGTTCGAAAAATTTTGGGACCAAAAAAATTTTGAGCCAAAAAGAGTTCGAAAAATTTTGGGACCAAAAAAATTTTGACCCAAAAAAAAGTTCGAAAAATTTTGGGACCAAAAAAATTTTGACCCAAAAAAAGTTCGAAAAAATAATGACCCAAAAAAATTTTGAGCCAAAAAAAAGTTCGAAAAATTTTGGGACCAAAAAAATTTTGAGCCAAACAAAAGTTCGAAAAATTTTGGGACCAAAAAAACTTTTTGACCCAAAAAAAAGTTCGAAAAATTTTGGTACCAAAAAAATTTTGACCCAAAAAAATTGAGCCAAAAAAAAGTTCGAAAAATTTTGGGACCAAAAAAATTTTGACCCAAAAAAAAGTTTGAAAAATTTTGGGACCAAAAAAATTTTGAGCCAAAAAAAAGTTCGAAAAATTTTGGGACCAAAAAAATTTTGACCCAAAAAAAACTTCGAAAAGTTTTGGGACCAAAAAAATTTTGACCGAAAAAAAACTTCGAAAAAAATTTGACCCAAAAAAAGTTCGAAAAATTTTGGGACCAAAAAAATTTTGACCCAAAAAAAAGTTTGAAAAATTTTGGGACCAAAAAAATTTTGAGCCAAAAAAAAGTTCGAAAAATTTTGGGACCAAAAAAATTTTGAGCCAAAAAAAAGTTCGAAAAATTTTGGGACCAAAAAAATTTTGACCCAAAAAAAAGTTCGAAAAATTTTGGGACCAAAAAAACTTTTTGACCCAAAAAAAAGTTCGAAAAATTTTGGTACCAAAAAAATTTTGACCCAAAAAAATTGAGCCAAAAAAAAGTTCGAAAAATTTTGGGACCAAAAAAATTTTGACCCAAAAAAAGTTTGAAAAATTTTGGGACCAAAAAAATTTTGAGCCAAAAAAAAGTTCGAAAAATTTTGGGACCAAAAAAATTTTGACCCAAAAAAAACTTCGAAAAGTTTTGGGACCAAAAAAATTTTGACCGAAAAAAAACTTCGAAAAAAATTTGACCCAAAAAAAAGTTCGAAAAATTTTGGGACCAAAAAAATTTTGACCCAAAAAAAAGTTTGAAAAATTTTGGGACCAAAAAAATTTTGAGCCAAAAAAAAGTTCGAAAAATTTTGGGACCAAAAAAATTTTGAGCCAAAAAAAAGTTTGAAAAATTTTGGGACCAAAAAAATTTTGACCCAAAAAAAAGTTCGAAAAAATTTTGGGACCAAAAAAATTTTGAGCCAAAAAAAAGTTCGAAAAATTTTGGGACCAAAAAAATTTTGACCCAAAAAAAAGTTCGAAAAAATTTTGACCCAAAAAAAAGTTTTAAAAATTTTTGGACCAAAAAAATTTTGAGCCAAAAAAAAGTGTGAAAAATTTTGGAACCAAAAAAATTTTGACCCAAAAAAACCTTCGAAAAAATTTTGACCCAAAAAAAAGTTTGAAAAATTTTGGGACCAAAAAAATTTTGAGCCAAAAAAGTTCGAAAAATTTTGCGACCAAAAAAATTTTGACTCAAAAAATTTCGAAAAAATTTTGACCCAGAAAAACTTTTGAGCCAAACAAAAGTTCGAAAAATTTTGGGACCAAAAAAATTTTGACCCAAAAAAAGTTCGAAAAATTTTGGGACCAAAAAAATTTTGAGCCAAAAAAAAGTTCGAAAAATTTTGGGACCAAAAAAATTTTGACCCAAAAAAAAGTTCGAAAAATTTTGGGACCAAAAAAACTTTTTGACCAAAAAAAAAGTTCGAAAAATTTTGGGACCAAAAAAATTTTGACCCAAAAAAAACTTCGAAAAAAATTTGACCCAAAAAAAAGTTCGAAAAATTTTGAGACCAAAAAAATTTTGACCCAAAAAAAAGTTTGAAAAATTTTGGGACCAAAAAAATTTTGACCCAAAAAAAAGTTCGAAAAATTTTGGGACCAAATAAATTTTGACCCAAAAAAAAGTTCGAAAAAATTTTGACCCAAAAAAATTTTGAGCCAAAAAAAAGTTCGAAAAAATTTTGGGACCAAAAAAATTTTGACCCAAAAAAACCTTCGAGAAAATTTTGACCCAAAAAAAAGTTTGAAAAATTTTGGGACCAAAAAAATTTTGACCCAAAAAAAAGTTCGAAAAAATTTTGACCCAAAAAAATTTTGAGCCGAAAAAAAGTTCGAAAAATTTTGGGACCAAAAAAATTTTGACCCAAAAAAACCTTCGAAAAAATTTTGACCCAAAAAAAAGTTCGAAAAATTTTGGGACCAAAAAAATTTTGACCCAAAAAAAAGTTCGAAAAATTTTGGGACCAAAAAAATTTTGAGCCAAACAAAAGTTCGAAAAATTTTGGGACCAAAAAAATTTTGACCCAAAAAAAAGTTCGAAAAATTTTGGGACCAAAAAAATTTTGAGCCAAAAAAAAGTTCGAAAAATTTTGGGACCAAAAAAATTTTGAGCCAAACAAAAGTTCGAAAAATTTTGGGACCAAAAAAATTTTGACCCAAAAAAAGTTCGAAAAAATAATGACCCAAAAAAATTTTGAGCCAAAAAAAAGTTCGAAAAATTTTGGGACCAAAAAAATTTTGAGCCAAACAAAAGTTCGAAAAATTTTGGGACCAAAAAAACTTTTTGACCCAAAAAAAAGTTCGAAAAATTTTGGTACCAAAAAAATTTTGACCCAAAAAAATTGAGCCAAAAAAAAGTTCGAAAAATTTTGGGACCAAAAAAATTTTGACCCAAAAAAAACTTCGAAAAGTTTTGGGACCAAAAAAATTTTGACCGAAAAAAAACTTCGAAAAAAATTTGACCCAAAAAAAAGTTCGAAAAATTTTGGGACCAAAAAAATTTTGACCCAAAAAAAAGTTTGAAAAATTTTGGGACCAAAAAAATTTTGAGCCAAAAAAAAGTTCGAAAAATTTTGGGACCAAAAAAATTTTGACCCAAAAAAAAGTTTGAAAAATTTTGGGACCAAAAAAATTTTGACCGAAAAAAAACTTCGAAAAAAATTTGACCCAAAAAAAAGTTCGAAAAATTTTGGGACCAAAAAAATTTTGACCCAAAAAAAAGTTTGAAAAATTTTGGGACCAAAAAAATTTTGAGCCAAAAAAAAGTTCGAAAAATTTTGGGACCAAAAAAATTTTGAGCCAAAAAAAAGTTCGAAAAATTTTGGGACCAAAAAAATTTTGACCCAAAAAAAAGTTCGAAAAAATTTTGGGACCAAAAAAATTTTGAGCCAAAAAAAAGTTCGAAAAATTTTGGGACCAAAAATATTTTGACCCAAAAAAAAGTTCGAAAAAATTTTGACCCAAAAAAAAGTTTTAAAAATTTTTGGACCAAAAAAATTTTGAGCCAAAAAAAAGTGTGAAAAATTTTGGAACCAAAAAAATTTTGACCCAAAAAAACCTTCGAAAAAATTTTGACCCAAAAAAAAGTTTGAAAAATTTTGGGAACAAAAAAATTTTGAGCCAAAAAAAGTTCGAAAAAATTTTGACCCAGAAAAACTTTTGAGCCAAACAAAAGTTCGAAAAATTTTGGGACCAAAAAAAATTTGAGCCAAAAAAAAGTTCGAAAAATTTTGGGACCAAAAAAATTTTGACCCAAAAAAAAGTTCGAAAAAATTTTGGGACCAAAAAAATTTTGAGCCAAAAAAAAGTTCGAAAAATTTTGGGACCAAAAAAATTTTGACCCAAAAAAAAGTTCGAAAAAATTTTGACCCAAAAAAAAGTTTTTAAAATTTTTGGACCAAAAAAATTTTGAGCCAAAAAAAAGTGTGAAAAATTTTGGAACCAAAAAAATTTTGACCCAAAAAAACCTTCGAAAAAATTTTGACCCAAAAAAAAGTTTGAAAAATTTTGGGACTAAAAAAATTTTGAGCCAAAAAAAGTTCGAAAAATTTTGCGAACAAAAAAATTTTGACCCAAAAAAGTTCGAAAAAATTTTGTCCCAGAAAAACTTTTGAGCCAAACAAAAGTTCGAAAAATTTTGGGACCAAAAAAATTTTGACCCAAAAAAAGTTCGAAAAATTTTGGGACCAAAAAATTTTGACCCAAAAAAAGTTCGAAAAAATAATAACCCAAAAAAATTTTGAGCCAAAAAAAAGTTAGAAAAATTTTGGGACCAAAAAAATTTTGAGCCAAACAAAAGTTCGAAAAATTTTGGGACCAAAAAAACTTTTTGACCAAAAAAAAAGTTCGAAAAATTTTGGGACCAAAAAAATTTTGACCCAAAAAAAAGTTTGAAAAATTTTGGGACCAAAAAAATTTTGAGCCAAAAAAAATTTCGAAAAATTTTGGGACCAAAAAAATTTTGACCCAAAGAAAACTTCGAAAAGTTTTGGGACCAAAAAAATTTTGACCGAAAAAAAACTTCGAAAAAAATTTGACCCAAAAAAAAGTTCGAAAAATTTTGGGACCAAAAAAATTTTGACCCAAAAAAAAGTTTGAAAAATTTTGGGACCAAAAAAATTTTGAGCCAAAAAAAAGTTCGAAAAATTTTGGGACCAAAAAAATTTTGAGCCAAAAAAAAGTTCGAAAAATTTTGGGACCAAAAAAATTTTGACCCAAAAAAAAGTTCGAAAAATTTTGGGACCAAAAACACTTTTTGACCCAAAAAAAAGTTCGAAAGATTTTGGTACCAAAAAAATTTTGACCCAAAAAAATTGAGCCAAAAAAAAGTTCGAAAAATTTTGGGACCAAAAAAATTTTGACCCAAAAAAAAGTTTGAAAAATTTTGGGACCAAAAAAATTTTGAGCCAAAAAAAAGTTCGAAAAATTTTGGGACCAAAAAAATTTTGACCCAAAAAAAGCTTCGAAAAGTTTTGGGACCAAAAAAATTTTGACCGAAAAAAAAGTTTGAAAAATTTTGGGACCAAAAAAATTTTGAGCCAAAAAAAAGTTCGAAAAATTTTGGGACCAAAAAATTTTGACCCAAAAAAAAGTTCGAAAAATTTTGCGACCAAAAAAATTTTGACCCAAAAAAAGTTCGAAAAAATTTTGACCCAGAAAAACTTTTGAGCCAAACAAAAGTTCGAAAAATTTTGGGACCAAAAAAATTTTGAGCCAAACAAAAGTTCGAAAAATTTTGGGACCAAAAAAACTTTTTGACCAAAAAAAAAGTTCGAAAAATTTTGGGACCAAAAAAATTTTGACCCAAAAAAAAAGTTCGAAAAATTTTGGGACCAAAAAAAACTTCGAAAAAAATTTGACCCAAAAAAAAGTTCGAAAAATTTTGGGACCAAAAAAAATTTGAGCCAAAAAAAAGTTCGAAAAAATTTTAGGACCAAAAAAATTTTGACCCAAAAAAACCTTCGAAAAAATTTTGACCCAAAAAAAAGTTCGAAAAATTTTGGGACCAAAAAAATTTTGACCCAAAAAAAACTTCGAAAAATTTTGGGACCAAAAAAATTTTGAGCCAAACAAAAGTTCGAAAAATTTTGGGACCAAAAAAATTTTGACCCAAAAAAAACTTCGAAAAAAATTTGACCCAAAAAAAAGTTCGAAAAATTTTGGGACCAAAAAAATTTTGACCCAAAAAAAAGTTTGAAAAATTTTGGGACCAAAAAAATTTTGAGCCAAAAAAAAGTTCGAAAAATTTTGGGACCAAAAAAATTTTGAGCCAAAAAAAAGTTCGAAAAATTTTGGGACCAAAAAAATTTTGACCCAAAAAAAAGTTCGAAAAATTTTGGGACCAAAAACACTTTTTGACCCAAAAAAAAGTTCGAAAGATTTTGGTACCAAAAAAATTTTGACCCAAAAAAATTGAGCCAAAAAAAAGTTCGAAAAATTTTGGGACCAAAAAAATTTTGACCCAAAAAAAAGTTTGAAAAATTTTGGGACCAAAAAAATTTTGAGCCAAAAAAAAGTTCGAAAAATTTTGGGACCAAAAAAATTTTGACCCAAAAAAAGCTTCGAAAAGTTTTGGGACCAAAAAAATTTTGACCGAAAAAAAAGTTTGAAAAATTTTGGGACCAAAAAAATTTTGAGCCAAAAAAAAGTTCGAAAAAATTTTGACCCAGAAAAACTTTTGAGCCAAACAAAAGTTCGAAAAATTTTGGGACCAAAAAAATTTTGAGCCAAACAAAAGTTCGAAAAATTTTGGGACCAAAAAAACTTTTTGACCAAAAAAAAAGTTCGAAAAATTTTGGGACCAAAAAAATTTTGACCCAAAAAAAAAGTTCGAAAAATTTTGGGACCAAAAAAAACTTCGAAAAAAATTTGACCCAAAAAAAAGTTCGAAAAATTTTGGGACCAAAAAAAATTTGAGCCAAAAAAAAGTTCGAAAAAATTTTAGGACCAAAAAAATTTTGACCCAAAAAAACCTTCGAAAAAATTTTGACCCAAAAAAAAGTTCGAAAAATTTTGGGACCAAAAAAATTTTGACCCAAAAAAAACTTCGAAAAATTTTGGGACCAAAAAAATTTTGAGCCAAACAAAAGTTCGAAAAATTTTGGGACCAAAAAAATTTTGACCCAAAAAAAAGTTCGAAAAAATTTTTACCAAAAAAAATTTTGAGCCAAAAAAAAGTTCGAAAAATTTTGGGACCAAAAAAATTTTGAGCCAAACAAAAGTTCGAAAAATTTTGGGACCAAAAAAATTTTGACCCAAAAAAAGTTCGAAAAAATAATGACCCAAAAAAATTTTGAGCCAAAAAAAAGTTCGAAAAATTTTGGGACCAAAAAAATTTTGAGCCAAACAAAAGTTCGAAAAATTTTGGGACCAAAAAAACTTTTTGACCCAAAAAAAAGTTCGAAAAATTTTGGTACCAAAAAAATTGAGCCAAAAAAAAGTTCGAAAAATTTTGGGACCAAAAAAATTTAACCCAAAAAAAAGTTTGAAAAATTTTGGGACCAAAAAAATTTTGAGCCAAAAAAAAGTTCGAAAAATTTTGGGACCAAAAAAATTTTGACCCAAAAAAAACTTCGAAAAGTTTTGGGACCAAAAAAATTTTGACCGAAAAAAAACTTCGAAAAAAATTTGACCCAAAAAAAAGTTCGAAAAATTTTGGGACAAAAAAAATTTTGACCCAAAAAAAAGTTTGAAAAATTTTGGGACCAAAAAAATTTTGAGCCAAAAAAAAGTTCGAAAAATTTTGGGACCAAAAAAATTTTGAGCCAAAAAAAAGTTCGAAAAATTTTGGGACCAAAAAAATTTTGACCCAAAAAAAAGTTCGAAAAAATTTTGGGACCAAAAAAATTTTGAGCCAAAAAAAAGTTCGAAAAATTTTGGGACCAAAAAAATTTTGACCCAAAAAAAAGTTCGAAAAAATTTTGACCCAAAAAAAAGTTTTTAAAATTTTTGGACCAAAAAAATTTTGAGCCAAAAAAAAGTGTGAAAAATTTTGGAACCAAAAAAATTTTGACCCAAAAAAACCTTCAAAAAAATTTTGACCCAAAAAAAAGTTTGAAAAATTTTGGGACCAAAAAAATTTTGAGCCAAAAAAAGTTCGAAAAATTTTGCGACCAAAAAAATTTTGACCCAAAAAAACCTTCGAGAAAATTTTGACCCAAAAAAAAGTTTGAAAAATTTTGGGACCAAAAAAATTTTGACCCAAAAAAAAGTTCGAAAAAATTTTGACCCAAAAAAATTTTGAGCCGAAAAAAAGTTCGAAAAATTTTGGGACCAAAAAAATTTTGACCCAAAAAAAGTTCGAAAAAAATTTGACCCAAAAAAAAGTTCGAAAAATTTTGGGACCAAAAAAATTTTGACCCAAAAAAAAAGTTCGAAAAATTTTGGGACCAAAAAAAACTTCGAAAAAAATTTGACCCAAAAAAAAGTTCGAAAAATTTTGGGACCAAAAAAAATTTGAGCCAAAAAAAAGTTCGAAAAAATTTTAGGACCAAAAAAATTTTGACCCAAAAAAACCTTCGAAAAAATTTTGACCCAAAAAAAAGTTCGAAAAATTTTGGGACCAAAAAAATTTTGACCCAAAAAAAAGTTCGAAAAAATTTTGACCCAAAAAAATTTTGAGCCAAAAAAAAGTTCGAAAAATTTTGGGACCAAAAAAATTTTGACCCAAAAAAAAGTTCGAAAAAATTTTGACCCAAAAAAATTTTGAGCCAAAAAAAAGTTCGAAAAATTTTGGGACCAAAAAAATTTTGACCCAAAAAAAGTTCGAAAAATTTTGGGACCAAAAAAACTTTTGACCCAAAAAAAAAGTTCGAAAAATTTTGGGACCAAAAAAAACTTTGAAAAAAATTTGACCCAAAAAAAAGTTCGAAAAATTTTGAGCCAAAAAAAAGTTCGAAAAAATTTTAGGACCAAAAAAATTTGGACCCAAAAAAACCTTCGAAAAAATTTTGACCCAAAAAAAAGTTCGAAAAATTTTGGGACCAAAAAAATTTTGACCCAAAAAAAAGTTCGAAAAATTTTGGGACCAAAAAAATTTTGAGCCAAACAAAAGTTCGAAAATTTTGACCCAAAAAAAGTTCGAAAAATTTTGGGACCAAAAAAACTTTTGACCCAAAAAAAAAGTTCGAAAAATTTTGGGACCAAAAAAAACTTTGAAAAAAATTTTGACCCAAAAAAAGTTCGAAAAATTTTGGGACCAAAAAAACTTTTGACCCAAAAAAAAGTTCGAAAAATTTTGGGACCAAAAAAATTTTGACCCAAAAAAAAGTTCATAAAAATTTTGGGACCAAAAAAATTTTGAGCCAAAAAAAAGTTCGAAAAATTTTGGGACCAAAAAAATTTTGACCCAAAAAAAAGTTCGAAAAATTTTGGGACCAAAAAAATTTTGAGCCAAAAAAAAGTTTGAAAAATTTTGGAACCCAAAAAATTTTGACCCAAAAAAACCTTCGAAAAAATTTTGACCCAAAAAAAAGTTTGAAAAATTTTGGGACCAAAAAAATTTTGAGCCAAAAAAATGTTCGAAAAAATTTTGACCCAAAAAAATTTTGAGCCAAAAAAAAGTTCGAAAAATTTTGCGACCAAAAAAATTTTGACCCAAAAAAAGTTCGAAAAAATTTTGACCCAAAAAAATTTTGCGCCAAACAAAAGTTCGAAAAATTTTGGGACCAAAAAAATTTTGACCCAAAAAAAGTTCGAAAAATTTTGGGACCAAAAAAATTTTGAGCCAAGAAAAGTTCGAAAAATTTTGGGACCAAAAAAATTTTGACCCAAAAAAAAGTTCGAAAAATTTTGGGACCAAAAAAATTTTGACCCAAAAAAAGTTCGAAAAAATAATGACCCAAAAAAATTTTGAGCCAAAAAAAAGTTCGAAAAATTTTGGGACCAAAAAAATTTTGAGCCAAACAAAAGTTCGAAAAATTTTGGGACCAAAAAAACTTTTTGACCCAAAAAAAAGTTCGAAAAATTTTGGTACCAAAAAAATTTTGACCCAAAAAAATTGAGCCAAAAAAAAGTTCGAAAAATTTTGGGACCAAAAAAATTTTGACCGAAAAAAATCTTCGAAAAAAATTTGACCCAAAAAAAAGTTTGAAAAATTTTGGGACCAAAAAAATTTTGAGCCAAAAAAAAGTTCGAAAAATTTTGGGACCAAAAAAATTTTGAGCCAAAAAAAAGTTCGAAAAATTTTGGGACCAAAAAAATTTTGACCCAAAAAAAAGTTCGAAAAATTTTGGGACCAAAAAAATTTTGACCCAAAAAAAAGTTTGAAAAATTTTGGGACCAAAAAAACTTTTTGACCCAAAAAAAAGTTTGAAAAATTTTGGGACCAAAAAAATTTTGACCCAAAAAAATTGAGCCAAAAAAAAGTTCGAAAAATTTTGGGACCAAAAAAATTTTGACCGAAAAAAATCTTCGAAAAAAATTTGACCCAAAAAAAAGTTTGAAAAATTTTGGGACCAAAAAAATTTTGAGCCAAAAAAAAGTTCGAAAAATTTTGGGACCAAAAAAATTTTGAGCCAAAAAAAAGTTCGAAAAATTTTGGGACCAAAAAAATTTTGACCCAAAAAAAAGTTCGAAAAATTTTGGGACCAAAAAAATTTTGACCCAAAAAAAAGTTTGAAAAATTTTGGGACCAAAAAAATTTTGAGCCAAAAAAAAGTTCGAAAAATTTTGGGACCAAAAAAATTTTGACCCAAAAAAAAGTTCGAAAAATTTTGGGACCAAAAAAATTTTGACCCAAAAAAAGATCGAAAAATTTTGGGACCAAAAAAATTTTGATCCAAAAAAAGTTCGAAAAAATTTTGACCCAAAAAAATTTTGAGCCAAAAAAAAGTTGGAAAATTTTGGGACCAAAAAAATTTTGACCCAAAAAAAAGTTCAAAAAATTTTGGGACCAAAAAAATTTTGACAAAAAAAAAGTTCGAAAAATTTTGGGACCAAAAAAAAGTTCGAAAAAATTTTGACCCAAAAAAAAAGTTCGAAAAATTTTGGGACCAAAAAAAGTTTGACCCAAAAAAAAGTTCGAAAAATTTTGGGACCAAAAAAATTTTGACCCAAAAAAAGTTCGAAAAATTTTGGGACCAAAAAAATTTTGAGCCAAAAAAAAGTTCGAAAAATTTTGGGACCAAAAAAATTTTGACCCAAAAAAAAATCGAAAAAATTTTGACCCAAAAAAAAGTTCGAAAAATTTTGGGACCAAAAAAATTTTGACCAAAAAAAAGTTCGAAAAATTTTGGGACCAAAAAAATTTTGACCCAAAAAAAAGATCGAAAAAATTTTGGGACCAAAAAAATTTTGAGCCAAAAAAAAGTTCGAAAAATTTTGGGACCAAAAAAATTTTGACCCAAAAAAAAGTTCGAAAAATTTTGGGACCAAAAAAATTTTGACCCAAAAAAAAGTTCGAAAAATTTTGGGACCAAAAAAATTTTGAGCCAAAAAAAAGTGTGAAAAATTTTGGAACCCAAAAAATTTTGACCCAAAAAAACCTTCGAAAAAATTTTGACCCAAAAAAAAGATCGAAAAAATTTTGGGACCAAAAAAATTTTGACCCAAAAAAAGTTCGAAAAAATTTTGACCCAAAAAATTTTGAGCCAAACAAAAGTTCGAAAAATTTTGGGACCAAAAAAATTTTGACCCAAAAAAAGTTCGAAAAATTTTGGGACTAAAAAAATTTTGAGCCAAAAAAAGTTCAAAAAATTTTGGGACCAAAAAAATTTTGACCCAAAAAAAAGTTCGAAAAATTTTGGGACCAAAAAAACTTTTTGACCCAAAAAAAAGTTCGAAAAATTTTGGTACCAAAAAAATTTTGACCCAAAAAAATTGAGCCAAAAAAAAGTTCGAAAAATTTTGGGACCAAAAAAATTTTTACCCAAAAAAAAGTTTGAAAAATTTTGGGACCAAAAAAATTTTGAGCCAAAAAAAAGTTCGAAAAATTTTGGGACCAAAAAAATTTTGACCCAAAAAAAAGTTCAAAAATTTTGGGACCAAAAAAATTTTGACCCAAAAAAAGATCGAAAAATTTTGGGACCAAAAAAATTTTGACCCAAAAAAAAGTTCGAAAAAATTTTGGGACCAAAAAAATTTTGAGCCAAAAAAAAGTTCGAAAAATTTTGGGACCAAAAAAATTTTGACCCAAAAAAAAGTTCGAAAAATTTTGGGACCAAAAAAATTTTGAGCCAAAAAAAAGTTTGAAAAATTTTGGAACCCAAAAAATTTTGACCCAAAAAAACCTTCGAAAAAATTTTGACCCAAAAAAAAGTTTGAAAAATTTTGGGACCAAAAAAATTTTGAGCCAAAAAAATGTTCGAAAAAATTTTGACCCAAAAAAATTTTGAGCCAAAAAAAAGTTCGAAAAATTTTGCGACCAAAAAAATTTTGACCCAAAAAAAGTTCGAAAAAATTTTGACCCAAAAAAATTTTGAGCCAAACAAAAGTTCGAAAAATTTTGGGACCAAAAAAATTTTGACCCAAAAAAAGTTCGAAAAATTTTGGGACCAAAAAAATTTTGAGCCAAGAAAAGTTCGAAAAATTTTGGGACCAAAAAAATTTTGACCCAAAAAAAAGTTCGAAAAATTTTGGGACCAAAAAAATTTTGACCCAAAAAAAGTTCGAAAAAATAATGACCCAAAAAAATTTTGAGCCAAAAAAAAGTTCGAAAAATTTTGGGACCAAAAAAATTTTGAGCCAAACAAAAGTTCGAAAAATTTTGGGACCAAAAAAACTTTTTGACCCAAAAAAAAGTTCGAAAAATTTTGGTACCAAAAAAATTTTGACCCAAAAAAATTGAGCCAAAAAAAAGTTCGAAAAATTTTGGGACCAAAAAAATTTTGACCCAAAAAAAAGTTTGAAAAATTTTGGGACCAAAAAAATTTTGAGCCAAAAAAAAGTTTGAAAAATTTTGGGACCAAAAAAATTTTGACCCAAAAAAAAGTTCGAAAAATTTTGGGACCAAAAAAATTTTGACCCAAAAAAAAGTTCGAAAAATTTTGGGACCAAAAAAATTTTTACCCAAAAAAAGTTCGAAAAAATAATGACCCAAAAAAATTTTGAGCCAAAAAAAAGTTCGAAAAATTTTGGGACCAAAAAAACTTTTTGACCCAAAAAAAAGTTCGAAAAATTTTGGTACCAAAAAAATTTTGACCCAAAAAAATTGAGCCAAAAAAAAGTTCGAAAAATTTTGGGACCAAAAAAATTTTTACCCAAAAAAAAGTTTGAAAAATTTTGGGACCAAAAAAATTTTGAGCCAAAAAAAAGTTCGAAAAATTTTGGGACCAAAAAAATTTTGACCCAAAAAAAAGTTCAAAAATTTTGGGACAAAAAAAATTTTGACCCAAAAAAAGATCGAAAAATTTTGGGACCAAAAAAATTTTGACCCAAAAAAAAGTTCATAAAAATTTTGGGACCAAAAAAATTTTGAGCCAAAAAAAAGTTCGAAAAATTTTGGGACCAAAAAAATTTTGACCCAAAAAAAAGTTCGAAAAATTTTGGGACCAAAAAAATTTTGAGCCAAAAAAAAGTTTGAAAAATTTTGGAACCCAAAAAATTTTGACCCAAAAAAACCTTCGAAAAAATTTTGACCCAAAAAAAAGTTTGAAAAATTTTGGGACCAAAAAAATTTTGAGCCAAAAAAATGTTCGAAAAAATTTTGACCCAAAAAAATTTTGAGCCAAAAAAAAGTTCGAAAAATTTTGCGACCAAAAAAATTTTGACCCAAAAAAAGTTCGAAAAAATTTTGACCCAAAAAAATTTTGCGCCAAACAAAAGTTCGAAAAATTTTGGGACCAAAAAAATTTTGACCCAAAAAAAGTTCGAAAAATTTTGGGACCAAAAAAATTTTGAGCCAAGAAAAGTTCGAAAAATTTTGGGACCAAAAAAATTTTGACCCAAAAAAAAGTTCGAAAAATTTTGGGACCAAAAAAATTTTGACCCAAAAAAAGTTCGAAAAAATAATGACCCAAAAAAATTTTGAGCCAAAAAAAAGTTCGAAAAATTTTGGGACCAAAAAAATTTTGAGCCAAACAATAGTTCGAAAAATTTTGGGACCAAAAAAACTTTTTGACCCAAAAAAAAGTTCGAAAAATTTTGGTACCAAAAAAATTTTGACCCAAAAAAATTGAGCCAAAAAAAAGTTCGAAAAATTTTGGGACCAAAAAAATTTTGACCGAAAAAAATCTTCGAAAAAAATTTGACCCAAAAAAAAGTTTGAAAAATTTTGGGACCAAAAAAATTTTGAGCCAAAAAAAAGTTCGAAAAATTTTGGGACCAAAAAAATTTTGAGCCAAAAAAAAGTTCGAAAAATTTTGGGACCAAAAAAATTTTGACCCAAAAAAAAGTTCGAAAAATTTTGGGACCAAAAAAATTTTGACCCAAAAAAAAGTTTGAAAAATTTTGGGACCAAAAAAATTTTGAGCCAAAAAAAAGTTCGAAAAATTTTGGGACCAAAAAAATTTTGACCCAAAAAAAACTTCGAAAAGTTTTGGGACCAAAAAAATTTTGACCGAAAAAAAACTTCGAAAAAAGTTTGACCCAAAAAAAAGTTCGAAAAATTTTGGGACCAAAAAAATTTTGAGCCAAAAAAAAGTTCGAAAAATTTTGGGACCAAAAAAATTTTGACCCAAAAAAAACTTCGAAAAGTTTTGGGACCAAAAAATTTTGACCGAAAAAAAACTTCGAAAAAAGTTTGACCCAAAAAAAAGTTCGAAAAATTTTGGGACCAAAAAAATTTTGACCCAAAAAAAAGTTAGAAAAATTTTGGGACCAAAAAAATTTTGACCCAAAAAAAAGTTCGAAAAAAATTTTGACCCAAAAAAATTTTGAGCCAAAAAAAAGTTCGAAAAATTTTGGGGCCAAAAAAATTTTGACCCAAAAAAAAGTTCGAAAAATTTTGGGACAAAATAAATTTTGACCCAAAAAAAAGTTCGAAAAAATTTTGACCCAAAAAAATTTTGAGCCAAAAAAAAGTTCGAAAAAATTTTGGGACCAAAAAAATTTTGACCCAAAAAAACCTTCGAGAAAATTTTGACCCAAAAAAAAGTTTGAAAAATTTTGGGACCAAAAAAATGTTGACCCAAAAAAAAGTTCGAAAAAATTTTGACCCTAAAAAATTTTGAGCCAAAAAAAAGTTCGAAAAATTTTGGGACCAAAAAAATTTTGACCCAAAAAAAGTTCGAAAAATTTTGGGACCAAAAAAATTTTGACCCAAAAAAAAAGTTCGAAAAATTTTGGGACCAAAAAAAACTTCGAAAAAAATTTGACCCAAAAAAAAGTTCGAAAAATTTTGGGACCAAAAAAATTTTGAGGCAAAAAAAAGTTCGAAAAAATTTTAGGACCAAAAAAATTTGGACCCAAAAAAACCTTCGAAAAAATTTTGAGCCAAAAAAAAGTTCGAAAAATTTTGGGACCAAAAAAATTTTGACCCAAAAAAAAATTTCGAAAAATTTTGGGACCAAAAAAATTTTGACCCAAAAAAAAGTTCGAAAAATTTTGGGACCAAAAAAATTTTGAGCCAAAAAAAAGTTCGAAAAATTTTGGGACCAAAAAAATTTTGACCCAAAAAAAGTTCAAAAAATTTTGGGACCAAAAAAATTTTGACCCAAAAAAAAAGTTCGAAAAATTTTGGGACCAAAAAAAACTTCGAAAAAAATTTGACCCAAAAAAAAGTTCGAAAAATTTTGGGACCAAAAAAATTTTGAGCCAAAAAAAAGTTCGAAAAAATTTTAGGACCAAAAAAATTTGGACCCAAAAAAACCTTCGAAAAAATTTTGACCCAAAAAAAAGTTCGAAAAATTTTGGGACCAAAAAAATTTTGACCCAAAAAAAAGTTCGAAAAATTTTGGGACCAAAAAAATTTTGAGCCAAACAAAAGTTCGAAAAATTTTGGGACCAAAAAAATTTTGACCCAAAAAAAAGTTCGAAAAATTTTGGGACCAAAAAAATTTTGACCCAAAAAAAGATCGAAAAATTTTGGAACCAAAAAAATTTTGACCCAAAAAAAAGTTCAAAAAATTTTGGGACCAAAAAAATTTTGACCCAAAAAAAAGTTCGAAAAAATTTTGACCCAAAAAAATTTTGAGCCAAAAAAAAGTTCGAAAAATTTTGGGACCAAAAAAATTTTGAACCAAAAAAAAGTTCGAAAAATTTTGGGACCAAAAAAATTTTGACCCAAAAAAAAGTTCGAAAAATTTTGGGACCAAAAAAATTTTGACCCAAAAAAACCTTCGAGAAAATTTTGACCCAAAAAAAAGTTTGAAAAATTTTGGGACCAAAAAAATTTTGACCCAAAAAAAAGTTCGAAAAAATTTTGACCCAAAAAAATTTTGAGCCGAAAAAAAGTTCGAAAAATTTTGGGACCAAAAAAATTTTGACCCAAAAAAAGTTCGAAAAAAATTTGACCCAAAAAAATTTTGAGCCAAAAAAAAGTTCGAAAAATTTTGGGACCAAAAAAATTTTGAACCAAAAAAAAGTTCGAAAAATTTTGGGACCAAAAAAATTTTGACCCAAAAAAAAGTTCGAAAAATTTTGGGACCAAAAAAATTTTGACCCAAAAAAACCTTCGAGAAAATTTTGACCCAAAAAAAAGTTTGAAAAATTTCGGGACCAAAAAAATTTTGACCCAAAAAAAAGTTCGAAAAAATTTTGACCCAAAAAAATTTTGAGCCGAAAAAAAGTTCGAAAAATTTTGGGACCAAAAAAATTTTGACCCAAAAAAACCTTCGAAAAAATTTTGACCCAAAAAAAAGTTCGAAAAATTTTGGGACCAAAAAAATTTTGACCCAAAAAAAAGTTTGAAAAATTTTGGGACCAAAAAAATTTTGAGCCAAACAAAAGTTCGAAAAATTTTGGGACCAAAAAAATTTTGACCCAAAAAAAAGTTCGAAAAAATTTTGACCCAAAAAAATTTTGAGCCAAAAAAAAGTTCGAAAAATTTTGGGACCAAAAAAATTTTGACCCAAAAAAAAGTTCGAAAAAATTTTGACCCAAAAAAATTTTGACCCAAAAAAAAGTTCGAAAAATTTTGGGACCAAAAAAATTTTGACCCAAAAAAAGTTCGAAAAATTTTGGGACCAAAAAAATTTTGACCCAAAAAAAAAGTTCGAAAAATTTTGGGACCAAAAAAAACTTCGAAAAAAATTTGACCCAAAAAAAAGTTCGAAAAATTTTGGGACCAAAAAAATTTTGAGCCAAAAAAAAGTTCGAAAAAATTTTAGGACCAAAAAAATTTGGACCCAAAAAAACCTTCGAAAAAATTTTGACCCAAAAAAAAGTTCGAAAAATTTTGGGACCAAAAAAATTTTGACCCAAAAAAAAGTTCGAAAAATTTTGGGACCAAAAAAATTTTGAGCCAAACAAAAGTTCGAAAAATTTTGGGACCAAAAAAATTTTGACCCAAAAAAAAGTTCGAAAAAATTTTGACCCCAAAAAATTTTGAGCCAAAAAAAAGTTCGAAAAATTTTGGGACCAAAAAAATTTTGACCCAAAAAAAAGTTCGAAAAAATTTTGGGACCAAAAAAATTTTGAGCCAAAAAATTTCGAAAAATTTTGGGACCAAAAAAATTTTGAGCCAAAAAAAAGTTCGAAAAAATTTTGAACCAAAAAAAAAGTTCGAAAAATTTTGGGACCAAAAAAATTTTGACCCAAAAAAAAGTTCGAAAAATTTTGGGACCAAAAAAATTTTGACCCAAAAAAAGATCGAAAAATTTTGGGACCAAAAAAATTTTGATCCAAAAAAAGTTCGAAAAAATTTTGACCCAAAAAAATTTTGAGCCAAAAAAAAGTTTGAAAAATTTTGGGACCAAAAAAATTTTGAGCCAAAAAAAAGTTCGAAAAATTTTGGGACCAAAAAAATTTTGACCCAAAAAAAACTTCGAAAAGTTTTGGGACCAAAAAAATTTTGACCGAAAAAAAACTTCGAAAAAAGTTTGACCCAAAAAAAAGTTCGAAAAATTTTGGGACCAAAAAAATTTTGAGCCAAAAAAAAGTTCGAAAAATTTTGGGACCAAAAAAATTTTGACCCAAAAAAAACTTCGAAAAGTTTTGGGACCAAAAAAATTTTGACCGAAAAAAAACTTCGAAAAAAGTTTGACCCAAAAAAAAGTTTGAAAAATTTTGGGACCAAAAAAATTTTGACCCAAAAAAAAGTTTGAAAAATTTTGGGACCAAAAAAATTTTGACCCAAAAAAAAGTTCGAAAAAATTTTGACCCAAAAAAATTTTGAGCCAAAAAAAAGTTCGAAAAATTTTGGGGCCAAAAAAATTTTGACCGAAAAAAAAGTTCGAAAAATTTTGGGACCAAATAAATTTTGACCCAAAAAAAAGTTCGAAAAAATTTTGACCCAAAAAAATTTTGAGCCAAAAAAAAGTTCGAAAAATTTTGGGGCCAAAAAAATTTTGACCGAAAAAAAAGTTCGAAAAATTTTGGGACCAAATAAATTTTGACCCAAAAAAAAGTTCGAAAAAATTTTGACCCAAAAAAATTTTGAGCCAAAAAAAAGTTCGAAAAAATTTTGGGACCAAAAAAATTTTGACCCAAAAAAACCTTCGAGAAAATTTTGACCCAAAAAAAAGTTTGAAAAATTTTGGGACCAAAAAAATTTGGACCCAAAAAAAAGTTCGAAAAAATTTTGACCCAAAAAAATTTTGAGCCAAAAAAAGTTCGAAAAATTTTGGGACCAAAAAAATTTTGACCCAAAAAAAGTTCGAAAAATTTTGGGACCAAAAAAATTTTGACCCAAAAAAAAAGTTCGAAAAATTTTGGGACCAAAAAAAACTTCGAAAAAAATTTGACCCAAAAAAAAGTTCGAAAAATTTTGGGACCAAAAAAATTTTGAGCCAAAAAAAAGTTCGAAAAAATTTTAGGACCAAAAAAATTTGGACCCAAAAAAACCTTCGAAAAAATTTTGACCCAAAAAAAAGTTCGAAAAATTTTGGGACCAAAAAAATTTTGAGCCAAACAAAAGTTTGAAAAATTTTGGGACCAAAAAAATTTTGAGCCAAAAAAAAGTTCGAAAAAATTTTAGGACCAAAAAATTTGGACCCAAAAAAACCTTCGAAAAAATTTTGACCCAAAAAAAAGTTCGAAAAATTTTGGGACCAAAAAAATTTTGACCCAAAAAAAAGTTCGAAAAATTTTGGGACCAAAAAAATTTTGAGCCAAACAAAAGTTCGAAAAATTTTAGGACCAAAAAAATTTTGACCCAAAAAAAAGTTCGAAAAATTTTGGGACCAAAAAAATTTTGACCCAAAAAAAGATCGAAAAATTTTGGAACCAAAAAAATTTTGACCCAAAAAAAAGTTCAAAAAATTTTGGGACCAAAAAAATTTTGACCCAAAAAAAAGTTCGAAAAAATTTTGACCCAAAAAAATTTTGAGCCAAAAAAAAGTTGGAAAATTTTGGGACCAAAAAAATTTTGACCCAAAAAAAAGTTCGAAAAAATTTTGACCCAAAAAAAAAGTTCGAAAAATTTTGGGACCAAAAAAAGTTTGACCCAAAAAAAAGTTCGAAAAATTTTGGGACCAAAAAAAGTTTGACCCAAAAAAAAGTTCGAAAAATTTTGGGACCAAAAAAATTTTGAGCCAAAAAAAAGTTCGAAAAATTTTGGGACCAAAAAAAAAATCGAAAAAATTTTGACCCAAAAAAAAGTTCGAAAAATTTTGGGACCAAAAAAATTTTGACCAAAAAAAAGTTCGAAAAATTTTGGGACCAAAAAAATTTTGACCCAAAAAAAAGATCGAAAAAATTTTGGGACCAAAAAAATTTTGAGCCAAAAAAAAGTTTGAAAAATTTTGGGACCAAAAAAATTTTGACCCAAAAAAAAGTTCGAAAAATTTTGGGACCAAAAAAATTTTGAGCCAAAAAAAAGTGTGAAAAATTTTGGAACCCAAAAAATTTTGACCCAAAAAAACCTTCGAAAAAATTTTGACCCAAAAAAAAGATAGAAAAAATTTTGAGCCAAAAAAATGTTCGAAAAAATTTTGACCCAAAAAAATTTTGAGCCAAAAAAAAGTTCGAAAAATTTTGGGACCAAAAAAATTTTGACCCAAAAAAAGTTCGAAAAATTTTGGGACCAAAAAAATTTTGAGCCAAAAAAAGTTCGAAAAATTTTGGGACCAAAAAAATTTTGACCCAAAAAAAAGTTCGAAAAATTTTGGGACCAAAAAAATTTTGAGCCAAAAAAAGTTCGAAAAATTTTGGGACCAAAAAAATTTTGACCCAAAAAAAAGTTCGAAAAATTTTGGGACCAAAAAAATTTTGACCCAAAAAAAGTTCGAAAAAATAATGACCCAAAAAAATTTTGAGCCAAAAAAAAGTTCGAAAAATTTTGGGACCAAAAAAACTTTTTGACCCAAAAAAAAGTTCGAAAAATTTTGGTACCAAAAAAATTTTGACCCAAAAAAATTGAGCCAAAAAAAAGTTCGAAAAATTTTGGGACCAAAAAAATTTTGACCCAAAAAAAAGTTCGAAAAATTTTGGGACAAAATAAATTTTGACCCAAAAAAAAGTTCGAAAAAATTTTGACCCAAAAAAATTTTGAGCCAAAAAAAAGTTCGAAAAAATTTTGGGACCAAAAAAATTTTGACCCAAAAAAACCTTCGAGAAAATTTTGACCCAAAAAAAAGTTTGAAAAATTTTGGGACCAAAAAAATTTTGACCCAAAAAAAAGTTCGAAAAAATTTTGACCCTAAAAAATTTTGAGCCAAAAAAAAGTTCGAAAAATTTTGGGACCAAAAAAATTTTGACCCAAAAAAAGTTCGAAAAATTTTGGGACCAAAAAAATTTTGACCCAAAAAAAAAGTTCGAAAAATTTTGGGACCAAAAAAAACTTCGAAAAAAATTTGACCCAAAAAAAAGTTCGAAAAATTTTGGGACCAAAAAAATTTTGAGCCAAAAAAAAGTTCGAAAAAATTTTAGGACCAAAAAAATTTGGACCCAAAAAAACCTTCGAAAAAATTTTGAGCCAAAAAAAAGTTCAAAAAATTTTGGGACCAAAAAAATTTTGACCCAAAAAAAAGTTCGAAAAATTTTGGGACCAAAAAAATTTTGAGCCAAAAAAAAGTTCGAAAAATTTTGGGACCAAAAAAATTTTGAGCCAAAAAAAAGTTCGAAAAATTTTGGGACCAAAAAAATTTTGACCCAAAAAAAGTTCAAAAAATTTTGGGACCAAAAAAATTTTGACCCAAAAAAAAAGTTCGAAAAATTTTGGGACCAAAAAAAACTTCGAAAAAATTTTGACCCAAAAAAAAGTTCGAAAAATTTTGGGACCAAAAAAATTTTGACCCAAAAAAAAGTTCGAAAAATTTTGGGACCAAAAAAATTTTGAGCCAAACAAAAGTTCGAAAAATTTTGGGACCAAAAAAATTTTGACCCAAAAAAAAGTTCGAAAAATTTTGGGACCAAAAAAATTTTGACCCAAAAAAAGATCGAAAAATTTTGGAACCAAAAAAATTTTGACCCAAAAAAAAGTTCAAAAAATTTTGGGACCAAAAAAATTTTGACCCAAAAAAAAGTTCGAAAAAATTTTGACCCAAAAAAATTTTGAGCCAAAAAAAAGTTCGAAAAATTTTGGGACCAAAAAAATTTTGAACCAAAAAAAAGTTCGAAAAATTTTGGGACCAAAAAAATTTTGACCCAAAAAAAAGTTCGAAAAATTTTGGGACCAAAAAAATTTTGACCCAAAAAAACCTTCGAGAAAATTTTGACCCAAAAAAAAGTTTGAAAAATTTTGGGACCAAAAAAATTTTGACCCAAAAAAAAGTTCGAAAAAATTTTGACCCAAAAAAATTTTGAGCCGAAAAAAAGTTCGAAAAATTTTGGGACCAAAAAAATTTTGACCCAAAAAAAGTTCGAAAAAAATTTGACCCAAAAAAATTTTGAGCCAAAAAAAAGTTCGAAAAATTTTGGGACCAAAAAAATTTTGAACCAAAAAAAAGTTCGAAAAATTTTGGGACCAAAAAAATTTTGACCCAAAAAAAAGTTCGAAAAATTTTGGGACCAAAAAAATTGACCCAAAAAAACCTTCGAGAAAATTTTGACCCAAAAAAAAGTTTGAAAAATTTTGGGACCAAAAAAATTTTGACCCAAAAAAAAGTTCGAAAAAATTTTGACCCAAAAAAATTTTGAGCCGAAAAAAAGTTCGAAAAATTTTGGGACCAAAAAAATTTTGACCCAAAAAAACCTTCGAAAAAATTTTGACCCAAAAAAAAGTTCGAAAAATTTTGGGACCAAAAAAATTTTGACCCAAAAAAAAGTTCGAAAAATTTTGGGACCAAAAAAATTTTGAGCCAAACAAAAGTTCGAAAAATTTTGGGACCAAAAAAATTTTGACCCAAAAAAAAGTTCGAAAAAATTTTGACCCAAAAAAATTTTGAGCCAAAAAAAAGTTCGAAAAATTTTGGGACCAAAAAAATTTTGACCCAAAAAAAAGTTCGAAAAAATTTTGACCCAAAAAAATTTTGAGCCAAAAAAAAGTTCGAAAAATTTTGGGACCAAAAAAATTTTGACCCAAAAAAAGTTCGAAAAATTTTGGGACCAAAAAAATTTTGACCCAAAAAAAAAGTTCGAAAAATTTTGGGACCAAAAAAATTTTGACCCAAAAAAAAGTTCGAAAAAATTTTGACCCAAAAAAATTTTGAGCCAAAAAAAAGTTCGAAAAATTTTGGGACCAAAAAAATTTTGACCCAAAAAAAGTTCGAAAAATTTTGGGACCAAAAAAATTTTGACCCAAAAAAAAGTTCGAAAAAATTTTGACCCAAAAAAATTTTGAGCCAAAAAAAAGTTCGAAAAAATTTTAGGACCAAAAAAATTTGGACCCAAAAAAACCTTCGAAAAAATTTTGACCCAAAAAAAAGTTCGAAAAATTTTGGGACCAAAAAAATTTTGACCCAAAAAAAAGTTCGAAAAATTTTGGGACCAAAAAAATTTTGAGCCAAACAAAAGTTCGAAAAATTTTGGGACAAAAAATTTTGACCCAAAAAAAAGTTCGAAAAAATTTTGACCCCAAAAAATTTTGAGCCAAAAAAAAGTTCGAAAAATTTTGGGACCAAAAAAATTTTGACCCAAAAAAAAGTTCGAAAAAATTTTGGGACCAAAAAAATTTTGAGCCAAAAAAAAGTTCGAAAAATTTTGGGACCAAAAAAATTTTGAGCCAAAAAAAAGTTCGAAAAAATTTTGAACCAAAAAAAAAGTTCGAAAAATTTTGGGACCAAAAAAATTTTGACCCAAAAAAAAGTTCGAAAAATTTTGGGACCAAAAAAATTTTGACCCAAAAAAAGATCGAAAAATTTTGGGACCAAAAAAATTTTGATCTAAAAAAAGTTCGAAAAAATTTTGACCCAAAAAAATTTTGAGCCAAAAAAAAGTTTGAAAAATTTTGGGACCAAAAAAATTTTGAGCCAAAAAAAAGTTCGAAAAATTTTGGGACCAAAAAAATTTTGACCCAAAAAAAACTTCGAAAAGTTTTGGGACCAAAAAAATTTTGACCGAAAAAAAACTTCGAAAAAAGTTTGACCCAAAAAAAAGTTCGAAAAATTTTGGGACCAAAAAAATTTTGAGCCAAAAAAAAGTTCGAAAAATTTTGGGACCAAAAAAATTTTGACCCAAAAAAAACTTCGAAAAGTTTTGGGACCAAAAAAATTTTGACCGAAAAAAAACTTCGAAAAAAGTTTGACCCAAAAAAAAGTTCGAAAAATTTTGGGACCAAAAAAATTTTGACCCAAAAAAAAGTTTGAAAAATTTTGGGACCAAAAAAATTTTGACCCAAAAAAAAGTTCGAAAAAATTTTGACCCAAAAAAATTTTGAGCCAAAAAAAAGTTCGAAAAATTTTGGGGCCAAAAAAATTTTGAACGAAAAAAAAGTTCGAAAAATTTTGGGACCAAATAAATTTTGACCCAAAAAAAAGTTCGAAAAAATTTTGACCCAAAAAAATTTTGAGCCAAAAAAAAGTTCGAAAAAATTTTGGGACCAAAAAAATTTTGACCCAAAAAAACCTTCGAGAAAATTTTGACCCAAAAAAAAGTTTGAAAAATTTTGGGACCAAAAAAATTTGGACCCAAAAAAAAGTTCGAAAAAATTTTGACCCAAAAAAATTTTGAGCCAAAAAAAGTTCGAAAAATTTTGGGACCAAAAAAATTTTGACCCAAAAAAAGTTCGAAAAATTTTGGGACCAAAAAAATTTTGACCCAAAAAAAAAGTTCGAAAAATTTTGGGACCAAAAAAAACTTCGAAAAAAATTTGACCCAAAAAAAAGTTCGAAAAATTTTGGGACCAAAAAATTTTGAGCCAAAAAAAAAGTTCGAAAAAATTTTAGGACCAAAAAAATTTGGACCCAAAAAAACCTTCGAAAAAATTTTGACCCAAAAAAAAGTTCGAAAAATTTTGGGACCAAAAAAATTTTGAGCCAAACAAAAGTTTGAAAAATTTTGGGACCAAAAAAATTTTGAGCCAAAAAAAAGTTCGAAAAAATTTTAGGACCAAAAAAATTTGGACCCAAAAAAACCTTCGAAAAAATTTTGACCCAAAAAAAAGTTCGAAAAATTTTGGGACCAAAAAAATTTTGACCCAAAAAAAAGTTCGAAAAATTTTGGGACCAAAAAAATTTTGAGCCAAACAAAAGTTCGAAAAATTTTAGGACCAAAAAAATTTTGACCTAAAAAAAAGTTCGAAAAATTTTGGGACCAAAAAAATTTTGACCCAAAAAAAGATCGAAAAATTTTGGAACCAAAAAAATTTCGACCCAAAAAAAAGTTCAAAAAATTTTGGGACCAAAAAAATTTTGACCCAAAAAAAAGTTCGAAAAAATTTTGACCCAAAAAAATTTTGAGCCAAAAAAAAGTTCGAAAAATTTTGGGACCAAAAAAATTTTGAACCAAAAAAAAGTTCGAAAAATTTTGGGACCAAAAAAATTTTGACCCAAAAAAAAGTTCGAAAAATTTTGGGACCAAAAAAATTTTGACCCAAAAAAAGTTCGAAAAATTTTGGGACCAAAAAAATTTTGACCCAAAAAAAAAGTTCGAAAAATTTTGGGACCAAAAAAAACTTCGAAAAAAATTTGACCCAAAAAAAAGTTCGAAAAATTTTGGGACCAAAAAAATTTTGAGCCAAAAAAAAGTTCGAAAAAATTTTAGGACCAAAAAAATTTGGACCCAAAAAAAAGTTCGAAAAATTTTGGGACCAAAAAAATTTTGAGCCAAAAAAAAGTTCGAAAAAATTTTGAACCAAAAAAAAAGTTCGAAAAATTTTGGGACCAAAAAAATTTTGACCCAAAAAAAAGTTCGAAAAATTTTGGGACCAAAAAAATTTTGACCCAAAAAAAGATCGAAAAATTTTGGGACCAAAAAAATTTTGATCCAAAAAAAGTTCGAAAAAATTTTGACCCAAAAAAATTTTGAGCCAAAAAAAAGTTGGAAAATTTTGGGACCAAAAAAATTTTGACCCAAAAAAAAGTTCGAAAAATTTTGGGACCAAAAAAATTTTGACCAAAAAAAAGTTCGAAAAATTTTGGGACCAAAAAAAAGTTCGAAAAAATTTTGACCCAAAAAAAAAGTTCGAAAAATTTTGGGACCAAAAAAAGTTTGACCCAAAAAAAAGTTCGAAAAATTTTGGGACCAAAAAAAGTTTGACCCAAAAAAAAGTTCGAAAAATTTTGGGACCAAAAAAAACTTCGAAAAAAATTTGGACCCAAAAAAAAGTTCGAAAAAATTTTGACCCAAAAAAATTTTGAGCCAAAAAAAGTTCGAAAAATTTTGGGACCAAAAAAATTTTGAGCCAAAAAAAAGTTCGAAAAAATTTTAGGACCAAAAAAATTTGGACCCAAAAAAAAGTTCGAAAAATTTTGGGACCAAAAAAATTTTGACCCAAAAAAAGTTCGAAAAAATTTTGAACCAAAAAAAAAGTTCGAAAAATTTTGGGACCAAAAAAATTTTGACCCAAAAAAAAGTTCGAAAAATTTTGGGACCAAAAAAATTTTGACCCAAAAAAAGATCGAAAAATTTTGGGACCAAAAAAATTTTGATCCAAAAAAAGTTCGAAAAAATTTTGACCCAAAAAAATTTTGAGCCAAAAAAAAGTTGGAAAATTTTGGGACCAAAAAAATTTTGACCCAAAAAAAAGTTCGAAAAATTTTGGGACCAAAAAAATTTTGACCAAAAAAAAGTTCGAAAAATTTTGGGACCAAAAAAAAGTTCGAAAAAATTTTGACCCAAAAAAAAAGTTCGAAAAATTTTGGGACCAAAAAAAGTTTGACCCAAAAAAAAGTTCGAAAAATTTTGGGACCAAAAAAAGTTTGACCCAAAAAAAAGTTCGAAAAATTTTGGGACCAAAAAAATTTTGAGCCAAAAAAAAGTTCGAAAAATTTTGGGACCAAAAAAAAAATCGAAAAAATTTTGACCCAAAAAAAAGTTCGAAAAATTTTGGGACCAAAAAAATTTTGACCAAAAAAAAGTTCGAAAATTTTTGGGACCAAAAAAATTTTGACCCAAAAAAAAGATCGAAAAAATTTTGGGACCAAAAAAATTTTGAGCCAAAAAAAAGTTTGAAAAATTTTGGGACCAAAAAAATTTTGACCCAAAAAAAAGTTCGAAAAATTTTGGGACCAAAAAAATTTTGAGCCAAAAAAAAGTGTGAAAAATTTTGGAACCCAAAAAATTTTGACCCAAAAAAACCTTCGAAAAAATTTTGACCCAAAAAAAAGATAGAAAAAATTTTGAGCCAAAAAAATGTTCGAAAAAATTTTGACCCAAAAAAATTTTGAGCCAAAAAAAAGTTCGAAAAATTTTGGGACCAAAAAAATTTTGACCCAAAAAAAGTTCGAAAAATTTTGGGACCAAAAAAATTTTGAGCCAAAAAAAGTTCGAAAAATTTTGGGACCAAAAAAATTTTGACCCAAAAAAAAGTTCGAAAAATTTTGGGACCAAAAAAATTTTGAGCCAAAAAAAGTTCGAAAAATTTTGGGACCAAAAAAATTTTGACCCAAAAAAAAGTTCGAAAAATTTTGGGACCAAAAAAATTTTGACCCAAAAAAAGTTCGAAAAAATAATGACCCAAAAAAATTTTGAGCCAAAAAAAAGTTCGAAAAATTTTGGGACCAAAAAAACTTTTTGACCCAAAAAAAAGTTCGAAAAATTTTGGTACCAAAAAAATTTTGACCCAAAAAAATTGAGCCAAAAAAAAGTTCGAAAAATTTTGGGACCAAAAAAATTTTTACCCAAAAAAAAGTTTGAAAAATTTTGGGACCAAAAAAATTTTGAGCCAAAAAAAAGTTCGAAAAATTTTGGGACCAAAAAAATTTTGACCCAAAAAAAACTTCGAAAAGTTTTGGGACCAAAAAAATTTTGACCGAAAAAAAACTTCGAAAAAGTTTGACCCAAAAAAAAGTTCGAAAAATTTTGGGACCAAAAAAATTTTGACCCAAAAAAAGATCGAAAAATTTTGGGACCAAAAAAATTTTGAGCCAAAAAAAAGTTCGAAAAATTTTGGGACCAAAAAAATTTTGACCCAAAAAAAAGTTCGAAAAAATTTTGGGACCAAAAAAATTTTGACCCAAAAAAAAGTTCGAAAAAATTTTGGGACCAAAAAAATTTTGAGCCAAAAAAAAGTTCGAAAAATTTTGGGACCAAAAAAATTTTGACCCAAAAAAAAGTTCGAAAAATTTTGGGACCAAAAAAATTTTGAGCCAAAAAAAGTTCGAAAAAATAATGACCCAAAAAAATTTTGAGCCAAAAAAAAGTTCGAAAAATTTTGGGACCAAAAAAATTTTGAGCCAAACAAAAGTTCGAAAAATTTTGGGACCAAAAAAACTTTTTGACCCAAAAAAAAGTTCGAAAAATTTTGGTACCAAAAAAATTTTGACGCAAAAAAAATTGAGCCAAAAAAAAGTTCGAAAAATTTTGGGACCAAAAAAATTTTGACCCAAAAAAAAGTTTGAAAAATTTTGGGACCAAAAAAATTTTGAGCCAAAAAAAAGTTCGAAAAATTTTGGGACCAAAAAAATTTTGACCGAAAAAAATCTTCGAAAAAAATTTGACCCAAAAAAAAGTTCGAAAAATTTTGGGACCAAAAAAATTTTGACCCAAAAAAAAGTTTGAAAAATTTTGGGACCAAAAAAATTTTGAGCCAAAAAAAAGTTCGAAAAATTTTGGGACCAAAAAAATTTTGAGCCAAAAAAAAGTTCGAAAAATTTTGGGACCAAAAAAATTTTGACCCAAAAAAAAGTTCGAAAAATTTTGGGACCAAAAAAACTTTTTGACCCAAAAAAAAGTTCGAAAAATTTTGGTACCAAAAAAATTTTGACCCAAAAAAATTGAGCCAAAAAAAAGTTCGAAAAATTTTGGGACCAAAAAAATTTTGACCCAAAAAAAAGTTTGAAAAATTTTGGGACCAAAAAAATTTTGAGCCAAAAAAAAGTTCGAAAAATTTTGGGACCAAAAAAATTTTGAGCCAAAAAAAAGTTTGAAAAATTTTGGGACCAAAAAAATTTTGACCCAAAAAAAAGTTCGAAAAAATTTTGGGACCAAAAAAATTTTGAGCCAAAAAAAAGTTCGAAAAATTTTGGGACCAAAAAACTTTTTGACCCAAAAAAAAGTTCGAAAAATTTTGGTACCAAAAAAATTTTGACCCAAAAAAATTGAGCCAAAAAAAAGTTCGAAAAATTTTGGGACCAAAAAAATTTTTACCCAAAAAAAAGTTTGAAAAATTTTGGGACCAAAAAAATTTTGAGCCAAAAAAAAGTTCGAAAAATTTTGGGACCAAAAAAATTTTGACCCAAAAAAAACTTCGAAAAGTTTTGGGACCAAAAAAATTTTGACCGAAAAAAAACTTCGAAAAAAGTTTGACCCAAAAAAAAGTTCGAAAAATTTTGGGACCAAAAAAATTTTGACCCAAAAAAAGATCGAAAAATTTTGGGACCAAAAAAATTTTGAGCCAAAAAAAGTTCGAAAAATTTTGGGACCAAAAAAATTTTGACCCAAAAAAAAGTTCGAAAAATTTTGGGACCAAAAAAATTTTGACCCAAAAAAAGTTCGAAAAAATAATGACCCAAAAAAATTTTGAGCCAAAAAAAAGTTCGAAAAATTTTGGGACCAAAAAAACTTTTTGACCCAAAAAAAAGTTCGAAAAATTTTGGTACCAAAAAAATTTTGACCCAAAAAAATTGAGCCAAAAAAAAGTTCGAAAAATTTTGGGACCAAAAAAAATTTTACCAAAAAAAAGTTTGAAAAATTTTGGGACCAAAAAAATTTTGAGCCAAAAAAAAGTTCGAAAAATTTTGGGACCAAAAAAATTTTGACCCAAAAAAAACTTCGAAAAGTTTTGGGACCAAAAAAATTTTGACCGAAAAAAAACTTCGAAAAAAGTTTGACCCAAAAAAAAGTTCGAAAAATTTTGGGACCAAAAAAATTTTTTTACCCAAAAAAAGATCGAAAAATTTTGGGACCAAAAAAATTTTGAGCCAAAAAAAAGTTCGAAAAAATTTTGACCCAAAAAAAAGTTCGAAAAATTTTGCGACCAAAAAAATTTTGACCCAAAAAAAGTTCGAAAAAATTTTGACCCAAAAAAATTTTGAGCCAAACAAAAGTTCGAAAAATTTTGGGACCAAAAAAATTTTGACCCAAAAAAAGTTCGAAAAATTTTGGGACCAAAAAAATTTTGAGCCAAAAAAAGTTCGAAAAATTTTGGGACCAAAAAAATTTTGACCCAAAAAAAAGTTCGAAAAATTTTGAGCCAAACAAAAGTTCGAAAAATTTTGGGACCAAAAAAACTTTTTGACCCAAAAAAAAGTTCGAAAAAATTTTGGGACCAAAAAAATTTTGAGCCAAAAAAAAGTTCGAAAAATTTTGGGACCAAAAAAATTTTTACCCAAAAAAAAGTTTGAAAAATTTTGGGACCAAAAAAATTTTGAGCCAAAAAAAAGTTCGAAAAATTTTGGGACCAAAAAAATTTTGACCCAAAAAAAACTTCGAAAAGTTTTGGGACCAAAAAAATTTTGACCGAAAAAAAACTTCGAAAAAAGTTTGACTCAAAAAAAAGTTCGAAAAATTTTGGGACCAAAAAAATTTTGACCCAAAAAAAGATCGAAAAATTTTGGGACCAAAAAAATTTTGAGCCAAAAAAAGTTCGAAAAATTTTGGGACCAAAAAAATTTTGACCCAAAAAAAAGTTCGAAAAATTTTGGGACCAAAAAAATTTTGACCCAAAAAAAGTTCGAAAAAATAATGACCCAAAAAAATTTTGAGCCAAAAAAAAGTTCGAAAAATTTTGGGACCAAAAAAAATTTTTGACCCAAAAAAAGGTTCGAAAAATTTTGGTACCAAAAAAATTTTGACCCAAAAAAATTGAGCCAAAAAAAAGTTCGAAAAATTTTGGGACCAAAAAAATTTTTACCAAAAAAAAGTTTGAAAAATTTTGGGACCAAAAAAATTTTGAGCCAAAAAAAAGTTCGAAAAATTTTGGGACCAAAAAAATTTTGACCCAAAAAAAACTTCGAAAAGTTTTGGGACCAAAAAAATTTTGACCGAAAAAAAACTTCGAAAAAAGTTTGACCCAAAAAAAAGTTCGAAAAATTTTGGGACCAAAAAAATTTTTTTACCCAAAAAAAGATCGAAAAATTTTGGGACCAAAAAAATTTTGAGCCAAAAAAAAGTTCGAAAAAATTTTGACCCAAAAAAAAGTTCGAAAAATTTTGCGACCAAAAAAATTTTGACCCAAAAAAAGTTTGAAAAAATTTTGACCCAAAAAAATTTTGAGCCAAACAAAAGTTCGAAAAATTTTGGGACCAAAAAAATTTTGACCCAAAAAAAGTTCGAAAAATTTTGGGACCAAAAAAATTTTGAGCCAAAAAAAGTTCGAAAAATTTTGGGACCAAAAAAATTTTGACCCAAAAAAAAGTTCGAAAAATTTTGAGCCAAACAAAAGTTCGAAAAATTTTGGGACCAAAAAAACTTTTTGACCCAAAAAAAAGTTCGAAAAAATTTTGGGACCAAAAAAATTTTGAGCCAAAAAAAAGTTCGAAAAATTTTGGGACCAAAAAAATTTTGACCCAAAAAAAAGTTCGAAAAATTTTGGGACCAAAAAAATTTTGAGCCAAAAAAAAGTGTGAAAAATTTTGGAACCCAAAAAATTTTGACCCAAAAAAACCTTCGAAAAAATTTTGACCCAAAAAAAAGATAGAAAAATTTTGGGACCAAAAAAATTTTGAGCCAAAAAAATGTTCGAAAAAATTTTGACCCAAAAAAATTTTGAGCCAAAAAAAAGTTCGAAAAATTTTGGGACCAAAAAAACTTTTTGACCCAAAAAAAAGTTCGAAAAAATTTTGGGACCAAAAAAATTTTGAGCCAAAAAAAAGTTCGAAAAATTTTGGGACCAAAAAAATTTTGACCCAAAAAAAAGTTCGAAAAATTTTGGGACCAAAAAAATTTTGAGCCAAAAAAAAGTGTGAAAAATTTTGGAACCCAAAAAATTTTGACCCAAAAAAACCTTCGAAAAAATTTTGACCCAAAAAAAAGATAGAAAAAATTTTGGGACCAAAAAAATTTTGAGCCAAAAAAATGTTCGAAAAAATTTTGACCCAAAAAAATTTTGAGCCAAAAAAAAGTTCGAAAAATTTTGGGACCAAAAAAATTTTGACCCAAAAAAAGATCGAAAAATTTTGGGACCAAAAAAATTTTGAGCCAAAAAAAAGTTCGAAAAATTTTGGGACCAAAAAAATTTTGACCCAAAAAAAAGTTCGAAAAAATTTTGGGACCAAAAAAATTTTGACCCAAAAAAAAGTTCGAAAAAATTTTGGGACCAAAAAAATTTTTAGCCAAAAAAAAGTTCGAAAAATTTTGGGACCAAAAAAATTTTGACCCAAAAAAAAGTTCGAAAAATTTTGGGACCAAAAAAATTTTGAGCCAAAAAAAGTTCGAAAAAATAATGACCCAAAAAAATTTTGAGCCAAAAAAAAGTTCGAAAAATTTTGGGACCAAAAAAATTTTGAGCCAAACAAAAGTTCGAAAAATTTTGGGACCAAAAAAACTTTTTGACCCAAAAAAAAGTTCGAAAAATTTTGGTACCAAAAAAATTTTGACGCAAAAAAAATTGAGCCAAAAAAAAGTTCGAAAAATTTTGGGACCAAAAAAATTTTGACCCAAAAAAAAGTTTGAAAAATTTTGGGACAAAAAAATTTTGAGCCAAAAAAAAGTTCGAAAAATTTTGGGACCAAAAAAATTTTGACCCAAAAAAAGGTCGAAAAGTTTTGGGACCAAAAAAATTTTGACCGAAAAAAATCTTCGAAAAAAATTTGACCCAAAAAAAAGTTCGAAAAATTTTGGGACCAAAAAAATTTTGACCCAAAAAAAAGTTTGAAAAATTTTGGGACCAAAAAAATTTTGAGCCAAAAAAAAGTTCGAAAATTTTTGGGACCAAAAAAATTTTGAGCCAAAAAAAAGTTCGAAAAATTTTGGGACCAAAAAAATTTTGACCCAAAAAAAAGTTCGAAAAATTTTGGGACCAAAAAAACTTTTTGACCCAAAAAAAAGTTCGAAAAATTTTGGTACCAAAAAAATTTTGACCCAAAAAAATTGAGCCAAAAAAAAGTTCGAAAAATTTTGGGACCAAAAAAATTTTGACCCAAAAAAAAGTTTGAAAAATTTTGGGACCAAAAAAATTTTGAGCCAAAAAAAAGTTCGAAAAATTTTGGGACCAAAAAAATTTTGACCCAAAAAAAACTTCGAAAAGTTTTGGGACCAAAAAAATTTTGACCGAAAAAAAACTTCGAAAAAAATTTGACCCAAAAAAAAGTTCGAAAAATTTTGGGACCAAAAAAATTTTGACCCAAAAAAAAGTTTGAAAAATTTTGGGACCAAAAAAATTTTGAGCCAAAAAAAAGTTCGAAAAATTTTGGGACCAAAAAAATTTTGAGCCAAAAAAAAGTTTGAAAAATTTTGGGACCAAAAAAATTTTGACCCAAAAAAAAGTTCGAAAAAATTTTGGGACCAAAAAAATTTTGAGCCAAAAAAAAGTTCGAAAAATTTTGGGACCAAAAAACTTTTTGACCCAAAAAAAAGTTCGAAAAATTTTGGTACCAAAAAAATTTTGACCCAAAAAAATTGAGCCAAAAAAAAGTTCGAAAAATTTTGGGACCAAAAAAATTTTTACCCAAAAAAAAGTTTGAAAAATTTTGGGACCAAAAAAATTTTGAGCCAAAAAAAAGTTCGAAAAATTTTGGGACCAAAAAAATTTTGACCCAAAAAAAACTTCGAAAAGTTTTGGGACCAAAAAAATTTTGACCGAAAAAAAACTTCGAAAAAAGTTTGACCCAAAAAAAAGTTCGAAAAATTTTGGGACCAAAAAAATTTTGACCCAAAAAAAGATCGAAAAATTTTGGGACCAAAAAAATTTTGAGCCAAAAAAAGTTCGAAAAATTTTGGGACCAAAAAAATTTTGACCCAAAAAAAAGTTCGAAAAATTTTGGGACCAAAAAAATTTTGACCCAAAAAAAGATCGAAAAATTTTGGGACCAAAAAAATTTTGAGCCAAAAAAAAGTTCGAAAAATTTTGGGACCAAAAAAATTTTGACCCAAAAAAAAGTTCGAAAAAATTTTGGGACCAAAAAAATTTTGACCCAAAAAAAAGTTCGAAAAAATTTTGGGACCAAAAAAATTTTGAGCCAAAAAAAAGTTCGAAAAATTTTGGGACCAAAAAAATTTTGACCCAAAAAAAAGTTCGAAAAATTTTGGGACCAAAAAAATTTTGAGCCAAAAAAAGTTCGAAAAAATAATGACCCAAAAAAATTTTGAGCCAAAAAAAAGTTCGAAAAATTTTGGGACCAAAAAAATTTTGAGCCAAACAAAAGTTCGAAAAATTTTGGGACCAAAAAAACTTTTTGACCCAAAAAAAAGTTCGAAAAATTTTGGTACCAAAAAAATTTTGACGCAAAAAAAATTGAGCCAAAAAAAAGTTCGAAAAATTTTGGGACCAAAAAAATTTTGACCCAAAAAAAAGTTTGAAAAATTTTGGGACAAAAAAATTTTGAGCCAAAAAAAAGTTCGAAAAATTTTGGGACCAAAAAAATTTTGACCCAAAAAAAAGTTCGAAAAGTTTTGGGACCAAAAAAATTTTGACCGAAAAAAATCTTCGAAAAAAATTTGACCCAAAAAAAAGTTCGAAAAATTTTGGGACCAAAAAAATTTTGACCCAAAAAAAAGTTTGAAAAATTTTGGGACCAAAAAAATTTTGAGCCAAAAAAAAGTTCGAAAAATTTTGGGACCAAAAAAATTTTGAGCCAAAAAAAAGTTCGAAAAATTTTGGGACCAAAAAAATTTTGACCCAAAAAAAAGTTCGAAAAATTTTGGGACCAAAAAAACTTTTTGACCCAAAAAAAAGTTCGAAAAATTTTGGTACCAAAAAAATTTTGACCCAAAAAAATTGAGCCAAAAAAAAGTTCGAAAAATTTTGGGACCAAAAAAATTTTGACCCAAAAAAAAGTTTGAAAAATTTTGGGACCAAAAAAATTTTGAGCCAAAAAAAAGTTCGAAAAATTTTGGGACCAAAAAAATTTTGACCCAAAAAAAACTTCGAAAAGTTTTGGGACCAAAAAAATTTTGACCGAAAAAAAACTTCGAAAAAAATTTGACCCAAAAAAAAGTTCGAAAAATTTTGGGACCAAAAAAATTTTGACCCAAAAAAAAGTTTGAAAAATTTTGGGACCAAAAAAATTTTGAGCCAAAAAAAAGTTCGAAAAATTTTGGGACCAAAAAAACTTTTTGACCCAAAAAAAAGTTCGAAAAATTTTGGTACCAAAAAAATTTTGACCCAAAAAAATTGAGCCAAAAAAAAGTTCGAAAAATTTTGGGACCAAAAAAATTTTGACCCAAAAAAAAGTTTGAAAAATTTTGGGACCAAAAAAATTTTGAGCCAAAAAAAAGTTCGAAAAATTTTGGGACCAAAAAAATTTTGACCCAAAAAAAACTTCGAAAAGTTTTGGGACCAAAAAAATTTTGACCGAAAAAAAACTTCGAAAAAAATTTGACCCAAAAAAAAGTTCGAAAAATTTTGGGACCAAAAAAATTTTGACCCAAAAAAAAGTTTGAAAAATTTTGGGACCAAAAAAATTTTGAGCCAAAAAAAAGTTCGAAAAATTTTGGGACCAAAAAAATTTTGAGCCAAAAAAAAGTTTGAAAAATTTTGGGACCAAAAAAATTTTGACCCAAAAAAAAGTTCGAAAAAATTTTGGGACCAAAAAAATTTTGAGCCAAAAAAAAGTTCGAAAAATTTTGGGACCAAAAAACTTTTTGACCCAAAAAAAAGTTCGAAAAATTTTGGTACCAAAAAAATTTTGACCCAAAAAAATTGAGCCAAAAAAAAGTTCGAAAAATTTTGGGACCAAAAAAATTTTTACCCAAAAAAAAGTTTGAAAAATTTTGGGACCAAAAAAATTTTGAGCCAAAAAAAAGTTCGAAAAATTTTGGGACCAAAAAAATTTTGACCCAAAAAAAACTTCGAAAAGTTTTGGGACCAAAAAAATTTTGACCGAAAAAAAACTTCGAAAAAAGTTTGACCCAAAAAAAAGTTCGAAAAATTTTGGGACCAAAAAAATTTTGACCCAAAAAAAGATCGAAAAATTTTGGGACCAAAAAAATTTTGAGCCAAAAAAAGTTCGAAAAATTTTGGGACCAAAAAAATTTTGACCCAAAAAAAAGTTCGAAAAATTTTGGGACCAAAAAAATTTTGACCCAAAAAAAGTTCGAAAAAATAATGACCCAAAAAAATTTTGAGCCAAAAAAAAGTTCGAAAAATTTTGGGACCAAAAAAACTTTTTGACCCAAAAAAAAGTTCGAAAAATTTTGGTACCAAAAAAATTTTGACCCAAAAAAATTGAGCCAAAAAAAAGTTCGAAAAATTTTGGGACCAAAAAAATTTTTACCAAAAAAAAGTTTGAAAAATTTTGGGACCAAAAAAATTTTGAGCCAAAAAAAAGTTCGAAAAATTTTGGGACCAAAAAAATTTTGACCCAAAAAAAACTTCGAAAAGTTTTGGGACCAAAAAAATTTTGACCGAAAAAAAACTTCGAAAAAAGTTTGACCCAAAAAAAAGTTCGAAAAATTTTGGGACCAAAAAAAATTTTTTACCCAAAAAAAGATCGAAAAATTTTGGGACCAAAAAAATTTTGAGCCAAAAAAAAGTTCGAAAAAATTTTGACCCAAAAAAAAGTTCGAAAAATTTTGCGACCAAAAAAATTTTGACCCAAAAAAAGTTCGAAAAAATTTTGACCCAAGAAAATTTTGAGCCAAACAAAAGTTCGAAAAATTTTGGGACCAAAAAAATTTTGACCCAAAAAAAGTTCGAAAAATTTTGGGACCAAAAAAATTTTGAGCCAAAAAAAGTTCGAAAAATTTTGGGACCAAAAAAATTTTGACCCAAAAAAAAGTTCGAAAAATTTTGAGCCAAACAAAAGTTCGAAAAATTTTGGGACCAAAAAAACTTTTTGACCCAAAAAAAAGTTCGAAAAAATTTTGGGACCAAAAAAATTTTGAGCCAAAAAAAAGTTCGAAAAATTTTGGGACCAAAAAAATTTTTACCCAAAAAAAAGTTTGAAAAATTTTGGGACCAAAAAAATTTTGAGCCAAAAAAAAGTTCAAAAAATTTTGGGACCAAAAAAATTTTGACCCAAAAAAAACTTCGAAAAGTTTTGGGACCAAAAAAATTTTGACCGAAAAAAAACTTCGAAAAAAGTTTGACCCAAAAAAAAGTTCGAAAAATTTTGGGACCAAAAAAATTTTGACCCAAAAAAAGATCGAAAAATTTTGGGACCAAAAAAATTTTGAGCCAAAAAAAGTTCGAAAAATTTTGGGACCAAAAAAATTTTGACCCAAAAAAAAGTTCGAAAAATTTTGGGACCAAAAAAATTTTGACCCAAAAAAAGTTCGAAAAAATAATGACCCAAAAAAATTTTGAGCCAAAAAAAAGTTCGAAAAATTTTGGGACCAAAAAAACTTTTTGACCCAAAAAAAAGTTCGAAAAATTTTGGTACCAAAAAAATTTTGACCCAAAAAAATTGAGCCAAAAAAAAGTTCGAAAAATTTTGGGACCAAAAAAATTTTTACCAAAAAAAAGTTTGAAAAATTTTGGGACCAAAAAAATTTTGAGCCAAAAAAAAGTTCGAAAAATTTTGGGACCAAAAAAATTTTGACCCAAAAAAACTTCGAAAAGTTTTGGGACCAAAAAAATTTTGACCGAAAAAAAACTTCGAAAAAAGTTTGACCCAAAAAAAAGTTCGAAAAATTTTGGGACCAAAAAAATTTTGAGCCAAAAAAAAGTTCGAAAAAATTTTGACCCAAAAAAAAGTTCGAAAAATTTTGCGACCAAAAAAATTTTGACCCATAAAAAGTTCGAAAAAATTTTGACCCAAAAAAATTTTGAGCCAAACAAAAGTTCGAAAAATTTTGGGACCAAAAAAATTTTGACCCAAAAAAAGTTCGAAAAATTTTGGGACCAAAAAAATTTTGAGCCAAAAAAAGTTCGAAAAATTTTGGGACCAAAAAAATTTTGACCCAAAAAAAAGTTCGAAAAATTTTGAGCCAAACAAAAGTTCGAAAAATTTTGGGACCAAAAAAACTTTTTGACCCAAAAAAAAGTTCGAAAAAATTTTGGGACCAAAAAAATTTTGAGCCAAAAAAAAGTTCAAAAAATTTTGGGACCAAAAAAATTTTGACCCAAAAAAAAGTTCGAAAAATTTTGGGACCAAAAAAATTTTGAGCCAAAAAAAAGTGTGAAAAATTTTGGAACCCAAAAAATTTTGACCCAAAAAAACCTTCGAAAAAATTTTGACCCAAAAAAAAGTTTGAAAAATTTTGGGACCAAAAAAATTTTGAGCCAAAAAAATGTTCGAAAAAATTTTGACCCAAAAAAATTTTGAGCCAAAAAAAAGTTCGAAAAATTTTGCGACCAAAAAAATTTTGACCCAAAAAAAGTTCGAAAAAATTTTGACCCAAAAAAATTTTGAGCCAAACAAAAGTTCGAAAAATTTTGGGACCAAAAAAATTTTGACCCAAAAAAAGTTCGAAAAATTTTGGGACCAAAAAAATTTTGAGCCAAAAAAAGTTCGAAAAATTTTGGGACCAAAAAAATTTTGACCCAAAAAAAAGTTCGAAAAATTTTGGGACCAAAAAAATTTTGACCCAAAAAAAGTTCGAAAAAATAATGACCCAAAAAAATTTTGAACAAAAAAAAAGTTCGAAAAATTTTGGGACCAAAAAAATTTTGAGCCAAACAAAAGTTCGAAAAATTTTCGGACCAAAAAAACTTTTTGACCCAAAAAAAAGTTCGAAAAATTTTGGTACCAAAAAAATTTTGACCCAAAAAAATTGAGCCAAAAAAAAGTTCGAAAAATTTTGGGACCAAAAAAATTTTGACCCAAAAAAAAGTTTGAAAAATTTTGGGACCAAAAAAATTTTGAGCCAAAAAAAAGTTCGAAAAATTTTGGGACCAAAAAAATTTTGACCCAAAAAAAAGTTTGAAAAATTTTGGGACCAAAAAAATTTTGAGCCAAAAAAAAGTTCGAAAAATTTTGGGACCAAAAAAATTTTGAGCCAAAAAAAAGTTCGAAAAATTTTGGGACCAAAAAAATTTTGACCCAAAAAAAAGTTCGAAAAATTTTGGGACCAAAAAAACTTTTTGACCCAAAAAAAAGTTCGAAAAAATTTGGTACCAAAAAAATTTTGACCCAAAAAAATTGAGCCAAAAAAAAGTTCGAAAAATTTTGGGACCAAAAAAATTTTGACCCAAAAAAAAGTTTGAAAAATTTTGGGACCAAAAAAATTTTGAGCCAAAAAAAAGTTCGAAAAATTTTGGGACCAAAAAAATTTTGACCCAAAAAAAACTTCGAAAAGTTTTGGGACCAAAAAAATTTTGACCGAAAAAAAACTTCGAAAAAAATTTGACCCAAAAAAAAGTTCGAAAAATTTTGGGACCAAAAAAATTGTGACCCAAAAAAAAGTTTGAAAAATTTTGGGACCAAAAAAATTTTGAGCCAAAAAAAAGTTTGAAAAATTTTGGGACCAAAAAAATTTTGACCCAAAAAAAAGTTCGAAAAATTTTGGGACCAAAAAAATTTTGACCCAAAAAAAAGTTTGAAAAATTTTGGGACCAAAAAAATTTTGACCCAAAAAAAAGTTCGAAAAAATTTTGGGACCAAAAAAATTTTGAGCCAAAAAAAAGTTTGAAAAATTTTGGGACCAAAAAAATTTTTACCCAAAAAAAAGTTCGAAAAAATTTTGGGACCAAAAAAATTTTGAGCCAAAAAAAAGTTCGAAAAATTTTGGGACCAAAAAAACTTTTTGACCCAAAAAAAAGTTCGAAAAATTTTGGTACCAAAAAAATTTTGACCCAAAAAAATTGAGGCAAAAAAAAGTTCGAAAAATTTTGGGACCAAAAAAATTTTTACCCAAAAAAAAGTTTGAAAAATTTTGGGACCAAAAAAATTTTGAGCCAAAAAAAAGTTCGAAAAATTTTGGGACCAAAAAAATTTTGACCCAAAAAAAACTTCGAAAAGTTTTGGGACCAAAAAAATTTTGACCGAAAAAAAACTTCGAAAAAAGTTTGACCCAAAAAAAAGTTCGAAAAATTTTGGGACCAAAAAAATTTTGACCCAAAAAAAGATCGAAAAATTTTGGGACCAAAAAAATTTTGAGCCAAAAAAAGTTCGAAAAATTTTGGGACCAAAAAAATTTTGACCCAAAAAAAGTTCGAAAAAATAATGACCCAAAAAAATTTTGAGCCAAACAAAAGTTCGAAAAATTTTGGGACCAAAAAAACTTTTTGACCCAAAAAAAAGTTCGAAAAATTTTGGTACCAAAAAAATTTTGACCCAAAAAAATTGAGCCAAAAAAAAGTTCGAAAAATTTTGGGACCAAAAAAATTTTGACCCAAAAAAAGTTTGAAAAATTTTGGGACCAAAAAAATTTTGAGCCAAAAAAAAGTTCGAAAAATTTTGGGACCAAAAAAATTTTGACCCAAAAAAAACTTCGAAAAGTTTTGGGACCAAAAAAAATTTGACCGAAAAAAAACTTCGAAAAAAATTTGACCCAAAAAAAAGTTCGAAAAATTTTGGGACCAAAAAAATTTTGACCCAAAAAAAAGTTTGAAAAATTTTGGGACCAAAAAAATTTTGAGCCAAAAAAAAGTTCGAAAAATTTTGGGACCAAAAAAATTTTGAGCCAAAAAAAAGTTCGAAAAATTTTGGGACCAAAAAAATTTTGACCCAAAAAAAAGTTCGAAAAATTTTGGGACCAAAAAACTTTTTGACCCAAAAAAAAGTTCGAAAAAATTTGGTACCAAAAAAATTTTGACCCAAAAAAATTGAGCCAAAAAAAAGTTCGAAAAATTTTGGGACCAAAAAAATTTTGACCCAAAAAAAAGTTTGAAAAATTTTGGGACCAAAAAAATTTTGAGCCAAAAAAAAGTTCGAAAAATTTTGGGACCAAAAAAATTTTGACCCAAAAAAAACTTCGAAAAGTTTTGGGACCAAAAAAATTTTGACCGAAAAAAAACTTCGAAAAAAATTGACCCAAAAAAAAGTTCGAAAAATTTTGGGACCAAAAAAATTTTGACCCAAAAAAAAGTTTGAAAAATTTTGGGACCAAAAAAATTTTGAGCCAAAAAAAAGTTTGAAAAATTTTGGGACCAAAAAAATTTTGACCCAAAAAAAAGTTCGAAAAATTTTGGGACCAAAAAAATTTTGACCCAAAAAAAAGTTTGAAAAATTTTGGGACCAAAAAAATTTTGACCCAAAAAAAAGTTCGAAAAAATTTTGGGACCAAAAAAATTTTGAGCCAAAAAAAAGTTTGAAAAATTTTGGGACCAAAAAAATTTTGACCCAAAAAAAAGTTCGAAAAAATTTTGGGACCAAAAAAATTTTGAGCCAAAAAAAAGTTCGAAAAATTTTGGGACCAAAAAAACTTTTTGACCCAAAAAAAAGTTCGAAAAATTTTGGTACCAAAAAAATTTTGACCCAAAAAAATTGAGCCAAAAAAAAGTTCGAAAAATTTTGGGACCAAAAAAATTTTTACCCAAAAAAAAGTTTGAAAAATGTTGGGACCAAAAAAATTTTGAGCCAAAAAAAAGTTCGAAAAATTTTGGGACCAAAAAAATTTTGACCCAAAAAAAACTTCGAAAAGTTTTGGGACCAAAAAAATTTTGACCGAAAAAAAACTTCGAAAAAAGTTTGACCCAAAAAAAAGTTCGAAAAATTTTGGGACCAAAAAAATTTTGACCCAAAAAAAGATCGAAAAATTTTGGGACCAAAAAAATTTTGAGCCAAAAAAAGTTCGAAAAATTTTGGGACCAAAAAAATTTTGACCCAAAAAAAGTTCGAAAAAATAATGACCCAAAAAAATTTTGAGCCAAAAAAAAGTTCGAAAAATTTTGGGACCAAAAAAACTTTTTGACCCAAAAAAAAGTTCGAAAAATTTTGGTACCAAAAAAATTTTGACCCAAAAAAATTGAGCCAAAAAAAAGTTCGAAAAATTTTGGGACCAAAAAAATTTTTACCCAAAAAAAAGTTTGAAAAATTTTGGGACCAAAAAAATTTTGAGCCAAAAAAAAGTTCGAAAAATTTTGGGACCAAAAAAATTTTGACCCAAAAAAAAGTTCGAAAAAATTTTGACCCAAAAAAAAGTTCGAAAAATTTTGGGACTAAAAAAATTTTGACCAAAAAAAAGTTCGAAAAATTTTGGGACCAAAAAAATTTTGACCCAAAAAAAAGTTCGAAAAAATTTTGGGACCAAAAAAATTTTGAGCCAAAAAAAAGTTCGAAAAATTTTGGGACCAAAAAAATTTTGACCCAAAAAATAGTTCGAAAAATTTTGGGACCAAAAAAATTTTGAGCCAAAAAAAAGTGTGAAAAATTTTGGAACCCAAAAAATTTTGACCCAAAAAAACCTTCGAAAAAATTTTGACCCAAAAAAAAGTTTGAAAAATTTTGGGACCAAAAAAATTTTGAGCCAAAAAAATGTTCGAAAAAATTTTGACCCAAAAAAATTTTGAGCCAAAAAAAAGTTCGAAAAATTTTGCGACCAAAAAAATTTTGACCCAAAAAAAGTTCGAAAAAATTTTGACCCAAAAAAATTTTGAGCCAAACAAAAGTTCGAAAAATTTTGGGACCAAAAAAATTTTGACCCAAAAAAAGTTCGAAAAATTTTGGGACCAAAAAAATTTTGAGCCAAAAAAAGTTCGAAAAATTTTAAGACCAAAAAAATTTTGACCCAAAAAAAAGTTCGAAAAATTTTGGGACCAAAAAAACTTTTTGACCCAAAAAAAAGTTCGAAAAATTTTGGTACCAAAAAAATTTTGACCCAAAAAAATTGAGCCAAAAAAAAGTTCGAAAAATTTTGGGACCAAAAAAATTTTGACCCAAAAAAAAGTTTGAAAAATTTTGGGACCAAAAAAATTTTGAGCCAAAAAAAAGTTCGAAAAATTTTGGGACCAAAAAAATTTTGACCCAAAAAAAACTTCGAAAAGTTTTGGGACCAAAAAAATTTTGACCGAAAAAAAACTTCGAAAAAAGTTTGACCCAAAAAAAAGTTCGAAAAATTTTGGGACCAAAAAAATTTTGACCCAAAAAAAAGTTTGAAAAATTTTGGGACCAAAAAAATTTTGAGCCAAAAAAAAGTTCGAAAAATTTTGGGACCAAAAAAATTTTGAGCCAAAAAAAAGTTTGAAAAATTTTGGGACCAAAAAAATTTTGACCCAAAAAAAAGTTCGAAAAAATTTTGGGACCAAAAAAATTTTGAGCCAAAAAAAAGTTCGAAAAATTTTGGGACCAAAAAACTTTTTGACCCAAAAAAAAGTTCGAAAAATTTTGGTACCAAAAAAATTTTGACCCAAAAAAATTGAGCCAAAAAAAAGTTCGAAAAATTTTGGGACCAAAAAAATTTTTACCCAAAAAAAAGTTTGAAAAATTTTGGGACCAAAAAAATTTTGAGCCAAAAAAAAGTTCGAAAAATTTTGGGACCAAAAAAATTTTGACCCAAAAAAAACTTCGAAAAGTTTTGGGACCAAAAAAATTTTGACCGAAAAAAAACTTCGAAAAAAGTTTGACCCAAAAAAAAGTTCGAAAAATTTTGGGACCAAAAAAATTTTGACCCAAAAAAAGATCGAAAAATTTTGGGACCAAAAAAATTTTGAGCCAAAAAAAGTTCGAAAAATTTTGGGACCAAAAAAATTTTGACCCAAAAAAAAGTTCGAAAAATTTTGGGACCAAAAAAATTTTGACCCAAAAAAAGTTCGAAAAAATAATGACCCAAAAAAAAGTTCGAAAAATTTTGGGACCAAAAAAACTTTTTGACCCAAAAAAAAGTTCGAAAAATTTTGGTACCAAAAAAATTTTGACCCAAAAAAATTGAGCCAAAAAAAAGTTCGAAAAATTTTGGGACCAAAAAAATTTTTACCCAAAAAAAAGTTTGAAAAATTTTGGGACCAAAAAAATTTTGAGCCAAAAAAAAGTTCGAAAAATTTTGGGACCAAAAAAATTTTGACCCAAAAAAAACTTCGAAAAGTTTTGGGACCAAAAAAATTTTGACCGAAAAAAAACTTCGAAAAAAGTTTGACCCAAAAAAAAGTTCGAAAAATTTTGGGACCAAAAAAATTTTTTTACCCAAAAAAGATCGAAAAATTTTGGGACCAAAAAAATTTTGAGCCAAAAAAAAGTTCGAAAAAATTTTGACCCAAAAAAAAGTTCGAAAAATTTTGGTACCAAAAAAATTTTGACCAAAAAAAAGTTCGAAAAATTTTGGGACCAAAAAAATTTTGACCCAAAAAAAAGTTCGAAAAAATTTTGGGACCAAAAAAATTTTGAGCCAAAAAAAAGTTCGAAAAATTTTGGGACCAAAAAAATTTTGACCCTAAAAAAAGTTCGAAAAATTTTGGGACCAAAATAATTTTGAGCCAAAAAAAAGTGTGAAAAATTTTGGAACCCAAAAAATTTTGACCCAAAAAAACCTTCGAAAAAATTTTGACCCAAAAAAAAGTTTGAAAAATTTTGGGACCAAAAAAATTTTGACCCAAAAAAAAGTTCGAAAAAATTTTGGGACCAAAAAAATTTTGAGCCAAAAAAAAGTTCGAAAAGTTTTGGGACCAAAAAAATTTTGACCGAAAAAAAACTTCGAAAAAAATTTGACCCAAAAAAAAGTTCGAAAAATTTTGGGACCAAAAAAATTTTGACCCAAAAAAAAGTTTGAAAAATTTTGGGACCAAAAAAAAATTTGACCCAAAAAAAAGTTCGAAAAATTTTGGGACCAAAAAAATTTTGACCCAAAAAAAGTTCGAAAAAATAATGACCCAAAAAAATTTTGAGCCAAAAAAAAGTTCGAAAAATTTTGGGACCAAAAAAACTTTTTGACCCAAAAAAAAGTTCGAAAAATTTTGGTACCAAAAAAATTTTTACCCAAAAAAATTGAGCCAAAAAAAAGGTCGAAAAATTTTGGGGCCAAAAAAAATTTTTACCCAAAAAAAAGTTTGAAAAATTTTGGGACCAAAAAAATTTTGAGCCAAAAAAAAGTTCGAAAAATTTTGGGACCAAAAAAATTTTGACCCAAAAAAAAGTTCGAAAAATTTTGGGACCAAAAAAATTTTGACCCAAAAAAAGATCGAAAAATTTTGGGACCAAAAAAATTTTGAGCCAAAAAAAAGTTCGAAAAATATTTGACCCAAAAAAAAGTTCGAAAAATTTTGAGACCAAAAAAATTTTGACCCAAAAAAAAGTTTGAAAAATTTTGGGACCAAAAAAATTTTGACCCAAAAAAAAGTTCGAAAAATTTTGGGACCAAATAAATTTTGACCCAAAAAAAAGTTCGAAAAAATTTTGACCCAAAAAAATTTTGAGCCAAAAAAAAGTTCGAAAAAATTTTGGGACCAAAAAAATTTTGACCCAAAAAAACCTTCGAGAAAATTTTGGCCCAAAAAAAAGTTCGAAAAATTTTGGGACCAAAAAAAATTTGAGCCAAAAAAAAGTTCGAAAAATTTTGGGACCAAAAAAATTTTGACCCAAAAAAAAGTTCGAAAAATTTTGGGACCAAAAAAATTTTGAGCCAAACAAAAGTTCGAAAAATTTTGGGACCAAAAAAATTTTGACCCAAAAAAAAGTTCGAAAAAATTTTGACCCAAAAAAATTTTGAGCCAAAAAAAAGTTCGAAAAATTTTGGGACCAAAAAAATTTTGAGCCAAACAAAAGTTCGAAAAATTTTGGGACCAAAAAAATTTTGACCCAAAAAAAGTTCGAAAAAATAATGACCCAAAAAAATTTTGAGCCAAAAAAAAGTTCGAAAAATTTTGGGACCAAAAAAATTTTGAGCCAAACAAAAGTTCGAAAAATTTTGGGACCAAATAAATTTTGACCCAAAAAAAAGTTCGAAAAAATTTTGACCCAAAAAAATTTTGAGCCAAAAAAAAGTTCGAAAAAATTTTGGGACCAAAAAAATTTTGACCCAAAAAAACCTTCGAGAAAATTTTGACCCAAAAAAAAGTTCGAAAAATTTTGGGACCAAAAAAAATTTGAGCCAAAAAAAAGTTCGAAAAATTTTGGGACCAAAAAAATGTTGACCCAAAAAAAAGTTCGAAAAATTTTGGGACCAAAAAAATTTTGAGCCAAACAAAAGTTCGAAAAATTTTGGGACCAAAAAAATTTTGAGCCAAACAAAAGTTCGAAAAATTTTGGGACCAAAAAAATTTTGACCCAAAAAAAAGTTCGAAAAATTTTGGGACCAAAAAAATTTTGAGCCAAACAAAAGTTCGAAAAATTTTGGGACCAAAAAAATTTTGACCCAAAAAAGTTCGAAAAAATAATGACCCAAAAAAATTTTGAGCCAAAAAAAAGTTCGAAAAATTTTGGGACCAAAAAAATTTTGAGCCAAACAAAAGTTCGAAAAATTTTGGGACCAAAAAAATTTTGACCCAAAAAAAGTTCGAAAAAATAATGACCCAAAAAAATTTTGAGCCAAAAAAAAGTTCGAAAAATTTTGGGACCAAAAAAATTTTGAGCCAAACAAAAGTTCGAAAAATTTTGGGACCAAAAAAACTTTTTGACCCAAAAAAAAGTTCGAAAAATTTTGGTACCAAAAAAATTTTGACCCAAAAAAATTGAGCCAAAAAAAAGTTCGAAAAATTTTGGGACCAAAAAAATTTAACCCAAAAAAAAGTTTGAAAAATTTTGGGACCAAAAAAATTTTGAGCCAAAAAAAAGTTCGAAAAATTTTGGGACCAAAAAAATTTTGACCCAAAAAAAACTTCGAAAAGTTTTGGGACCAAAAAAATTTTGACCGAAAAAAAACTTCGAAAAAAATTTGACCCAAAAAAAAGTTCGAAAAATTTTGGGACCAAAAAAATTTTGACCCAAAAAAAAGTTTGAAAAATTTTGGGACCAAAAAAATTTTGAGCCAAAAAAAAGTTCGAAAAATTTTGGGACCAAAAAAATTTTGAGCCAAAAAAAAGTTCGAAAAATTTTGGGACCAAAAAAATTTTGACCCAAAAAAAAGTTCGAAAAAATTTTGGGACCAAAAAAATTTTGAGCCAAAAAAAAGTTCGAAAAATTTTGGGACCAAAAATATTTTGACCCAAAAAAAATTCGAAAAAATTTTGACCCAAAAAAAAGTTTTAAAAATTTTTGGACCAAAAAAATTTTGAGCCAAAAAAAAGTGTGAAAAATTTTGGAACCAAAAAAATTTTGACCCAAAAAAACCTTCGAAAAAATTTTGACCCAAAAAAAAGTTTGAAAAATTTTGGGAACAAAAAAATTTTGAGCCAAAAAAAGTTCGAAAAATTTTGCGACCAAAAAAATTTTGACCCAAAAAAAGTTCGAAAAAATTTTGACCCAGAAAAACTTTTGAGCCAAACAAAAGTTCGAAAAATTTTGGGACCAAAAAAATTTTGACCCAAAAAAAAGTTCGAAAAAATTTTGGGACCAAAAAAATTTTGAGCCAAAAAAAAGTTCGAAAAATTTTGGGACCAAAAAAATTTTGACCCAAAAAAAAGTTCGAAAAAATTTTGACCCAGAAAAACTTTTGAGCCAAACAAAAGTTCGAAAAATTTTGGGACCAAAAAAATTTTGACCCAAAAAAAAGTTCGAAAAAATTTTGGGACCAAAAAAATTTTGAGCCAAACAAAAGTTCGAAAAATTTTGGGACCAAAAAAATTTTCACCCAAAAAAAAGTTCGAAAAAATTTTGGGACCAAAAAAATTTTGAGCCAAAAAAAAGTTCGAAAAATTTTGGGACCAAAAAAATTTTGACCCAAAAAAAAGTTCGAAAAAATTTTGACCCAAAAAAAAGTTTTTAAAATTTTTGGACCAAAAAAATTTTGAGCCAAAAAAAAGTGTGAAAAATTTTGGAACCAAAAAAATTTTGACCCAAAAAAACCTTCGAAAAAATTTTGAGCCAAAAAAAAGTTTGAAAAATTTTGAGACCAAAAAAATTTTGAGCCAAAAAAAGTTCGAAAAATTTTGCGAACAAAAAAATTTTGACCCAAAAAAGTTCGAAAAAATTTTGACCCAGAAAAACTTTTGAGCCAAACAAAAGTTCAAAAAATTTTGGGACCAAAAAAATTTTGACCCAAAAAAAGTTTGAAAAATTTTGGGACCAAAAAATTTTGACCCAAAAAAAGTTCGAAAAAATAATGACCCAAAAAAATTTTGAGCCAAAAAAAAGTTCGAAAAATTTTGGGACCAAAAAAATTTTGAGCCAAACAAAAGTTCGAAAAATTTTGGGACCAAAAAAACTTTTTGACCAAAAAAAAAGTTCGAAAAATTTTGGGACCAAAAAAATTTTGACCCAAAAAAAAGTTTGAAAAATTTTGGGACCAAAAAAATTTTGAGCCAAAAAAAAGTTCGAAAAATTTTGGGACCAAAAAAATTTTGACCCAAAAAAAACTTCGAAAAGTTTTGGGACCAAAAAAATTTTGCCCGAAAAAAAACTTCGAAAAAAATTTGACCCAAAAAAAAGTTGAAAAATTTTGGGACCAAAAAAATTTTGACCCAAAAAAAAGTTTGAAAAATTTTGGGACCAAAAAAATTTTGAGCCAAAAAAAAGTTCGAAAAATTTTGGGACCAAAAAAATTTTGAGCCAAAAAAAAGTTCGAAAAATTTTGGGACCAAAAAAATTTTGACCCAAAAAAAAGTTCGAAAAATTTTGGGACCAAAAACACTTTTTGACCCAAAAAAAAGTTCGAAAGATTTTGGTACCAAAAAAATTTTGACCCAAAAAAATTGAGCCAAAAAAAAGTTCGAAAAATTTTGGGACCAAAAAAATTTTGACCCAAAAAAAAGTTTGAAAAATTTTGGGACCAAAAAAATTTTGAGCCAAAAAAAAGTTCGAAAAATTTTGGGACCAAAAAAAATTTTGACCCAAAAAAAAGTTCGAAAAATTTTGGGACCAAAAAAATTTTGACCCAAAAAAAAGTTTGAAAAATTTTGGGACCAAAAAAATTTTGAGCCAAAAAAAAGTTCGAAAAATTTTGGGACCAAAAAATTTTGACCCAAAAAAAAGTTTGAAAAATTTTGGGACCAAAAAAATTTTGACCGAAAAAAAACTTCGAAAAAAATTTGACCCAAAAAAAAGTTCGAAAAATTTTGGGACCAAAAAAATTTTGACCCAAAAAAAAGTTTGAAAAATTTTGGGACCAAAAAAATTTTGAGCCAAAAAAAAGTTCGAAAAATTTTGGGACCAAAAAAATTTTGAGCCAAAAAAAAGTTCGAAAAATTTTGGGACCAAAAAAATTTTGACCCAAAAAAAAGTTCGAAAAAATTTTGGGACCAAAAAAATTTTGAGCCAAAAAAAAGTTCGAAAAATTTTGGGACCAAAAATATTTTGACCCAAAAAAAAGTTCGAAAAAATTTTGACCCAAAAAAAAGTTTTAAAAATTTTTGGACCAAAAAAATTTTGAGCCAAAAAAAAGTGTGAAAAATTTTGGAACCAAAAAAATTTTGACCCAAAAAAACCTTCGAAAAAATTTTGACCCAAAAAAAAGTTTGAAAAATTTTGGGAACAAAAAAATTTTGAGCCAAAAAAAGTTCGAAAAATTTTGCGACCAAAAAAATTTTGACCCAAAAAAAGTTCGAAAAAATTTTGACCCAGAAAAACTTTTGAGCCAAACAAAAGTTCGAAAAATTTTGGGACCAAAAAAATTTTGACCCAAAAAAAGTTCGAAAAATTTTGGGACCAAAAAAATTTTGACCCAAAAAAAAGTTCGAAAAATTTTGGGACCAAAAAAATTTTGACCCAAAAAAAAGTTCGAAAAAATAATGACCCAAAAAAATTTTGAGCCAAAAAAAAGTTCGAAAAATTTTGGGACCAAAAAAATTTTGAGCCAAACAAAAGTTCGAAAAATTTTGGGACCAAAAAAACTTTTTGACCAAAAAAAAAGTTCGAAAAATTTTGGGACCAAAAAAATTTTGACCCAAAAAAAAGTTTGAAAAATTTTGGGACCAAAAAAATTTTGAGCCAAAAAAAAGTTCGAAAAATTTTGGGACCAAAAAAATTTTGACCCAAAAAAAAGTTCGAAAAAATAATGACCCAAAAAAATTTTGAGCCAAAAAAAAGTTCGAAAAATTTTGGGACCAAAAAAATTTTGAGCCAAACAAAAGTTCGAAAAATTTTGGGACCAAAAAAACTTTTTGACCAAAAAAAAAGTTCGAAAAATTTTGGGACCAAAAAAATTTTGACCCAAAAAAAAGTTCGAAAAATTTTGGGACCAAAAAAAACTTCCAAAAAAATTTGACCCAAAAAAAAGTTCGAAAAATTTTGGGACCAAAAAAATTTTGAGCCAAAAAAAAGTTCGAAAAAATTTTGGGACCAAAAAAGTTTTGACCCAAAAAAACCTTCGAAAAAATTTTGACACAAAAAAAAGTTCGAAAAATTTTGGGACCAAAAAAATTTTGACCCAAAAAAAAGTTTGAAAAAAATTTGACCCAAAAAAAAGTTTGAAAAATTTTGGGACCCAAAAAATTTTGACCCAAAAAAACCTTCGAAAAAATTTTGACCCAAAAAAAAGTTTGAAAAATTTTGGGACCAAAAAAATTTTGAGCCAAAAAAATGTTCGAAAAAATTTTGACCCAAAAAAATTTTGAGCCAAAAAAACCTTCGAAAAAATTTTGACCCAAAAAAAAGTTCGAAAAATTTTGGGACCAAAAAAATTTTGACCCAAAAAAAAGTTAGAAAAAAATTTGACCCAAAAAAAAGTTTGAAAAATTTTCGGACCCAAAAAATTTTGACCCAAAAAAACCTTCGAAAAAATTTTGACCCAAAAAAAAGTTTGAAAAATTTTGGGACCAAAAAAATTTTGAGCCAAAAAAATGTTCGAAAAAATTTTGACCCAAAAAAATTTTGAGCCAAAAAAAAGTTCGAAAAATTTTGCGACCAAAAAAATTTTGACCCAAAAAAAGTTCGAAAAAATTTTGACCCAAAAAAATTTTGAGCCAAACAAAAGTTCGAAAAATTTTGGGACCAAAAAAATTTTGACCCAAAAAAAGTTCGAAAAATTTTGGGACCAAAAAAATTTTGAGCCAAAAAAAGTTCGAAAAATTTTGGGACCAAAAAAATTTTGACCCAAAAAAAAGTTCGAAAAATTTTGGGACCAAAAAAATTTTGACCCAAAAAAAGTTCGAAAAAATAATGACCCAAAAAAATTTTGAGCCAAAAAAAAGTTTGAAAAATTTTGGGACCAAAAAAATTTTGAGCCAAACAAAAGTTCGAAAAATTTTGGGACCAAAAAAACTTTTTGACCCAAAAAAAAGTTCGAAAAATTTTGGTACCAAAAACATTTTGACCCAAAAAAATTGAGCCAAAAAAAAGTTCGAAAAATTTTGGGACCAAAAAAATTTTGACCCAAAAAAAAGTTTGAAAAATTTTGGGACCAAAAAAATTTTGAGCCAAAAAAAAGTTCGAAAAATTTTGGGACCAAAAAAATTTTGACCCAAAAAAAACTTCGAAAATTTTGGGACCAAAAAAATTTTGACCGAAAAAAAACTTCGAAAAAAATTTGACCCAAAAAAAAGTTCGAAAAATTTTGGTACCAAAAAAATTTTGACCCAAAAAAAAGTTTGAAAAATTTTGGGACCAAAAAAATTTTGAGCCAAAAAAAAGTTCGAAAAATTTTGGGACCAAAAAAATTTTGAGCCAAAAAAAAGTTCGAAAAATTTTGGGACCAAAAAAATTTTTGACCCAAAAAAAAGTTCGAAAAATTTTGGTACCAAAAAAATTTTGACCCAAAAAAATTGAGCCAAAAAAAAGTTCGAAAAATTTTGGGACCAAAAAAATTTTGACCCAAAAAAAAGTTTGAAAAATTTTGGGACCAAAAAAATTTTGAGCCAAAAAAAAGTTCGAAAAATTTTGGGACCAAAAAAATTTTGACCCAAAAAAAACTTCGAAAATTTTGGAACCAAAAAAATTTTGACCGAAAAAAAACTTCGAAAAAAATTTGACCCAAAAAAAAGTTCGAAAAATTTTGGTACCAAAAAAATTTTGACCCAAAAAAAAGTTTGAAAAATTTTGGGACCAAAAAAATTTTGAGCCAAAAAAAAGTTCGAAAAATTTTGGGACCAAAAAAATTTTGAGCCAAAAAAAAGTTCGAAAAATTTTGGGACCAAAAAAATTTTGAGCCAAAAAAAAGTTCGAAAAAATTTTGGGACCAAAAAAATTTTGAGCCAAAAAAAAGTTCGAAAAATTTTGGGACCAAAAAAATTTTGACCCAAAAAAAAGTTCGAAAAATTTTGGGACCAAAAAAATTTTGACCCAAAAAAAAGTTCGAAAAAATAATGACCCAAAAAAATTTTGACCCAAAAAAAAGTTCGAAAAATTTTGGGAACAAAAAAATTTTGACCCAAAAAAAAGTTCGAAAAATTTTGGGACCAAAAAAATTTTGAGCCAAACAAAAGTTCGAAAAATTTTGGGACCAAAAAAATTTTGACCCAAAAAAAAGTTCGAAAAAATTTTGACCCAAAAAAATTTTGAGCCAAAAAAAAGTTCGAAAAATTTTGGGACCAAAAAAATTTTGACCCAAAAAAAAGTTCGAAAAAATTTTGGGACCAAAAAAATTTTGAGCCAAAAAAAAGTTCGAAAAATTTTGGGACCAAAAAAAATTTGAGCCAAAAAAAAGTTCGAAAAAATTTTGACCCAAAAAAAAATTTCGAAAGATTTTGGGACCAAAAAAATTTTGACCCAAAAAAAAGTTCGAAAAATTTTGGGACCAAAAAAATTTTGACCCAAAAAAAGATCGAAAAATTTTGGGACCAAAAAAATTTTGATCCAAAAAAAGTTCGAAAAAATTTTGACCCAAAAAAATTTTGAGCCAAAAAAAAGTTCGAAAAATTTTGGGACCAAAAAAATTTTGACCCAAAAAAAAGTTCGAAAAATTTTGGGACCAAAAAAATTTTGACCAAAAAAAAGTTCGAAAAATTTTTGGACCAAAAAAATTTTGAGCCAAAAAAAAGTTCGAAAAAATTTTGACCCAAAAAAAAAGTTCGAAAAATTTTGGGACCAAAAAAAGTTTGACCCAAAAAAAAGTTCGAAAAATTTTGGGACCAAAAAAATTTTGACCCAAAAAAAGATCGAAAAATTTTGGGACCAAAAAAATTTTGAGCCAAAAAAAAGTTCGAAAAATTTTGGGACCAAAAAAATTTTGACCCAAAAAAAAGTTCGAAAAATTTTGGGACCAAAAAAATTTTGAGCCAAAAAAAAGTGTGAAAAATTTTGGAACCCAAAAAATTTTGACCCAAAAAAACCTTCGAAAAAATTTTGACCCAAAAAAAAGTTTGAAAAATTTTGGGACCAAAAAAATTTTGAGCCAAAAAAATGTTCGAAAAAATTTTGACCCAAAAAAATTTTGAGCCAAAAAAAAGTTCGAAAAATTTTGCGACCAAAAAAATTTTGACCCAAAAAAAGTTCGAAAAAATTTTGACCCAAAAAAATTTTGAGCCAAACAAAAGTTCGAAAAATTTTGGGACCAAAAAAATTTTGACCCAAAAAAAGTTCGAAAAATTTTGGGACCAAAAAAATTTTGAGCCAAAAAAAGTTCGAAAAATTTTGGGACCAAAAAAATTTTGATCCAAAAAAAAGTTCGAAAAATTTTGGGACCAAAAAAATTTTGACCCAAAAAAAGTTCGAAAAAATAATGACCCAAAAAAATTTTGAGCCAAAAAAAAGTTTGAAAAATTTTGGGACCAAAAAAATTTTGAGCCAAACAAAAGTTCGAAAAATTTTGGGACCAAAAAAACTTTTTGACCCAAAAAAAAGTTCGAAAAATTTTGGTACCAAAAACATTTTGACCAAAAAAAATTGAGCCAAAAAAAAGTTCGAAAAATTTTGGGACCAAAAAAATTTTGACCCAAAAAAAAGTTTGAAAAATTTTGGGACCAAAAAAAATTTGACCCAAAAAAAAGTTTGAAAAATTTTGGGACCAAAAAAATTTTGAGCCAAAAAAAAGTTCGAAAAATTTTGGGACCAAAAAAATTTTGACCCAAAAAAAAGTTCGAAAAATTTTGGGACCAAAAAAATTTTGAGCCAAAAAAAAGTGTGAAAAATTTTGGAACCCAAAAAATTTTGACCCAAAAAAACCTTCGAAAAAATTTTGACCCAAAAAAAAGTTTGAAAAATTTTGGGACCAAAAAAATTTTGAGCCAAAAAAATGTTCGAAAAAATTTTGACCCAAAAAAATTTTGAGCCAAAAAAAAGTTCGAAAAATTTTGCGACCAAAAAAATTTTGACCCAAAAAAAGTTCGAAAAAATTTTGACCCAAAAAAATTTTGAGCCAAACAAAAGTTCGAAAAATTTTGGGACCAAAAAAATTTTGACCCAAAAAAAGTTCGAAAAATTTTGGGACCAAAAAAATTTTGAGCCAAAAAAAGTTCGAAAAATTTTGGGACCAAAAAAATTTTGACCCAAAAAAAAGTTCGAAAAATTTTGGGACCAAAAAAATTTTGACCCAAAAAAAGTTCGAAAAAATAATGACCCAAAAAAATTTTGAGCCAAAAAAAAGTTTGAAAAATTTTGGGACCAAAAAAATTTTGAGCCAAACAAAAGTTCGAAAAATTTTGGGACCAAAAAAACTTTTTGACCCAAAAAAAAGTTTGAAAAATTTTGGTACCAAAAACATTTTGACCCAAAAAAATTGAGCCAAAAAAAAGTTCGAAAAATTTTGGGACCAAAAAAATTTTGACCCAAAAAAAATTTGAAAAATTTTGGGACCAAAAAAAATTTGACCCAAAAAAAAGTTTGAAAAATTTTGGGACCAAAAAAATTTTGAGCCAAAAAAATGTTCGAAAAAATTTTGACCCAAAAAAATTTTGAGCCAAAAAAAAGTTCGAAAAATTTTGCGACCAAAAAAATTTTGACCCAAAAAAAGTTCGAAAAAATTTTGACCCAAAAAAATTTTGAGCCAAACAAAAGTTCGAAAAATTTTGGGACCAAAAAAATTTTGACCCAAAAAAAGTTCGAAAAATTTTGGGACCAAAAAAATTTTGAGCCAAAAAAAGTTCGAAAAATTTTGGGACCAAAAAAATTTTGACCCAAAAAAAAGTTCGAAAAATTTTGGGACCAAAAAAATTTTGACCCAAAAAAAGTTCGAAAAAATAATGACCCAAAAAAATTTTGAGCCAAAAAAAAGTTTGAAAAATTTTGGGACCAAAAAAATTTTGAGCCAAACAAAAGTTCGAAAAATTTTGGGACCAAAAAAACTTTTTGACCCAAAAAAAAGTTCGAAAAATTTTGGTACCAAAAACATTTTGACCCAAAAAAATTGAGCCAAAAAAAAGTTCGAAAAATTTTGGGACCAAAAAAATTTTGACCCAAAAAAAAGTTTGAAAAATTTTGGGACCAAAAAAATTTTGAGCCAAAAAAAAGTTCGAAAAATTTTGGGACCAAAAAAATTTTGACCCAAAAAAAACTTCGAAAATTTTGGGACCAAAAAAATTTTGACCGAAAAAAAACTTCGAAAAAAATTTGACCCAAAAAAAAGTTCGAAAAATTTTGGTACCAAAAAAATTTTGACCCAAAAAAAAGTTTGAAAAATTTTGGGACCAAAAAAATTTTGAGCCAAAAAAAAGTTCGAAAAATTTTGGGACCAAAAAAATTTTGAGCCAAAAAAAAGTTCGAAAAATTTTGGGACCAAAAAAACTTTTTGACCCAAAAAAAAGTTCGAAAAATTTTGGTACCAAAAAAATTTTGACCCAAAAAAATTGAGCCAAAAAAAAGTTCGAAAAATTTTGGGACCAAAAAAATTTTGACCCAAAAAAAAGTTTGAAAAATTTTGGGACCAAAAAAATTTTGAGCCAAAAAAAAGTTCGAAAAATTTTGGGACCAAAAAAATTTTGACCCAAAAAAAACTTCGAAAATTTTGGGACCAAAAAAATTTTGACCGAAAAAAAACTTCGAAAAAAATTTGACCCAAAAAAAAGTTCGAAAAATTTTGGTACCAAAAAAATTTTGACCCAAAAAAAAGTTTGAAAAATTTTGGGACCAAAAAAATTTTGAGCCAAAAAAAAGTTCGAAAAATTTTGGGACCAAAAAAATTTTGAGCCAAAAAAAAGTTCGAAAAATTTTGGGACCAAAAAAATTTTGACCCAAAAAAAAGTTCGAAAAAATTTTGGGACCAAAAAAATTTTGAGCCAAAAAAAAGTTCGAAAAATTTTGGGACCAAAAAAATTTTGACCCAAAAAAAAGTTCGAAAAATTTTGGGACCAAAAAAATTTTGACCCAAAAAAAAGTTCGAAAAAATAATGACCCAAAAAAATTTTGACCCAAAAAAAAGTTCGAAAAAATTTTGACCCAAAAAAATTTTGAGCCAAAAAAAAGTTCGAAAAATTTTGGGACCAAAAAAATTTTGACCCAAAAAAAAGTTCGAAAAAATTTTGGGACCAAAAAAATTTTGAGCCAAAAAAAAGTTCGAAAAAATTTTGACCCAAAAAAAAATTTCGAAAGATTTTGGGACCAAAAAAATTTTGACCCAAAAAAAAGTTCGAAAAATTTTGGGACCAAAAAAATTTTGACCCAAAAAAAGATCGAAAAATTTTGGGACCAAAAAAATTTTGATCCAAAAAAAGTTCGAAAAAATTTTGACCCAAAAAAATTTTGAGCCAAAAAAAAGTTCGAAAAATTTTGGGACCAAAAAAATTTTGACCCAAAAAAAAGTTCGAAAAATTTTGGGACCAAAAAAATTTTGACCAAAAAAAAGTTCGAAAAATTTTTGGACCAAAAAAATTTTGAGCCAAAAAAAAGTTCGAAAAAATTTTGACCCAAAAAAAAAGTTCGAAAAATTTTGGGACCAAAAAAAGTTTGACCCAAAAAAAAGTTCGAAAAATTTTGGGACCAAAAAAATTTTGACCCAAAAAAAGATCGAAAAATTTTGGGACCAAAAAAATTTTGAGCCAAAAAAAAGTTCGAAAAATTTTGGGACCAAAAAAATTTTGACCCAAAAAAAAGTTCGAAAAATTTTGGGACCAAAAAAATTTTGAGCCAAAAAAAAGTGTGAAAAATTTTGGAACCCAAAAAATTTTGACCCAAAAAAACCTTCGAAAAAATTTTGACCCAAAAAAAAGTTTGAAAAATTTTGGGACCAAAAAAATTTTGAGCCAAAAAAATGTTCGAAAAAATTTTGACCCAAAAAAATTTTGAGCCAAAAAAAAGTTCGAAAAATTTTGCGACCAAAAAAATTTTGACCCAAAAAAAGTTCGAAAAAATTTTGACCCAAAAAAATTTTGAGCCAAACAAAAGTTCGAAAAATTTTGGTACCAAAAAAATTTTGACCCAAAAAAAGTTCGAAAAATTTTGGGACCAAAAAAATTTTGAGCCAAAAAAAGTTCGAAAAATTTTGGGACCAAAAAAATTTTGACCCAAAAAAAAGTTCGAAAAATTTTGGGACCAAAAAAATTTTGACCCAAAAAAAAATCGAAAAAATAATGACCCAAAAAAATTTTGAGCCAAAAAAAAGTTCGAAAAATTTTGGGACCAAAAAAATTTTGAGCCAAACAAAAGTTCGAAAAATTTTGGGACCAAAAAAACTTTTTGACCCAAAAAAAAGTTCGAAAAATTTTGGGACCAAAAAAATTTTGAGCCAAACAAAAGTTCGAAAAATTTTGGGACCAAAAAAACTTTTTGACCCAAAAAAAAGTTCGAAAAATTTTGGTACCAAAAACATTTTGACCCAAAAAAATTGAGCCAAAAAAAAGTTCGAAAAATTTTGGGACCAAAAAAATTTTGACCCAAAAAAAAGTTTGAAAAATTTTGGGACCAAAAAAAATTTGAGCCAAAAAAAAGTTCGAAAAATTTTGGGACCAAAAAAATTTTGACCCAAAAAAAACTTCGAAAATTTTGGGACCAAAAAAATTTTGACCGAAAAAAAACTTCGAAAAAAATTTGACCCAAAAAAAAGTTCGAAAAACTTTGGTACCAAAAAAATTTTGACCCAAAAAAAAGTTCGAAAAAATTTTGACCCAAAAAAATTTTGAGCCAAAAAAAAGTTCGAAAAATTTTGGGACCAAAAAAATTTTGAGCCAAACAAAAGTTCGAAAAATTTTGGGACCAAAAAAATTTTGACCCAAAAAAAGTTCGAAAAAATAATGACCCAAAAAAATTTTGAGCCAAAAAAAAGTTCGAAAAATTTTGGGACCAAAAAAATTTTGAGCCAAACAAAAGTTCGAAAAATTTTGGGACCAAAAAAACTTTTTGACCCAAAAAAAAGTTCGAAAAATTTTGGTACCAAAAAAATTTTGACCCAAAAAAATTGAGCCAAAAAAAAGTTCGAAAAATTTTGGGACCAAAAAAATTTAACCCAAAAAAAAGTTTGAAAAATTTTGGGACCAAAAAAATTTTGAGCCAAAAAAAAGTTCGAAAAATTTTGGGACCAAAAAAATTTTGACCCAAAAAAAACTTCGAAAAGTTTTGGGACCAAAAAAATTTTGACCGAAAAAAAACTTCGAAAAAAATTTGACCCAAAAAAAAGTTCGAAAAATTTTGGGACCAAAAAAATTTTGACCCAAAAAAAAGTTTGAAAAATTTTGGGACCAAAAAAATTTTGAGCCAAAAAAAAGTTCGAAAAATTTTGGGACCAAAAAAATTTTGAGCCAAAAAAAAGTTCGAAAAATTTTGGGACCAAAAAAATTTTGACCCAAAAAAAAGTTCGAAAAAATTTTGGGACCAAAAAAATTTTGAGCCAAAAAAAAGTTCGAAAAATTTTGGGACCAAAAATATTTTGACCCAAAAAAAATTCGAAAAAATTTTGACCCAAAAAAAAGTTTAAAAAATTTTTGGACCAAAAAAATTTTGAGCCAAAAAAAAGTGTGAAAAATTTTGGAACCAAAAAAATTTTGACCCAAAAAAACCTTCGAAAAAATTTTGACCCAAAAAAAAGTTTGAAAAATTTTGGGAACAAAAAAATTTTGAGCCAAAAAAAGTTCGAAAAATTTTGCGACCAAAAAAATTTTGACCCAAAAAAAGTTCGAAAAAATTTTGACCCAGAAAAACTTTTGAGCCAAACAAAAGTTCGAAAAATTTTGGGACCAAAAAAATTTTGACCCAAAAAAAAGTTCGAAAAAATTTTGGGACCAAAAAAATTTTGAGCCAAAAAAAAGTTCGAAAAATTTTGGGACCAAAAAAATTTTGACCCAAAAAAAAGTTCGAAAAAATTTTGACCCAGAAAAACTTTTGAGCCAAACAAAAGTTCGAAAAATTTTGGGACCAAAAAAATTTTGACCCAAAAAAAAGTTCGAAAAAATTTTGGGACCAAAAAAATTTTGAGCCAAACAAAAGTTCGAAAAATTTTGGGACCAAAAAAATTTTGACCCAAAAAAAAGTTCGAAAAAATTTTGGGACCAAAAAAATTTTGAGCCAAAAAAAAGTTCGAAAAATTTTGGGACCAAAAAAATTTTGACCCAAAAAAAAGTTCGAAAAAATTTTGACCCAAAAAAAAGTTTTTAAAATTTTTGGACCAAAAAAATTTTGAGCCAAAAAAAAGTGTGAAAAATTTTGGAACCAAAAAAATTTTGACCCAAAAAAACCTTCGAAAAAATTTTGAGCCAAAAAAAAGTTTGAAAAATTTTGGGACCAAAAAAATTTTGAGCCAAAAAAAGTTCGAAAAATTTTGCGAACAAAAAAATTTTGACCCAAAAAAGTTCGAAAAAATTTTGACCCAGAAAAACTTTTGAGCCAAACAAAAGTTCAAAAAATTTTGGGACCAAAAAAATTTTGACCCAAAAAAAGTTCGAAAAATTTTGGGACCAAAAAATTTTGACCCAAAAAAAGTTCGAAAAAATAATGACCCAAAAAAATTTTGAGCCAAAAAAAAGTTCGAAAAATTTTGGGACCAAAAAAATTTTGAGCCAAACAAAAGTTCGAAAAATTTTGGGACCAAAAAAACTTTTTGACCAAAAAAAAAGTTCGAAAAATTTTGGGACCAAAAAAATTTTGACCCAAAAAAAAGTTTGAAAAATTTTGGGACCAAAAAAATTTTGAGCCAAAAAAAAGTTCGAAAAATTTTGGGACCAAAAAAATTTTGACCCAAAAAAAACTTCGAAAAGTTTTGGGACCAAAAAAATTTTGACCGAAAAAAAACTTCGAAAAAAATTTGACCCAAAAAAAAGTTGAAAAATTTTGGGACCAAAAAAATTTTGACCCAAAAAAAAGTTTGAAAAATTTTGGGACCAAAAAAATTTTGAGCCAAAAAAAAGTTCGAAAAATTTTGGGACCAAAAAAATTTTGAGCCAAAAAAAAGTTCGAAAAATTTTGGGACCAAAAAAATTTTGACCCAAAAAAAAGTTCGAAAAATTTTGGGACCAAAAACACTTTTTGACCCAAAAAAAAGTTCGAAAGATTTTGGTACCAAAAAAATTTTGACCCAAAAAAATTGAGCCAAAAAAAAGTTCGAAAAATTTTGGGACCAAAAAAATTTTGACCCAAAAAAAAGTTTGAAAAATTTTGGGACCAAAAAAATTTTGAGCCAAAAAAAAGTTCGAAAAATTTTGGGACCAAAAAAATTTTGACCCAAAAAAAACTTCAAAAAGTTTTGGGACCAAAAAAATTTTGACCGAAAAAAAACTTCGAAAAAAATTTGACCCAAAAAAAAGTTCGAAAAATTTTGGGACCAAAAAAATTTTGACCCAAAAAAAAGTTTGAAAAATTTTGGGACCAAAAAAATTTTGAGCCAAAAAAAAGTTCGAAAAATTTTGGGACCAAAAAATTTTGACCCAAAAAAAAGTTTGAAAAATTTTGGGACCAAAAAAATTTTGACCGAAAAAAAACTTCGAAAAAAATTTGACCCAAAAAAAAGTTCGAAAAATTTTGGGACCAAAAAAATTTTGAGCCAAACAAAAGTTCGAAAAATTTTGGGACCAAAAAAATTTGACCCAAAAAAAAGTTCGAAAAAATTTTGGGACCAAAAAAATTTTGAGCCAAAAAAAAGTTCGAAAAATTTTGGGACCAAAAAAATTTTGACCCAAAAAAAAGTTCGAAAAAATTTTGACCCAAAAAAAAGTTTTTAAAATTTTTGGACCAAAAAAATTTTGAGCCAAAAAAAAGTGTGAAAAATTTTGGAACCAAAAAAATTTTGACCCAAAAAAACCTTCGAAAAAATTTTGAGCCAAAAAAAAGTTTGAAAAATTTTGGGACCAAAAAAATTTTGAGCCAAAAAAAGTTCGAAAAATTTTGCGAACAAAAAAATTTTGACCCAAAAAAGTTCGAAAAAATTTTGACCCAGAAAAACTTTTGAGCCAAACAAAAGTTCAAAAAATTTTGGGACTAAAAAAATTTTGACCCAAAAAAAGTTCGAAAAATTTTGGGACCAAAAAATTTTGACCCAAAAAAAGTTCGAAAAAATAATGACCCAAAAAAATTTTGAGCCAAAAAAAAGTTCGAAAAATTTTGGGACCAAAAAAATTTTGAGCCAAACAAAAGTTCGAAAAATTTTGGGACCAAAAAAACTTTTTGACCAAAAAAAAAGTTCGAAAAATTTTGGGACCAAAAAAATTTTGACCCAAAAAAAAGTTTGAAAAATTTTGGGACCAAAAAAATTTTGAGCCAAAAAAAAGTTCGAAAAATTTTGGGACCAAAAAAATTTTGACCCAAAAAAAACTTCGAAAAGTTTTGGGACCAAAAAAATTTTGACCGAAAAAAAACTTCGAAAAAAATTTGACCCAAAAAAAAGTTGAAAAATTTTGGGACCAAAAAAATTTTGACCCAAAAAAAAGTTTGAAAAATTTTGGGACCAAAAAAATTTTGAGCCAAAAAAAAGTTCGAAAAATTTTGGGACCAAAAAAATTTTGAGCCAAAAAAAAGTTCGAAAAATTTTGGGACCAAAAACACTTTTTGACCCAAAAAAAAGTTCGAAAGATTTTGGTACCAAAAAAATTTTGACCCAAAAAAATTGAGCCAAAAAAAAGTTCGAAAAATTTTGGGACCAAAAAAATTTTGACCCAAAAAAAAGTTTGAAAAATTTTGGGACCAAAAAAATTTTGAGCCAAAAAAAAGTTCGAAAAATTTTGGGACCAAAAAAATTTTGACCCAAAAAAAACTTCAAAAATTTTGGGACCAAAAAAATTTTGACCGAAAAAAAACTTCGAAAAAAATTTGACCCAAAAAAAAGTTCGAAAAATTTTGGGACCAAAAAAATTTTGACCCAAAAAAAAGTTTGAAAAATTTTGGGACCAAAAAAATTTTGAGCCAAAAAAAAGTTCGAAAAATTTTGGGACCAAAAAATTTTGACCCAAAAAAAAGTTTGAAAAATTTTGGGACCAAAAAAATTTTGACCGAAAAAAAACTTCGAAAAAAATTTGACCCAAAAAAAAGTTCGAAAAATTTTGGGACCAAAAAAATTTTGACCCAAAAAAAAGTTTGAAAAATTTTGGGACCAAAAAAATTTTGAGCCAAAAAAAAGTTCGAAAAATTTTGGGACCAAAAAAATTTTGAGCCAAAAAAAAGTTCGAAAAATTTTGGGACCAAAAAAATTTTGACCCAAAAAAAAGTTCGAAAAAATTTTGGGACCAAAAAAATTTTGAGCCAAAAAAAAGTTCGAAAAATTTTGGGACCAAAAATATTTTGACCCAAAAAAAAGTTCGAAAAAATTTTGACCCAAAAAAAAGTTTTAAAAATTTTTGGACCAAAAAAATTTTGAGCCAAAAAAAAGTGTGAAAAATTTTGGAACCAAAAAAATTTTGACCCAAAAAAACCTTCGAAAAAATTTTGACCCAAAAAAAAGTTTGAAAAATTTTGGGAACAAAAAAATTTTGAGCCAAAAAAAGTTCGAAAAATTTTGCGACCAAAAAAATTTTGACCCAAAAAAAGTTCGAAAAAATTTTGACCCAGAAAAACTTTTGAGCCAAACAAAAGTTCGAAAAATTTTGGGACCAAAAAAATTTTGACCCAAAAAAAGTTCGAAAAATTTTGGGACCAAAAAAATTTTGACCCAAAAAAAAGTTCGAAAAATTTTGGGACCAAAAAAATTTTGACCCAAAAAAAAGTTCGAAAAAATAATGACCCAAAAAAATTTTGAGCCAAAAAAAAGTTCGAAAAATTTTGGGACCAAAAAAATTTTGAGCCAAACAAAAGTTCGAAAAATTTTGGGACCAAAAAAACTTTTTGACCAAAAAAAAAGTTTGAAAAATTTTGGGACCAAAAAAATTTTGACCCAAAAAAAAGTTTGAAAAATTTTGGGACCAAAAAAATTTTGAGCCAAAAAAAAGTTCGAAAAATTTTGGGACCAAAAAAATTTTGACCCAAAAAAAAGTTCGAAAAAATAATGACCCAAAAAAATTTTGAGCCAAAAAAAAGTTCGAAAAATTTTGGGACCAAAAAAATTTTGAGCCAAACAAAAGTTCGAAAAATTTTGGGACCAAAAAAACTTTTTGACCAAAAAAAAAGTTCGAAAAATTTTGGGACCAAAAAAATTTTGACCCAAAAAAAAGTTTGAAAAAAATTTGACCCAAAAAAAAGTTTGAAAAATTTTGGGACCCAAAAAATTTTGACCCAAAAAAAAGTTCGAAAAATTTTGGGACCAAAAAAAACTTCCAAAAAAATTTGACCCAAAAAAAAGTTCGAAAAATTTTGGGACCAAAAAAATTTTGAGCCAAAAAAAAGTTCGAAAAAATTTTGGGACCAAAAAAGTTTTGACCCAAAAAAACCTTCGAAAAAATTTTGACCCAAAAAAAAGTTCGAAAAATTTTGGGACCAAAAAAATTTTGACCCAAAAAAAAGTTTGAAAAAAATTTGACCCAAAAAAAAGTTTGAAAAATTTTGGGACCCAAAAAATTTTGACCCAAAAAAACCTTCGAAAAAATTTTGACCCAAAAAAAAGTTTGAAAAATTTTGGGACCAAAAAAATTTTGAGCCAAAAAAATGTTCGAAAAAATTTTGACCCAAAAAAATTTTGAGCCAAAAAAACCTTCGAAAAAATTTTGACCCAAAAAAAAGTTCGAAAAATTTTGGGACCAAAAAAATTTTGACCCAAAAAAAAGTTTGAAAAAAATTTGACCCAAAAAAAAGTTTGAAAAATTTTGGGACCCAAAAAATTTTGACCCAAAAAAACCTTCGAAAAAATTTTGACCCAAAAAAAAGTTTGAAAAATTTTGGGACCAAAAAAATTTTGAGCCAAAAAAATGTTCGAAAAAATTTTGACCCAAAAAAATTTTGAGCCAAAAAAAAGTTCGAAAAATTTTGCGACCAAAAAAATTTTGACCCAAAAAAAGTTCGAAAAAATTTTGACCCAAAAAAATTTTGAGCCAAACAAAAGTTCGAAAAATTTTGGGACCAAAAAAATTTTGACCCAAAAAAAGTTCGAAAAATTTTGGGACCAAAAAAATTTTGAGCCAAAAAAAGTTCGAAAAATTTTGGGACCAAAAAAATTTTGACCCAAAAAAAAGTTCGAAAAATTTTGGGACCAAAAAAATTTTGACCCAAAAAACAGTTCGAAAAAATAATGACCCAAAAAAATTTTGAGCCAAAAAAAAGTTTGAAAAATTTTGGGACCAAAAAAATTTTGAGCCAAACAAAAGTTCGAAAAATTTTGGGACCAAAAAAACTTTTTGACCCAAAAAAAAGTTCGAAAAATTTTGGTACCAAAAACATTTTGACCCAAAAAAATTGAGCCAAAAAAAAGTTCGAAAAATTTTGGGACCAAAAAAATTTTGACCCAAAAAAAAGTTTGAAAAATTTTGGGACCAAAAAAATTTTGAGCCAAAAAAAAGTTCGAAAAATTTTGGGACCAAAAAAATTTTGACCCAAAAAAAACTTCGAAAATTTTGGGACCAAAAAAATTTTGACCGAAAAAAAACTTCGAAAAAAATTTGACCCAAAAAAAAGTTCGAAAAATTTTGGTACCAAAAAAATTTTGACCCAAAAAAAAGTTTGAAAAATTTTGGGACCAAAAAAATTTTGAGCCAAAAAAAAGTTCGAAAAATTTTGGGACCAAAAAAATTTTGAGCCAAAAAAAAGTTCGAAAAATTTTGGGACCAAAAAAATTTTTGACCCAAAAAAAAGTTCGAAAAATTTTGGTACCAAAAAAATTTTGACCCAAAAAAATTGAGCCAAAAAAAAGTTTGAAAAATTTTGGGACCAAAAAAATTTTGACCCAAAAAAAAGTTTGAAAAATTTTGGGACCAAAAAAATTTTGAGCCAAAAAAAAGTTCGAAAAATTTTGGGACCAAAAAAATTTTGACCCAAAAAAAACTTCGAAAATTTTGGGACCAAAAAAATTTTGACCGAAAAAAAACTTCGAAAAAAATTTGACCCAAAAAAAAGTTCGAAAAATTTTGGTACCAAAAAAATTTTGACCCAAAAAAAAGTTTGAAAAATTTTGGGACCAAAAAAATTTTGAGCCAAAAAAAAGTTCGAAAAATTTTGGGACCAAAAAAATTTTGAGCCAAAAAAAAGTTCGAAAAATTTTGGGACCAAAAAAATTTTGACCCAAAAAAAAGTTCGAAAAAATTTTGGGACCAAAAAAATTTTGAGCCAAAAAAAAGTTCGAAAAATTTTGGGACCAAAAAAATTTTGACCCAAAAAAAAGTTCGAAAAATTTTAGGACCAAAAAAATTTTGACCCAAAAAAAAGTTCGAAAAAATAATGACCCAAAAAAATTTTGACCCAAAAAAAAGTTCGAAAAATTTTGGGACCAAAAAAATTTTGACCCAAAAAAAAGTTCGAAAAATTTTGGGACCAAAAAAATTTTGAGCCAAACAAAATTTCGAAAGATTTTGGGACCAAAAAAATTTTGACCCAAAAAAAAGTTTGAAAAAATTTTGACCCAAAAAAATTTTGAGCCAAAAAAAATTTCGAAAAATTTTGGGACCAAAAAAATTTTGACCCAAAAAAAAGTTCGAAAAAATTTTGACCCAAAAAAATTTTGAGCCAAAAAAAAAGTTCGAAAAATTTTGGGACCAAAAAAATTTTGACCCAAAAAAAAGTTCGAAAAAATTTTGGGACCAAAAAAATTTTGAGCCAAAAAAAATTTCGAAAAATTTTGGGACCAAAAAAAGTTTGACCCAAAAAAAAGTTCGAAAAATTTTGGGACCAAAAAAATTTTGACCCAAAAAAAGATCGAAAAATTTTGGGACCAAAAAAATTTTGAGCCAAAAAAAAGTTCGAAAAATTTTGGGACCAAAAAAATTTTGACCCAAAAAAAAGTTCGAAAAATTTTGGGACCAAAAAAATTTTGAGCCAAAAAAAAGTGTGAAAAATTTTGGAACCCAAAAAATTTTGACCCAAAAAAACCTTCGAAAAAATTTTGACCCAAAAAAAAGTTCGAAAAAATAATGACCCAAAAAAATTTTGAGCCAAAAAAAAGTTTGAAAAATTTTGGGACCAAAAAAATTTTGAGCCAAACAAAAGTTCGAAAAATTTTGGGACCAAAAAAACTTTTTGACCCAAAAAAAAGTTCGAAAAATTTTGGTACCAAAAACATTTTGACCCAAAAAAATTGAGCCAAAAAAAAGTTCGAAAAATTTTGGGACCAAAAAAATTTTGACCCAAAAAAAAGTTTGAAAAATTTTGGGACCAAAAAAATTTTGAGCCAAAAAAAAGTTCGAAAAATTTTGGGACCAAAAAAATTTTGACCCAAAAAAAACTTCGAAAATTTTGGGACCAAAAAAATTTTGACCGAAAAAAAACTTCGAAAAAAATTTGACCCAAAAAAAAGTTCGAAAAATTTTGGTACCAAAAAAATTTTGACCCAAAAAAAAGTTTGAAAAATTTTGGGACCAAAAAAATTTTGAGCCAAAAAAAAGTTCGAAAAATTTTGGGACCAAAAAAATTTTGAGCCAAAAAAAAGTTCGAAAAATTTTGGGACCAAAAAAACTTTTTGACCCAAAAAAAAGTTCGAAAAATTTTGGTACCAAAAAAATTTTGACCCAAAAAAATTGAGCCAAAAAAAAGTTCGAAAAATTTTGGGACCAAAAAAATTTTGACCCAAAAAAATTGAGCCAAAAAAAAGTTCGAAAAAATTTTGGGACCAAAAAAATTTTGAGCCAAACAAAAGTTCGAAAAATTTTGGGACCAAAAAAATTTTGACCCAAAAAAAAGTTCGAAAAAATTTTGACCCAAAAAAATTTTGAGCCAAAAAAAAGTTCGAAAAATTTTGGGACCAAAAAAATTTTGACCCAAAAAAAAGTTCGAAAAAATTTTGACCCAAAAAAATTTTGAGCCAAAAAAAAGTTCGAAAAATTTTGGGACCAAAAAAATTTTGACCCAAAAAAAAGTTTGAAAAATTTTGGGACCAAAAAAATTTTGAGCCAAAAAAAAGTTCGAAAAATTTTGGGACCAAAAAAATTTTGACCCAAAAAAAACTTCGAAAATTTTGGGACCAAAAAAATTTTGACCGAAAAAAAACTTCGAAAAAAATTTGACCCAAAAAAAAGTTCGAAAAATTTTGGTACCAAAAAAATTTTGACCCAAAAAAAAGTTTGAAAAATTTTGGGACCAAAAAAATTTTGAGCCAAAAAAAAGTTCGAAAAATTTTGGGACCAAAAAAATTTTGAGCCAAAAAAAAGTTCGAAAAATTTTGGGACCAAAAAAATTTTGACCCAAAAAAAAGTTCGAAAAAATTTTGGGACCAAAAAAATTTTGAGCCAAAAAAAAGTTCGAAAAATTTTGGGACCAAAAAAATTTTGACCCAAAAAAAAGTTCGAAAAATTTTGGGACCAAAAAAATTTTGACCCAAAAAAAAGTTCGAAAAAATAATGACCCAAAAAAATTTTGACCCAAAAAAAAGTTCGAAAAATTTTGGGACCAAAAAAATTTTGACCCAAAAAAAAGTTCGAAAAATTTTGGGACCAAAAAAATTTTGAGCCAAACAAAATTTCGAAAGATTTTGGGACCAAAAAAATTTTGACCCAAAAAAAAGTTCGAAAAAATTTTGACCCAAAAAAATTTTGAGCCAAAAAAAAGTTCGAAAAATTTTGGGACCAAAAAAATTTTGACCCAAAAAAAAGTTCGAAAAAATTTTGACCCAAAAAAATTTTGAGCCAAAAAAAAGTTCGAAAAATTTTGGGACCAAAAAAATTTTGACCCAAAAAAAAGTTCGAAAAAATTTTGGGACCAAAAAAATTTTGAGCCAAAAAAAAGTTCGAAAAATTTTGGGACCAAAAAAAATTTGAGCCAAAAAAAAGTTCGAAAAAATTTTGACCCAAAAAAAAATTTCGAAAAATTTTGGGACCAAAAAAAGTTTGACCCAAAAAAAAGTTCGAAAAATTTTGGGACCAAAAAAATTTTGACGCAAAAAAAGATCGAAAAATTTTGGGACCAAAAAAATTTTGAGCCAAAAAAAAGTTCGAAAAATTTTGGGACCAAAAAAATTTTGACCCAAAAAAAAGTTCGAAAAATTTTGGGACCAAAAAAATTTTGAGCCAAAAAAAAGTGTGAAAAATTTTGGAACCCAAAAAATTTTGACCCAAAAAAACCTTCGAAAAAATTTTGACCCAAAAAAAAGTTCGAAAAAATAATGACCCAAAAAAATTTTGAGCCAAAAAAAAGTTTGAAAAATTTTGGGACCAAAAAAATTTTGAGCCAAACAAAAGTTCGAAAAATTTTGGGACCAAAAAAACTTTTTGACCCAAAAAAAAGTTCGAAAAATTTTGGTACCAAAAACATTTTGACCCAAAAAAATTGAGCCAAAAAAAAGTTCGAAAAATTTTGGGACCAAAAAAATTTTGACCCAAAAAAAAGTTTGAAAAATTTTGGGACCAAAAAAATTTTGAGCCAAAAAAAAGTTCGAAAAATTTTGGGACCAAAAAAATTTTGAGCCAAAAAAAAGTTCGAAAAATTTTGGGACCAAAAAAATTTTGAGCCAAAAAAAAGTTCGAAAAATTTTGGGACCAAAAAAACTTTTTGACCCAAAAAAAAGTTCGAAAAATTTTGGTACCAAAAAAATTTTGACCCAAAAAAATTGAGCCAAAAAAAAGTTTGAAAAATTTTGGGACCAAAAAAATTTTGAGCCAAAAAAAAGTTCGAAAAATTTTGGGACCAAAAAAATTTTGAGCCAAAAAAAAGTTCGAAAAATTTTGGGACCAAAAAAATTTTGACCCAAAAAAAAGTTCGAAAAAATTTTGGGACCAAAAAAATTTTGAGCCAAAAAAAAGTTCGAAAAATTTTGGGACCAAAAAAATTTTGACCCAAAAAAAAGTTCGAAAAATTTTGGGACCAAAAAAATTTTGACCCAAAAAAAAGTTCGAAAAAATAATGACCCAAAAAAATTTTGACCCAAAAAAAAGTTCGAAAAATTTTGGGACCAAAAAAATTTTGACCCAAAAAAAAGTTCGAAAAATTTTGGGACCAAAAAAATTTTGAGCCAAACAAAAGTTCGAAAAATTTTGGGACCAAAAAAATTTTGACCCAAAAAAAAGTTCGAAAAAATTTTGACCCAAAAAAATTTTGAGCCAAAAAAAAGTTCGAAAAATTTTGGGACCAAAAAAATTTTGACCCAAAAAAAAGTTCGAAAAAATTTTGACCCAAAAAAATTTTGAGCCAAAAAAAAGTTCGAAAAATTTTGGGACCAAAAAAATTTTGACCCAAAAAAAAGTTCGAAAAATTTTGACCCAAAAAAAAGTTCGAGAAATTTTGGGACCAAAAAAGTTTTGACCCAAAAAATAGTTCGAAAAATTTTGGGACCAAAAAAATTTGGAGCCAAAAAAAAGTTCGAAAAATTTTGGGACCAAAAAAATTTTGACCCAAAAAAAAGTTCGAGAAATTTTGGGACCAAAAAAATTTTGAGGCAAAAAAAAGTTCGAAAAATTTTGGGACCAAAAAAATTTTGACCCAAAAAAAAGTTCGAGAAATTTTGGGACCAAAAAAATTTTGAGGCAAAAAAAAGTTTGAAAAAATTTTGGGACCAAAAAAATTTTGACCCAAAAAAAAGTTCGAAAAATTTTTGGGACCAAAAAAATTTTGAGCCAAAAAAAAGTTCGAAAAATTTTGGGACCAAAAAAATTTTGACCCAAAAAAAAGTTCGAAAAATTTTGGGACCAAAAAAATTTTGACCCAAAAAAAAGTTCGAGAAATTTTGGGACCAACAAAAATTTTGACCCAAAAAAAAGCTCGAAAAATTTTGGGACCAAAAAAAATTTAAGCCAAAAAAAAGTTCGAAAAATTTTGGGACCAAAAAAATTTTGACCCAAAAAAAAGTTCGAGAAATTTTGGGACCAAAAAAATTTTGACCCAATAAAAGTTCGAAAAATTTTGGGACCAAAAAAATTTTGACCCAAAAAAAAGTTCAAAAAATTTTGGGACCAAAAACATTTTGACCCAAAAAAAGTTCGAAAAAATTTTGACCCAAAAAAATTTTGAGCCAAACAAAAGTTCGAAAAATTTTGGGACCAAAAATATTTTGAGCCAAAAAAAAGTTCGAAAAATTTTGGGACCAAAAAAATTTTGACCCAAAAAAAAGTTCGAAAAATTTTGGGACCAAAAAAATTTTGACCCAAAAAAAGATCGAAAAATTTTGGGACCAAAAAAATTTTGATCCAAAAAAAGTTCGAAAAAATTTTGACCCAAAAAAATTTTGAGCCAAAAAAAAGTTCGAAAAATTTTGGGACCAAAAAAATTTTGACCCAAAAAAAAGTTCGAAAAATTTTGGGACCAAAAAAATTTTGAGCCAAAAAAAAGTTCGAAAAAATTTTGACCCAAAAAAAAAGTTCGAAAAATTTTGGGACCAAAAAAAGTTTGACCCAAAAAAAAGTTCGAAAAATTTTGGGACCAAAAAAATTTTGACCCAAAAAAAGATCGAAAAATTTTGGGACCAAAAAAATTTTGAGCCAAAAAAAAGTTCGAAAAATTTTGGGACCAAAAAAATTTTGACCCAAAAAAAAGTTCGAAAAATTTTGGGACCAAAAAAATTTTGAGCCAAAAAAAAGTGTGAAAAATTTTGGAACCCAAAAAATTTTGACCCAAAAAAACCTTCGAAAAAATTTTGAGCCAAAAAAAAGTTTGAAAAATTTTGGGACCAAAAAAATTTTGAGCCAAACAAAAGTTCGAAAAATTTTGGGACCAAAAAAACTTTTTGACCCAAAAAAAAGTTCGAAAAATTTTGGGACCAAAAAAATTTTGACCCAAAAAAAAGTTCGAAAAATTTTGGGACCAAAAAAATTTTGAGCCAAAAAAAAGTGTGAAAAATTTTGGAACCCAAAAAATTTTGACCCAAAAAAACCTTCGAAAAAATTTTGACCCAAAAAAAAGTTCGAAAAAATAATGACCCAAAAAAATTTTGAGCCAAAAAAAAGTTTGAAAAATTTTGGGACCAAAAAAATTTTGAGCCAAACAAAAGTTCGAAAAATTTTGGGACCAAAAAAACTTTTTGACCCAAAAAAAAGTTCGAAAAATTTTGGTACCAAAAACATTTTGACCCAAAAAAATTGAGCCAAAAAAAAGTTCGAAAAATTTTGGGACCAAAAAAATTTTGACCCAAAAAAAAGTTTGAAAAATTTTGGGACCAAAAAAATTTTGAGCCAAAAAAAAGTTCGAAAAATTTTGGGACCAAAAAAATTTTGACCCAAAAAAAACTTCGAAAATTTTGGGACCAAAAAAATTTTGACCGAAAAAAAACTTCGAAAAAAATTTGACCCAAAAAAAAGTTCGAAAAATTTTGGTACCAAAAAAATTTTGACCCAAAAAAAAGTTTGAAAAATTTTGGGACCAAAAAAATTTTGAGCCAAAAAAAGTTCGAAAAATTTTGGGACCAAAAAAATTTTGAGCCAAAAAAAAGTTCGAAAAATTTTGGGACCAAAAAAACTTTTTGACCCAAAAAAAAGTTCGAAAAATTTTGGTACCAAAAAAATTTTGACCCAAAAAAATTGAGCCAAAAAAAAGTTCGAAAAATTTTGGGACCAAAAAAATTTTGACCCAAAAAAAAGTTTGAAAAATTTTGGGACCAAAAAAATTTTGAGCCAAAAAAAAGTTCGAAAAATTTTGGGACCAAAAAAATTTTGACCCAAAAAAAACTTCGAAAATTTTGGGACCAAAAAAATTTTGACCGAAAAAAAACTTCGAAAAAAATTTGACCCAAAAAAAAGTTCGAAAAATTTTGGTACCAAAAAAATTTTGACCCAAAAAAAAGTTTGAAAAATTTTGGGACTAAAAAAATTTTGAGCCAAAAAAAAGTTCGAAAAATTTTGGGACCAAAAAAATTTTGACCCAAAAAAAAGTTCGAAAAAATTTTGGGACCAAAAAAATTTTGAGCCAAAAAAAAGTTCGAAAAATTTTGGGACCAAAAAAATTTTGACCCAAAAAAAAGTTCGAAAAATTTTGGGACCAAAAAAATTTTGACCCAAAAAAAAGTTCGAAAAAATAATGACCCAAAAAAATTTTGACCCAAAAAAAAGTTCGAAAAATTTTGGGACCAAAAAAATTTTGACCCAAAAAAAAGTTCGAAAAATTTTGGGACCAAAAAAATTTTGAGCCAAACAAAAGTTCGAAAAATTTTGGGACCAAAAAAATTTTGACCCAAAAAAAAGTTCGAAAAAATTTTGACCCAAAAAAATTTTGAGCCAAAAAAAAGTTCGAAAAATTTTGGGACCAAAAAAATTTTGACCCAAAAAAAAGTTCGAAAAAATTTTGACCCAAAAAAATTTTGAGCCAAAAAAAAGTTCGAAAAATTTTGGGACCAAAAAAATTTTGACCCAAAAAAAAGTTCGAAAAAATTTTGGGACCAAAAAAATTTTGAGCCAAAAAAAAGTTCGAAAAATTTTGGGACCAAAAAAAATTTGAGCCAAAAAAAAGTTCGAAAAAATTTTGACCCAAAAAAAAATTTCGAAAGATTTTGGGACCAAAAAAATTTTGACCCAAAAAAAAGTTCGAAAAATTTTGGGACCAAAAAAATTTTGACCCAAAAAAAGATCGAAAAATTTTGGGACCAAAAAAATTTTGATCCAAAAAAAGTTCGAAAAAATTTTGACCCAAAAAAATTTTGAGCCAAAAAAAAGTTCGAAAAATTTTGGGACCAAAAAAATTTTGACCCAAAAAAAAGTTCGAAAAATTTTGGGACCAAAAAAATTTTGACCAAAAAAAAGTTCGAAAAATTTTTGGACCAAAAAAATTTTGAGCCAAAAAAAAGTTCGAAAAAATTTTGACCCAAAAAAAAAGTTCGAAAAATTTTGGGACCAAAAAAAGTTTGACCCAAAAAAAAGTTCGAAAAATTTTGGGACCAAAAAAATTTTGAGCCAAAAAAAAGTTCGAAAAATTTTGGGACCAAAAAAATTTTGACCCAAAAAAAAGTTCGAAAAATTTTGGGACCAAAAAAATTTTGAGCCAAAAAAAAGTGTGAAAAATTTTGGAACCCAAAAAATTTTGACCCAAAAAAACCTTCGAAAAAATTTTGAGCCAAAAAAAAGTTTGAAAAATTTTGGGACCAAAAAAATTTTGAGCCAAAAAAATGTTCGAAAAAATTTTGACCCAAAAAAATTTTGGGCCAAACAAAAGTTCAAAAAATTTTGGGACCAAAAAAATTTTGACCCAAAAAAAGTTCGAAAAATTTTGGGACCAAAAAAATTTTGAGCCAAAAAAAGTTCGAAAAATTTTGGGACCAAAAAAATTTTGACCCCAAAAAAAGTTCGAAAAATTTTGGGACCAAAAAAATTTTGACCCAAAAAAAGTTCGAAAAAATAACGACCCAAAAAAATTTTGAGCCAAAAAAAAGTTTGAAAAATTTTGGGACCAAAAAAATTTTGAGCCAAACAAAAGTTCGAAAAATTTTGGGACCAAAAAAACTTTTTGACCCAAAAAAAAGTTCGAAAAATTTTGGTACCAAAAACATTTTGACCCAAAAAAATTGAGCCAAAAAAAAGTTCGAAAAATTTTGGGACCAAAAAAATTTTGACCCAAAAAAAAGTTTGAAAAATTTTGGGACCAAAAAAATTTTGAGCCAAAAAAAAGTTCGAAAAATTTTGGGACCAAAAAAATTTTGACCCAAAAAAAACTTCGAAAATTTTGGGACCAAAAAAATGTTGACCGAAAAAAAACTTCGAAAAAAATTTGACCCAAAAAAAAGTTCGAAAAATTTTGGTACCAAAAAAATTTTGACCCAAAAAAAAGTTTGAAAAATTTTGGGACCAAAAAAATTTTGAGCCAAAAAAAAGTTCGAAAAATTTTGGGACCAAAAAAACTTTTTGACCCAAAAAAAAGTTCGAAAAATTTTGGTACCAAAAAAATTTTGACCCAAAAAAATTGAGCCAAAAAAAAGTTCGAAAAATTTTGGGACCAAAAAAATTTTGACCCAAAAAAAAGTTTGAAAAATTTTGGGACCAAAAAAATTTTGAGCCAAAAAAAAGTTCGAAAAATTTTGGGACCAAAAAAATTTTGACCCAAAAAAAACTTCGAAAATTTTGGGACCAAAAAAATTTTGACCGAAAAAAAACTTCGAAAAAAATTTGACCCAAAAAAAAGTTCGAAAAATTTTGGTACCAAAAAAATTTTGACCCAAAAAAAAGTTTGAAAAATTTTGGGACCAAAAAAATTTTGAGCCAAAAAAAGTTCGAAAAATTTTGGGACCAAAAAAATTTTGAGCCAAAAAAAAGTTCGAAAAATTTTGGGACCAAAAAAACTTTTTGACCCAAAAAAAAGTTCGAAAAATTTTGGTACCAAAAAAATTTTGACCCAAAAAAATTGAGCCAAAAAAAAGTTCGAAAAATTTTGGGACCAAAAAAATTTTGACCCAAAAAAAAGTTTGAAAAATTTTGGGACCAAAAAAATTTTGAGCCAAAAAAAAGTTCGAAAAATTTTGGGACCAAAAAAATTTTGACCCAAAAAAAACTTCGAAAATTTTGGGACCAAAAAAATTTTGACCGAAAAAAAACTTCGAAAAAAATTTGACCCAAAAAAAAGTTCGAAAAATTTTGGTACCAAAAAAATTTTGACCCAAAAAAAAGTTTGAAAAATTTTGGGACCAAAAAAATTTTGAGCCAAAAAAAGTTCGAAAAATTTTGGGACCAAAAAAATTTTGACCCAAAAAAAAGTTTGAAAAATTTTGGGACCAAAAAAATTTTGAGCCAAAAAAAGTTCGAAAAATTTTGGGACCAAAAAAATTTTGAGCCAAAAAAAAGTTCGAAAAATTTTGGGACCAAAAAAACTTTTTGACCCAAAAAAAAGTTCGAAAAATTTTGGTACCAAAAAAATTTTGACCCAAAAAAAAGTTTGAAAAATTTTGGGACCAAAAAAATTTTGACCCAAAAAAAAGTTTGAAAAATTTTGGGACCAAAAAAATTTTGAGCCAAAAAAAAGTTCGAAAAATTTTGGGACCAAAAAAATTTTGACCCAAAAAAAACTTCGAAAATTTTGGGACCAAAAAAATGTTGACCGAAAAAAAACTTCGAAAAAAATTTGACCCAAAAAAAAGTTCGAAAAATTTTGGTACCAAAAAAATTTTGACCCAAAAAAAAGTTTGAAAAATTTTGGGACCAAAAAAATTTTGAGCCAAAAAAAAGTTCGAAAAATTTTGGGACCAAAAAAATTTTGAGCCAAAAAAAAGTTCGAAAAATTTTGGGACCAAAAAAACTTTTTGACCCAAAAAAAAGTTCGAAAAATTTTGGTACCAAAAAAATTTTGACCCAAAAAAATTGAGCCAAAAAAAAGTTCGAAAAATTTTGGGACCAAAAAAATTTTGACCCAAAAAAAAGTTTGAAAAATTTTGGGACCAAAAAAATTTTGAGCCAAAAAAAAGTTCGAAAAATTTTGGGACCAAAAAAATTTTGACCCAAAAAAAACTTCGAAAATTTTGGGACCAAAAAAATTTTGACCGAAAAAAAACTTCGAAAAAAATTTGACCCAAAAAAAAGTTCGAAAAATTTTGGTACCAAAAAAATTTTGACCCAAAAAAAAAGTTTGAAAAATTTTGGGACCAAAAAAATTTTGAGCCAAAAAAAGTTCGAAAAATTTTGGGACCAAAAAAATTTTGAGCCAAAAAAAAGTTCGAAAAATTTTGGGACCAAAAAAACTTTTTGACCCAAAAAAAAGTTCGAAAAATTTTGGTACCAAAAAAATTTTGACCCAAAAAAATTGAGCCAAAAAAAAGTTCGAAAAATTTTGGGACCAAAAAAATTTTGACCCAAAAAAAAGTTTGAAAAATTTTGGGACCAAAAAAATTTTGAGCCAAAAAAAAGTTCGAAAAATTTTGGGACCAAAAAAATTTTGACCCAAAAAAAACTTCGAAAATTTTGGGACCAAAAAAATTTTGACCGAAAAAAAACTTCGAAAAAAATTTGACCCAAAAAAAATTTCGAAAAATTTTGGTACCAAAAAAATTTTGACCCAAAAAAAAGTTTGAAAAATTTTGGGACCAAAAAAATTTTGAGCCAAAAAAAAGTTCGAAAAATTTTGGGACCAAAAAAATTTTGACCCAAAAAAAAGTTCGAAAAAATTTTGGGACCAAAAAAATTTTGAGCCAAAAAAAAGTTCGAAAAATTTTGGGACCAAAAAAATTTTGACCCAAAAAAAAGTTCGAAAAATTTTGGGACCAAAAAAATTTTGACCCAAAAAAAAGTTCGAAAAAATAATGACCCAAAAAAATTTTGACCCAAAAAAAAGTTCGAAAAATTTTGGGACCAAAAAAATTTTGACCCAAAAAAAAGTTCGAAAAATTTTGGGACCAAAAAAATTTTGAGCCAAACAAAAGTTCGAAAAATTTTGGGACCAAAAAAATTTTGACCCAAAAAAAAGTTCGAAAAAATTTTGACCCAAAAAAATTTTGAGCCAAAAAAAAGTTCGAAAAATTTTGGGACCAAAAAAATTTTGACCCAAAAAAAAGTTCGAAAAAATTTTGACCCAAAAAATTTTTGAGCCAAAAAAAAGTTCGAAAAATTTTGGGACCAAAAAAATTTTGACCCAAAAAAAAGTTCGAAAAAATTTTGGGACCAAAAAAATTTTGAGCCAAAAAAAAGTTCGAAAAATTTTGGGACCAAAAAAAATTTGAGCCAAAAAAAAGTTCGAAAAAATTTTGACCCAAAAAAAAATTTCGAAAGATTTTGGGACCAAAAAAATTTTGACCCAAAAAAAAGTTCGAAAAATTTTGGGACCAAAAAAATTTTGACCCAAAAAAAGATCGAAAAATTTTGGGACCAAAAAAATTTTGATCCAAAAAAAGTTCGAAAAAATTTTGACCCAAAAAAATTTTGAGCCAAAAAAAAGTTCGAAAAATTTTGGGACCAAAAAAATTTTGACCCAAAAAAAAGTTCGAAAAATTTTGGGACCAAAAAAATTTTGACCAAAAAAAAGTTCGAAAAATTTTTGGACCAAAAAAATTTTGAGCCAAAAAAAAGTTCGAAAAAATTTTGACCCAAAAAAAAAGTTCGAAAAATTTTGGGACCAAAAAAAGTTTGACCCAAAAAAAAGTTCGAAAAATTTTGGGACCAAAAAAATTTTGACCCAAAAAAAGATCGAAAAATTTTGGGACCTAAAAAATTTTGAGCCAAAAAAAAGTTCGAAAAATTTTGGGACCAAAAAAATTTTGACCCAAAAAAAAGTTCGAAAAATTTTGGGACCAAAAAAATTTTGAGCCAAAAAAAAGTGTGAAAAATTTTGGAACCCAAAAAATTTTGACCCAAAAAAACCTTCGAAAAAATTTTGAGCCAAAAAAAAGTTTGAAAAATTTTGGGACCAAAAAAATTTTGAGCCAAAAAAATGTTCGAAAAAATTTTGACCCAAAAAAATTTTGGGCCAAACAAAAGTTCAAAAAATTTTGGGACCAAAAAAATTTTGACCCAAAAAAAGTTCGAAAAATTTTGGGACCAAAAAAATTTTGAGCCAAAAAAAGTTCGAAAAATTTTGGGACCAAAAAAATTTTGACCCCAAAAAAAGTTCGAAAAATTTTGGGACCAAAAAAATTTTGACCCAAAAAAAGTTCGAAAAAATAACGACCCAAAAAAATTTTGAGCCAAAAAAAAGTTTGAAAAATTTTGGGACCAAAAAAATTTTGAGCCAAACAAAAGTTCGAAAAATTTTGGGACCAAAAAAACTTTTTGACCCAAAAAAAAGTTCGAAAAATTTTGGTACCAAAAACATTTTGACCCAAAAAAATTGAGCCAAAAAAAAGTTCGAAAAATTTTGGGACCAAAAAAATTTTGACCCAAAAAAAAGTTTGAAAAATTTTGGGACCAAAAAAATTTTGAGCCAAAAAAAAGTTCGAAAAATTTTGGGACCAAAAAAATTTTGACCCAAAAAAAACTTCGAAAATTTTGGGACCAAAAAAATGTTGACCGAAAAAAAACTTCGAAAAAAATTTGACCCAAAAAAAAGTTCGAAAAATTTTGGTACCAAAAAAATTTTGACCCAAAAAAAAGTTTGAAAAATTTTGGGACCAAAAAAATTTTGAGCCAAAAAAAAGTTCGAAAAATTTTGGGACCAAAAAAATTTTGAGCCAAAAAAAAGTTCGAAAAATTTTGGGACCAAAAAAACTTTTTGACCCAAAAAAAAGTTCGAAAAATTTTGGTACCAAAAAAATTTTGACCCAAAAAAATTGAGCCAAAAAAAAGTTCGAAAAATTTTGGGACCAAAAAAATTTTGACCCAAAAAAAAGTTTGAAAAATTTTGGGACCAAAAAAATTTTGAGCCAAAAAAAAGTTCGAAAAATTTTGGGACCAAAAAAAATTTGACCCAAAAAAAACTTCGAAAATTTTGGGACCAAAAAAATTTTGACCGAAAAAAAACTTCGAAAAAAATTTGACCCAAAAAAAAGTTCGAAAAATTTTGGTACCAAAAAAATTTTGACCCAAAAAAAAGTTTGAAAAATTTTGGGACCAAAAAAATTTTGAGCCAAAAAAAGTTCGAAAAATTTTGGGACCAAAAAAATTTTGAGCCAAAAAAAAGTTCGAAAAATTTTGGGACCAAAAAAACTTTTTGACCCAAAAAAAAGTTCGAAAAATTTTGGTACCAAAAAAATTTTGACCCAAAAAAATTGAGCCAAAAAAAAGTTCGAAAAATTTTGGGACCAAAAAAATTTTGACCCAAAAAAAAGTTTGAAAAATTTTGGGACCAAAAAAATTTTGAGCCAAAAAAAAGTTCGAAAAATTTTGGGACCAAAAAAATTTTGACCCAAAAAAAACTTCGAAAATTTTGGGACCAAAAAAATTTTGACCGAAAAAAAACTTCGAAAAAAATTTGACCCAAAAAAAAGTTCGAAAAATTTTGGTACCAAAAAAATTTTGACCCAAAAAAAAGTTTGAAAAATTTTGGGACCAAAAAAATTTTGAGCCAAAAAAAAGTTCGAAAAATTTTGGGACCAAAAAAATTTTGACCCAAAAAAAAGTTCGAAAAAATTTTGGGACCAAAAAAATTTTGAGCCAAAAAAAAGTTCGAAAAATTTTGGGACCAAAAAAATTTTGACCCAAAAAAAAGTTCGAAAAATTTTGGGACCAAAAAAATTTTGACCCAAAAAAAAGTTCGAAAAAATAATGACCCAAAAAAATTTTGACCCAAAAAAAAGTTCGAAAAATTTTGGGACCAAAAAAATTTTGACCCAAAAAAAAGTTCGAAAAATTTTGGGACCAAAAAAATTTTGAGCCAAACAAAAGTTCGAAAAATTTTGGGACCAAAAAAATTTTGACCCAAAAAAAAGTTCGAAAAAATTTTGACCCAAAAAAATTTTGAGCCAAAAAAAAGTTCGAAAAATTTTGGGACCAAAAAAATTTTGACCCAAAAAAAAGTTCGAAAAAATTTTGACCCAAAAAAATTTTGAGCCAAAAAAAAGTTCGAAAAATTTTGGGACCAAAAAAATTTTGACCCAAAAAAAAGTTCGAAAAAATTTTGGGACCAAAAAAATTTTGAGCCAAAAAAAAGTTCGAAAAATTTTGGGACCAAAAAAAATTTGAGCCAAAAAAAAGTTCGAAAAAATTTTGACCCAAAAAAAAATTTCGAAAGATTTTGGGACCAAAAAAATTTTGACCCAAAAAAAAGTTCGAAAAATTTTGGGACCAAAAAAATTTTGACCCAAAAAAAGATCGAAAAATTTTGGGACCAAAAAAATTTTGATCCAAAAAAAGTTCGAAAAAATTTTGACCCAAAAAAATTTTGAGCCAAAAAAAAGTTCGAAAAATTTTGGGACCAAAAAAATTTTGACCCAAAAAAAAGTTCGAAAAATTTTGGGACCAAAAAAATTTTGACCAAAAAAAAGTTCGAAAAATTTTTGGACCAAAAAAATTTTGAGCCAAAAAAAAGTTCGAAAAAATTTTGACCCAAAAAAAAAGTTCGAAAAATTTTGGGACCAAAAAAAGTTTGACCCAAAAAAAAGTTCGAAAAATTTTGGGACCAAAAAAATTTTGTCCCAAAAAAAGATCGAAAAATTTTGGGACCAAAAAAATTTTGAGCCAAAAAAAAGTTCGAAAAATTTTGGGACCAAAAAAATTTTGACCCAAAAAAAAGTTCGAAAAATTTTGGGACCAAAAAAATTTTGAGCCAAAAAAAAGTGTGAAAAATTTTGGAACCCAAAAAATTTTGACCCAAAAAAACCTTCGAAAAAATTTTGAGCCAAAAAAAAGTTTGAAAAATTTTGGGACCAAAAAAATTTTGAGCCAAAAAAATGTTCGAAAAAATTTTGACCCAAAAAAATTTTGGGCCAAACAAAAGTTCAAAAAATTTTGGGACCAAAAAAATTTTGACCCAAAAAAAGTTCGAAAAATTTTGGGACCAAAAAAATTTTGAGCCAAAAAAAGTTCGAAAAATTTTGGGACCAAAAAAATTTTGACCCCAAAAAAAGTTCGAAAAATTTTGGGACCAAAAAAATTTTGACCCAAAAAAAGTTCGAAAAAATAACGACCCAAAAAAATTTTGAGCCAAAAAAAAGTTTGAAAAATTTTGGGACCAAAAAAATTTTGAGCCAAACAAAAGTTCGAAAAATTTTGGGACCAAAAAAACTTTTTGACCCAAAAAAAAGTTCGAAAAATTTTGGTACCAAAAACATTTTGACCCAAAAAAATTGAGCCAAAAAAAAGTTCGAAAAATTTTGGGACCAAAAAAATTTTGACCCAAAAAAAATTTGAAAAATTTTGGGACCAAAAAAATTTTGAGCCAAAAAAAAGTTCGAAAAATTTTGGGACCAAAAAAATTTTGACCCAAAAAAAACTTCGAAAATTTTGGGACCAAAAAAATGTTGACCGAAAAAAAACTTCGAAAAAAATTTGACCCAAAAAAAAGTTCGAAAAATTTTGGTACCAAAAAAATTTTGACCCAAAAAAAAGTTTGAAAAATTTTGGGACCAAAAAAATTTTGAGCCAAAAAAAAGTTCGAAAAATTTTGGGACCAAAAAAATTTTGAGCCAAAAAAAAGTTCGAAAAATTTTGGGACCAAAAAAACTTTTTGACCCAAAAAAAAGTTCGAAAAATTTTGGTACCAAAAAAATTTTGACCCAAAAAAATTGAGCCAAAAAAAAGTTCGAAAAATTTTGGGACCAAAAAAATTTTGACCCAAAAAAAAGTTTGAAAAATTTTGGGACCAAAAAAATTTTGAGCCAAAAAAAAGTTCGAAAAATTTTGGGACCAAAAAAATTTTGACCCAAAAAAAACTTCGAAAATTTTGGGACCAAAAAAATTTTGACCGAAAAAAAACTTCGAAAAAAATTTGACCCAAAAAAAAGTTCGAAAAATTTTGGTACCAAAAAAATTTTGACCCAAAAAAAAGTTTGAAAAATTTTGGGACCAAAAAAATTTTGAGCCAAAAAAAAGTTCGAAAAATTTTGGGACCAAAAAAATTTTGAGCCAAAAAAAAGTTCGAAAAATTTTGGGACCAAAAAAATTTTGAGCCAAAAAAAAGTTCGAAAAAATTTTGGGACCAAAAAAATTTTGAGCCAAAAAAAAGTTCGAAAAATTTTGGGACCAAAAAAATTTTGACCCAAAAAAAAGTTCGAAAAATTTTGGGACTAAAAAAATTTTGACCCAAAAAAAAGTTCGAAAAAATAATGACCCAAAAAAATTTTGACCCAAAAAAAAGTTCGAAAAATTTTGGGACCAAAAAAATTTTGACCCAAAAAAAAGTTCGAAAAATTTTGGGACCAAAAAAATTTTGAGCCAAACAAAAGTTCGAAAAATTTTGGGACCAAAAAAATTTTGACCCAAAAAAAAGTTCGAAAAAATTTTGACCCAAAAAAATTTTGAGCCAAAAAAAAGTTCGAAAAATTTTGGGACCAAAAAAATTTTGACCCAAAAAAAAGTTCGAAAAAATTTTGGGACCAAAAAAATTTTGAGCCAAAAAAAAGTTCGAAAAATTTTGGGACCAAAAAAAATTTGAGCCAAAAAAAAGTTCGAAAAAATTTTGACCCAAAAAAAAATTTCGAAAGATTTTGGGACCAAAAAAATTTTGACCCAAAAAAAAGTTCGAAAAATTTTGGGACCAAAAAAATTTTGACCCAAAAAAAGATCGAAAAATTTTGGGACCAAAAAAATTTTGATCCAAAAAAAGTTCGAAAAAATTTTGACCCAAAAAAATTTTGAGCCAAAAAAAAGTTCGAAAAATTTTGGGACCAAAAAAATTTTGACCCAAAAAAAAGTTCGAAAAATTTTGGGACTAAAAAAATTTTGACCCAAAAAAAAGTTCGAAAAAATAATGACCCAAAAAAATTTTGACCCAAAAAAAAGTTCGAAAAATTTTGGGACCAAAAAAATTTTGACCCAAAAAAAAGTTCGAAAAATTTTGGGACCAAAAAAATTTTGAGCCAAACAAAAGTTCGAAAAATTTTGGGACCAAAAAAATTTTGACCCAAAAAAAAGTTCGAAAAAATTTTGACCCAAAAAAATTTTGAGCCAAAAAAAAGTTCGAAAAATTTTGGGACCAAAAAAATTTTGACCCAAAAAAAAGTTCGAAAAAATTTTGGGACCAAAAAAATTTTGAGCCAAAAAAAAGTTCGAAAAATTTTGGGACCAAAAAAAATTTGAGCCAAAAAAAAGTTCGAAAAAATTTTGACCCAAAAAAAAATTTCGAAAGATTTTGGGACCAAAAAAATTTTGACCCAAAAAAAAGTTCGAAAAATTTTGGGACCAAAAAAATTTTGACCCAAAAAAAGATCGAAAAATTTTGGGACCAAAAAAATTTTGATCCAAAAAAAGTTCGAAAAAATTTTGACCCAAAAAAATTTTGAGCCAAAAAAAAGTTTGAAAAATTTTGGGACCAAAAAAATTTTGACCCAAAAAAAAGTTCGAAAAATTTTAGGACCAAAAAAATTTTGACCAAAAAAAAGTTCGAAAAATTTTTGGACCAAAAAAATTTTGAGCCAAAAAAAAAGTTCGAAAAAATTTTGACCCAAAAAAAAAGTTCGAAAAATTTTGGGACCAAAAAAAGTTTGACCCAAAAAAAAGTTCGAAAAATTTTGGGACCAAAAAAATTTTGACCCAAAAAAAGATCGAAAAATTTTGGGACCAAAAAAATTTTGAGCCAAAAAAAAGTTCGAAAAATTTTGGGACCAAAAAAATTTTGACCCAAAAAAAAGTTCGAAAAATTTTGGGACCAAAAAAATTGAGCCAAAAAAAAGTTCGAAAAATTTTGGGACCAAAAAATTTTGACCCAAAAAAAAGTTTGAAAAATTTTGGGACCAAAAAAATTTTGAGCCAAAAAAAAGTTCGAAAAATTTTGGGACCAAAAAAATTTTGACCCAAAAAAAACTTCGAAAATTTTGGGACCAAAAAAATTTTGACCGAAAAAAAACTTCGAAAAAAATTTGACCCAAAAAAAAGTTCGAAAAATTTTGGTACCAAAAAAATTTTGACCCAAAAAAAAGTTTGAAAAATTTTGGGACCAAAAAAATTTTGAGCCAAAAAAAAGTTCGAAAAATTTTGGGACCAAAAAAATTTTGAGCCAAAAAAAAGTTTGAAAAATTTTGGGACCAAAAAAACTTTTTGACCCAAAAAAAAGTTCGAAAAATTTTGGTACCAAAAAAATTTTGACCCAAAAAAATTGAGCCAAAAAAAAGTTCGAAAAATTTTGGGACCAAAAAAATTTTGACCCAAAAAAAAGTTTGAAAAATTTTGGGACCAAAAAAATTTTGAGCCAAAAAAAAGTTCGAAAAATTTTGGGACCAAAAAAATTTTGAGCCAAAAAAAAGTTCGAAAAATTTTGGGACCAAAAAAATTTTGACCCAAAAAAAAGTTTGAAAAATTTTGGGACCAAAAAAATTTTGAGCCAAAAAAAAGTTCGAAAAATTTTGGGACCAAAAAAATTTTGAGCCAAAAAAAAGTTCGAAAAATTTTGGGACCAAAAAAATTTTGAGCCAAAAAAAAGTTCGAAAAAATTTTGGGACCAAAAAAATTTTGAGCCAAAAAAAAGTTCGAAAAATTTTGGGACCAAAAAAATTTTGACCCAAAAAAAAGTTCGAAAAATTTTGGGACTAAAAAAATTTTGACCCAAAAAAAAGTTCGAAAAAATAATGACCCAACAAAATTTTGACCCAAAAAAAAGTTCGAAAAATTTTGGGACCAAAAAAATTTTGACCCAAAAAAAAGTTCGAAAAATTTTGGGACCAAAAAAATTTTGAGCCAAACAAAAGTTCGAAAAATTTTGGGACCAAAAAAATTTTGACCCAAAAAAAAGTTCGAAAAAATTTTGACCCAAAAAAATTTTGAGCCAAAAAAAAGTTCGAAAAATTTTGGGACCAAAAAAATTTTGACCCAAAAAAAAGTTCGAAAAAATTTTGGGACCAAAAAAATTTTGAGCCAAAAAAAAGTTCGAAAAATTTTGGGACCAAAAAAAATTTGAGCCAAAAAAAAGTTCGAAAAAATTTTGACACAAAAAAAAAATTTCGAAAGATTTTGGGACCAAAAAAATTTTGACCCAAAAAAAAGTTCGAAAAATTTTGGGACCAAAAAAATTTTGACCCAAAAAAAGATCGAAAAATTTTGGGACCAAAAAAATTTTGATCCAAAAAAAGTTCGAAAAAATTTTGACCCAAAAAAATTTTGAGCCAAAAAAAAGTTCGAAAAATTTTGGGACCAAAAAAATTTTGACCCAAAAAAAAGTTCGAAAAATTTTGGGACCAAAAAAATTTTGACCAAAAAAAAGTTCGAAAAATTTTTGGACCAAAAAAATTTTGAGCCAAAAAAAAGTTCGAAAAAATTTTGACCCAAAAAAAAAGTTCGAAAAATTTTGGGACCAAAAAAAGTTTGACCCAAAAAAAAGTTCGAAAAATTTTGGGACCAAAAAAATTTTGACCCAAAAAAAGATCGAAAAATTTTGGGACCAAAAAAATTTTGAGCCAAAAAAAAGTTCGAAAAATTTTGGGACCAAAAAAATTTTGACCCAAAAAAAAGTTCGAAAAATTTTGGGACCAAAAAAATTGAGCCAAAAAAAAGTTCGAAAAATTTTGGGACCAAAAAAATTTTGACCCAAAAAAAAGTTTGAAAAATTTTGGGACCAAAAAAATTTTGAGCCAAAAAAAAGTTCGAAAAATTTTGGGACCAAAAAAATTTTGACCCAAAAAAAAGTTCGAAAAATTTTGGTACCAAAAAAATTTTGAGCCAAAAAAAAGTTCGAAAAATTTTGGGACCAAAAAAACTTTTTGACCCAAAAAAAAGTTCGAAAAATTTTGGTACCAAAAAAATTTTGACCCAAAAAAATTGAGCCAAAAAAAAGTTCGAAAAATTTTGGGACCAAAAAAATTTTGACCCAAAAAAAAGTTTGAAAAATTTTGGGACCAAAAAAATTTTGAGCCAAAAAAAAGTTCGAAAAATTTTGGGACCAAAAAAATTTTGACCCAAAAAAAACTTCGAAAATTTTGGGACCAAAAAAATTTTGACCGAAAAAAAACTTCGAAAAAAAATTGACCCAAAAAAAAGTTCGAAAAATTTTGGTACCAAAAAAATTTTGACCCAAAAAAAAGTTTGAAAAATTTTGGGACCAAAAAAATTTTGAGCCAAAAAAAAGTTCGAAAAATTTTGGGACCAAAAAAATTTTGAGCCAAAAAAAAGTTCGAAAAATTTTGGGACCAAAAAAATTTTGAGCCAAAAAAAAGTTCGAAAAAATTTTGGGACCAAAAAAATTTTGAGCCAAAAAAAAGTTCGAAAAATTTTGGGACCAAAAAAATTTTGACCCAAAAAAAAGTTCGAAAAATTTTGGGACCAAAAAAATTTTGACCCAAAAAAAAGTTCGAAAAAATAATGACCCAAAAAAATTTTGACCCAAAAAAAAGTTCGAAAAATTTTGGGACCAAAAAAATTTTGACCCAAAAAAAAGTTCGAAAAATTTTGGGACCAAAAAAATTTTGAGCCAAACAAAAGTTCGAAAAATTTTGGGACCAAAAAAATTTTGACCCAAAAAAAAGTTCGAAAAAATTTTGACCCAAAAAAATTTTGAGCCAAAAAAAAGTTCGAAAAATTTTGGGACCAAAAAAATTTTGACCCAAAAAAAAGTTCGAAAAAATTTTGGGACCAAAAAAATTTTGAGCCAAAAAAAAGTTCGAAAAATTTTGGGACCAAAAAAAATTTGAGCCAAAAAAAAGTTCGAAAAAATTTTGACCCAAAAAAAAATTTCGAAAGATTTTGGGACCAAAAAAATTTTGACCCAAAAAAAAGTTCGAAAAATTTTGGGACCAAAAAAATTTTGACCCAAAAAAAGATCGAAAAATTTTGGGACCAAAAAAATTTTGATCCAAAAAAAGTTCGAAAAAATTTTGACCCAAAAAAATTTTGAGCCAAAAAAAAGTTCGAAAAATTTTGGGACCAAAAAAATTTTGACCCAAAAAAAAGTTCGAAAAATTTTGGGACCAAAAAAATTTTGACCAAAAAAAAGTTCGAAAAATTTTTGGACCAAAAAAATTTTGAGCCAAAAAAAAGTTCGAAAAAATTTTGACCCAAAAAAAAAGTTCGAAAAATTTTGGGACCAAAAAAAGTTTGACCCAAAAAAAAGTTCGAAAAATTTTGGGACCAAAAAAATTTTGACCCAAAAAAAGATCGAAAAATTTTGGGACCAAAAAAATTTTGACCCAAAAAAAAGTTCGAAAAATTTTGGGACCAAAAAAATTTTGACCCAAAAAAAAGTTCGAAAAATTTTGGGACCAAAAAAATTTTGAGCCAAAAAAAAGTGTGAAAAATTTTGGAACCCAAAACATTTTGACCCAAAAAAACCTTCGAAAAAATTTTGACCCAAAAAAAAGTTTGAAAAATTTTGGGACCAAAAAAATTTTGAGCCAAAAAAATGTTCGAAAAAATTTTGACCCAAAAAAATTTTGAGCCAAAAAAAAGTTCGAAAAATTTTGCGACTAAAAAAATTTTGACCCAAAAAAAGTTCGAAAAAATTTTGACCCAAAAAAATTTTGAGCCAAACAAAAGTTCGAAAAATTTTGGGACCAAAAAAATTTTGACCCAAAAAAAGTTCGAAAAATTTTGGGACCAAAAAAATTTTGAGCCAAAAAAAGTTCGAAAAATTTTGGGGTCAAAAAAATTTTGATCCAAAAAAAAGTTCGAAAAATTTTGGGACCAAAAAAATTTTGACCCAAAAAAAGTTCGAAAAAATAATGACCCAAAAAAATTTTGAGCCAAAAAAAAGTTTGAAAAATTTTGGGACCAAAAAAATTTTGAGCCAAACAAAAGTTCGAAAAATTTTGGGACCAAAAAAACTTTTTGACCCAAAAAAAAGTTCGAAAAATTTTGGTACCAAAAACATTTTGACCAAAAAAAATTGAGCCAAAAAAAAGTTCGAAAAATTTTGGGACCAAAAAAATTTTGACCCAAAAAAAAGTTTGAAAAATTTTGGGACCAAAAAAAATTTGACCCAAAAAAAAGTTTGAAAAATTTTGGGACCAAAAAAATTTTGAGCCAAAAAAAAGTTCGAAAAATTTTGGGACCAAAAAAATTTTGACCCAAAAAAAAGTTCGAAAAATTTTGGGACCAAAAAAATTTTGAGCCAAAAAAAAGTGTGAAAAATTTTGGAACCCAAAAAATTTTGACCCAAAAAAACCTTCGAAAAAATTTTGACCCAAAAAAAAGTTTGAAAAATTTTGGGACCAAAAAAATTTTGAGCCAAAAAAATGTTCGAAAAAATTTTGACCCAAAAAAATTTTGAGCCAAAAAAAAGTTCGAAAAATTTTGCGACCAAAAAAATTTTGACCCAAAAAAAGTTCGAAAAATTTTGGGACCAAAAAAATTTTGAGCCAAAAAAAGTTCGAAAAATTTTGGGACCAAAAAAATTTTGACCCAAAAAAAAGTTCGAAAAATTTTGGGACCAAAAAAATTTTGACCCAAAAAAAACTTTGAAAATTTTGGGACCAAAAAAATTTTGACCGAAAAAAAACTTCGAAAAAAATTTGACCCAAAAAAAAGTTCGAAAAATTTTGGTACCAAAAAAATTTTGACCCAAAAAAAAGTTTGAAAAATTTTGGGACCAAAAAAATTTTGAGCCAAAAAAATGTTCGAAAAAATTTTGACCCAAAAAAATTTTGAGCCAAAAAAAAGTTCGAAAAATTTTGCGACCAAAAAAATTTTGACCCAAAAAAAGTTCGAAAAATTTTGGGACCAAAAAAATTTTGAGCCAAAAAAAGTTCGAAAAATTTTGGGACCAAAAAAATTTTGACCCAAAAAAAAGTTCGAAAAATTTTGGGACCAAAAAAATTTTGACCCAAAAAAAGTTCGAAAAAATAATGACCCAAAAAAATTTTGAGCCAAAAAAAAGTTTGAAAAATTTTGGGACCAAAAAAATTTTGAGCCAAACAAAAGTTCGAAAAATTTTGGGACCAAAATAACTTTTTGACCCAAAAAAAAGTTCGAAAAATTTTGGTACCAAAAACATTTTGACCCAAAAAAATTGAGCCAAAAAAAAGTTCGAAAAATTTTGGGACCAAAAAAATTTTGACCCAAAAAAAATTTGAAAAATTTTGGGACCAAAAAAAATTTGACCCAAAAAAAAGTTTGAAAAATTTTGGGACCAAAAAAATTTTGAGCCAAAAAAATGTTCGAAAAAATTTTGACCCAAAAAAATTTTGAGCCAAAAAAAAGTTCGAAAAATTTTGCGACCAAAAAAATTTTGACCCAAAAAAAGTTCGAAAAAATTTTGACCCAAAAAAATTTTGAGCCAAACAAAAGTTCGAAAAATTTTGGGACCAAAAAAATTTTGACCCAAAAAAAGTTCGAAAAATTTTGGGACCAAAAAAATTTTGAGCCAAAAAAAGTTCGAAAAATTTTGGGACCAAAAAAATTTTGACCCAAAAAAAAGTTCGAAAAATTTTGGGACCAAAAAAATTTTGACCCAAAAAAAGTTCGAAAAAATAATGACCCAAAAAAATTTTGAGCCAAAAAAAAGTTTGAAAAATTTTGGGACCAAAAAAATTTTGAGCCAAACAAAAGTTCGAAAAATTTTGGGACCAAAAAAACTTTTTGACCCAAAAAAAAGTTCGAAAAATTTTGGTACCAAAAACATTTTGACCCAAAAAAATTGAGCCAAAAAAAAGTTCGAAAAATTTTGGGACCAAAAAAATTTTGACCCAAAAAAAAGTTTGAAAAATTTTGGGACCAAAAAAATTTTGAGCCAAAAAAAAGTTCGAAAAATTTTGGGACCAAAAAAATTTTGACCCAAAAAAAACTTTGAAAATTTTGGGACCAAAAAAATTTTGACCGAAAAAAAACTTCGAAAAAAATTTGACCCAAAAAAAAGTTCGAAAAATTTTGGTACCAAAAAAATTTTGACCCAAAAAAAAGTTTGAAAAATTTTGGGACCAAAAAAATTTTGAGCCAAAAAAAAGTTCGAAAAATTTTGGGACCAAAAAAATTTTGAGCCAAAAAAAAGTTCGAAAAATTTTGGGACCAAAAAAACTTTTTGACCCAAAAAAAAGTTCGAAAAATTTTGGTACCAAAAAAATTTTGACCCAAAAAAATTGAGCCAAAAAAAAGTTCGAAAAATTTTGGGACCAAAAAAATTTTGACCCAAAAAAAAGTTTGAAAAATTTTGGGACCAAAAAAATTTTGAGCCAAAAAAAAGTTCGAAAAATTTTGGGACCAAAAAAATTTTGACCCAAAAAAAACTTCGAAAATTTTGGGACCAAAAAAATTTTGACCGAAAAAAAACTTCGAAAAAAATTTGACCCAAAAAAAAGTTCGAAAAATTTTGGTACCAAAAAAATTTTGACCCAAAAAAAAGTTTGAAAAATTTTGGGACCAAAAAAATTTTGAGCCAAAAAAAAGTTCGAAAAATTTTGGGACCAAAAAAATTTTGAGCCAAAAAAAAGTTCGAAAAATTTTGGGACCAAAAAAATTTTGACCCAAAAAAAAGTTCGAAAAAATTTTGGGACCAAAAAAATTTTGAGCCAAAAAAAAGTTCGAAAAATTTTGGGACCAAAAAAATTTTGACCCAAAAAAAAGTTCGAAAAATTTTGGGACCAAAAAAATTTTGACCCAAAAAAAAGTTCGAAAAAATAATGACCCAAAAAAATTTTGACCCAAAAAAAAGTTCGAAAAAATTTTGACCCAAAAAAATTTTGAGCCAAAAAAAAGTTCGAAAAATTTTGGGACCAAAAAAATTTTGACCCAAAAAAAAGTTCGAAAAAATTTTGGGACCAAAAAAATTTTGAGCCAAAAAAAAGTTCGAAAAATTTTGGGACCAAAAAAAATTTGAGCCAAAAAAAAGTTCGAAAAAATTTTGACCCAAAAAAAAATTTCGAAAGATTTTGGGACCAAAAAAATTTTGACCCAAAAAAAAGTTCGAAAAATTTTGGGACCAAAAAAATTTTGACCCAAAAAAAGATCGAAAAATTTTGGGACCAAAAAAATTTTGATCCAAAAAAAGTTCGAAAAAATTTTGACCCAAAAAAATTTTGAGCCAAAAAAAAGTTCGAAAAATTTTGGGACCAAAAAAATTTTGACCCAAAAAAAAGTTCGAAAAATTTTGGGACCAAAAAAATTTTGACCAAAAAAAAGTTCGAAAAATTTTTGGACCAAAAAAATTTTGAGCCAAAAAAAAGTTCGAAAAAATTTTGACCCAAAAAAAAAGTTCGAAAAATTTTGGGACCAAAAAAAGTTTGACCCAAAAAAAAGTTCGAAAAATTTTGGGACCAAAAAAATTTTGACCCAAAAAAAGATCGAAAAATTTTGGGACCAAAAAAATTTTGAGCCAAAAAAAAGTTCGAAAAATTTTGGGACCAAAAAAATTTTGACCCAAAAAAAAGTTCGAAAAATTTTGGGACCAAAAAAATTTTGAGCCAAAAAAAAGTGTGAAAAATTTTGGAACCCAAAAAATTTTGACCCAAAAAAACCTTCGAAAAAATTTTGACCCAAAAAAAAGTTTGAAAAATTTTGGGACCAAAAAAATTTTGAGCCAAAAAAATGTTCGAAAAAATTTTGACCCAAAAAAATTTTGAGCCAAAAAAAAGTTCGAAAAATTTTGGGACCAAAAAAATTTTGACCCAAAAAAAACTTTGAAAATTTTGGGACCAAAAAAATTTTGACCGAAAAAAAACTTCGAAAAAAATTTGACCCAAAAAAAAGTTCGAAAAATTTTGGTACCAAAAAAATTTTGACCCAAAAAAAAGTTTGAAAAATTTTGGGACCAAAAAAATTTTGAGCCAAAAAAAAGTTCGAAAAATTTTGGGACCAAAAAAATTTTGACCCAAAAAAAACTTTGAAAATTTTGGGACCAAAAAAATTTTGACCGAAAAAAAACTTCGAAAAAAATTTGACCCAAAAAAAAGTTCGAAAAATTTTGGTACCAAAAAAATTTTGACCCAAAAAAAAGTTTGAAAAATTTTGGGACCAAAAAAATTTTGAGCCAAAAAAAAGTTCGAAAAATTTTGGGACCAAAAAAATTTTGAGCCAAAAAAATTGAGCCAAAAAAAAGTTCGAAAAATTTTGGGACCAAAAAAATTTTGACCCAAAAAAAAGTTTGAAAAATTTTGGGACCAAAAAAATTTTGAGCCAAAAAAAAGTTCGAAAAATTTTGGGACCAAAAAAATTTTGACCCAAAAAAAACTTCGAAAATTTTGGGACCAAAAAAATTTTGACCGAAAAAAAACTTCGAAAAAAATTTGACCCAAAAAAAAGTTCGAAAAATTTTGGTACCAAAAAAATTTTGACCCAAAAAAAAGTTTGAAAAATTTTGGTACCAAAAAAATTTTGAGCCAAAAAAAAGTTCGAAAAATTTTGGGACCAAAAAAATTTTGAGCCAAAAAAAAGTTCGAAAAATTTTGGGACCAAAAAAATTTTGACCCAAAAAAAAGTTCGAAAAAATTTTGGGACCAAAAAAATTTTGAGCCAAAAAAAAGTTCGAAAAATTTTGGGACCAAAAAAATTTTGACCCAAAAAAAAGTTCGAAAAATTTTGGGACCAAAAAAATTTTGACCCAAAAAAAAGTTCGAAAAAATAATGACCCAAAAAAATTTTGACCCAAAAAAAAGTTCGAAAAAATTTTGACCCAAAAAAATTTTGAGCCAAAAAAAAGTTCGAAAAATTTTGGGACCAAAAAAATTTTGACCCAAAAAAAAGTTCGAAAAAATTTTGGGACCAAAAAAATTTTGAGCCAAAAAAAAGTTCGAAAAATTTTGGGACCAAAAAAAATTTGAGCCAAAAAAAAGTTCGAAAAAATTTTGACCCAAAAAAAAATTTCGAAAGATTTTGGGACCAAAAAAATTTTGACCCAAAAAAAAGTTCGAAAAATTTTGGGACCAAAAAAATTTTGACCCAAAAAAAGATCGAAAAATTTTGGGACCAAAAAAATTTTGATCCAAAAAAAGTTCGAAAAAATTTTGACCCAAAAAAATTTTGAGCCAAAAAAAAGTTCGAAAAATTTTGGGACCAAAAAAATTTTGACCCAAAAAAAAGTTCGAAAAATTTTGGGACCAAAAAAATTTTGACCAAAAAAAAGTTCGAAAAATTTTTGGACCAAAAAAATTTTGAGCCAAAAAAAAGTTCGAAAAAATTTTGACCCAAAAAAAAAGTTCGAAAAATTTTGGGACCAAAAAAAGTTTGACCCAAAAAAAAGTTTGAAAAATTTTGGGACCAAAAAAATTTTGAGCCAAAAAAAAGTTCGAAAAATTTTGGGACCAAAAAAATTTTGAGCCAAAAAAAAGTTCGAAAAATTTTGGGACCAAAAAAACTTTTTGACCCAAAAAAAAGTTCGAAAAATTTTGGTACCAAAAAAATTTTGACCCAAAAAAATTGAGCCAAAAAAAAGTTCGAAAAATTTTGGGACCAAAAAAATTTTGACCCAAAAAAAAGTTTGAAAAATTTTGGGACCAAAAAAATTTTGAGCCAAAAAAATGTTCGAAAAAATTTTGACCCAAAAAAATTTTGAGCCAAAAAAAAGTTCGAAAAATTTTGCGACCAAAAAAATTTTGACCCAAAAAAAGTTCGAAAAAATTTTGACCCAAAAAAATTTTGAGCCAAACAAAAGTTCGAAAAATTTTGGTACCAAAAAAATTTTGACCCAAAAAAAGTTCGAAAAATTTTGGGACCAAAAAAATTTTGAGCCAAAAAAAGTTCGAAAAATTTTGGGACCAAAAAAATTTTGACCCAAAAAAAAGTTCGAAAAATTTTGGGACCAAAAAAATTTTGACCCAAAAAAAAATCGAAAAAATAATGACCCAAAAAAATTTTGAGCCAAAAAAAAGTTTGAAAAATTTTGGGACCAAAAAAATTTTGAGCCAAACAAAAGTTCGAAAAATTTTGGGACCAAAAAAACTTTTTGACCCAAAAAAAAGTTCGAAAAATTTTGGTACCAAAAACATTTTGACCCAAAAAAATTGAGCCAAAAAAAAGTTCGAAAAATTTTGGGACCAAAAAAATTTTGACCCAAAAAAAAGTTTGAAAAATTTTGGGACCAAAAAAAATTTGAGCCAAAAAAAAGTTCGAAAAATTTTGGGACCAAAAAAATTTTGACCCAAAAAAAACTTCGAAAATTTTGGGACCAAAAAAATTTTGACCGAAAAAAAACTTCGAAAAAAATTTGACCCAAAAAAAAGTTCGAAAAACTTTGGTACCAAAAAAATTTTGACCCAAAAAAAAGGTTGAAAAATTTTGGGACCAAAAAAATTTTGAGCAAAAAAAAAAGTTCGAAAAATTTTGGGACCAAAAAAATTTTGAGCCAAAAAAAAGTTCGAAAAATTTTGGGACCAAAAAAACTTTTTGACCCAAAAAAAAGTTCGAAAAATTTTGGTACCAAAAAAATTTTGACCCAAAAAAATTGAGCCAAAAAAAAGTTCGAAAAATTTTGGGACCAAAAAAATTTTGACCCAAAAAAAAGTTTGAAAAATTTTGGGACCAAAAAAATTTTGAGCCAAAAAAAAGTTCGAAAAATTTTGGGACCAAAAAAATTTTGACCCAAAAAAAACTTCGAAAATTTTGGGACCAAAAAAATTTTGACCGAAAAAAAACTTCGAAAAAAATTTGACCCAAAAAAAAGTTCGAAAAATTTTGGTACCAAAAAAATTTTGACCCAAAAAAAAGTTTGAAAAATTTTGGGACCAAAAAAATTTTGAGCCAAAAAAAAGTTCGAAAAATTTTGGGACCAAAAAAATTTTGAGCCAAAAAAAAGTTCGAAAAATTTTGGGACCAAAAAAATTTTGACCCAAAAAAAAGTTCGAAAAAATTTTGGGACCAAAAAAATTTTGAGCCAAAAAAAAGTTCGAAAAATTTTGGGACCAAAAAAATTTTGACCCAAAAAAAAGTTCGAAAAATTTTGGGACCAAAAAAATTTTGACCCAAAAAAAAGTTCGAAAAAATAATGACCCAAAAAAATTTTGACCCAAAAAAAAGTTCGAAAAATTTTGGGACCAAAAAAATTTTGACCCAAAAAAAAATGCGAAAAATTTTGGGACCAAAAAAATTTTGAGCCAAACAAAAGTTCGAAAAATTTTGGGACCAAAAAAATTTTGACCCAAAAAAAAGTTCGAAAAAATTTTGACCCAAAAAAATTTTGACCCAAAAAAAAGTTCGAAAAATTTTGGGACCAAAAAAATTTTGACCCAAAAAAAAGTTCGAAAAAATTTTGGGACCAAAAAATATTTTGAGCCAAAAAAAAGTTCGAAAAATTTTGGGACCAAAAAAAATTTGAGCCAAAAAAAAGTTCGAAAAAATTTTGACCCAAAAAAAAATTTCGAAAGATTTTGGGACCAAAAAAATTTTGACCCAAAAAAAAGTTCGAAAAATTTTGGGACCAAAAAAATTTTGACCCAAAAAAAGATCAAAAAATTTTGGGACCAAAAAAATTTTGATCCAAAAAAAGTTCGAAAAAATTTTGACCCAAAAAAATTTTGAGCCAAAAAAAAGTTCGAAAAATTTTGGGACCAAAAAAATTTTGACCCAAAAAAAAGTTCGAAAAATTTTGGGACCAAAAAAATTTTGACCAAAAAAAAGTTCGAAAAATTTTTGGACCAAAAAAATTTTGAGCCAAAAAAAAGTTCGAAAAAATTTTGACCCAAAAAAAAAGTTCGAAAAATTTTGGGACCAAAAAAAGTTTGACCCAAAAAAAAGTTCGAAAAATTTTGGGACCAAAAAAATTTTGACCCAAAAAAAGATCGAAAAATTTTGGGACCAAAAAAATTTTGAGCCAAAAAAAAGTTCGAAAAATTTTGGGACCAAAAAAATTTTGACCCAAAAAAAAGTTCGAAAAATTTTGGGACCAAAAAAATTTTGAGCCAAAAAAAAGTGTGAAAAATTTTGGAACCCAAAAAATTTTGACCCAAAAAAACCTTCGAAAAAATTTTGACCCAAAAAAAAGTTTGAAAAATTTTGGGACCAAAAAAATTTTGAGCCAAAAAAAGTTCGAAAAATTTTGGGACCAAAAAAATTTTGACCCAAAAAAAAGTTCGAAAAATTTTGGGACCAAAAAAATTTTGACCCAAAAAAAGTTCGAAAAAATAATGACCCAAAAAAATTTTGAGCCAAAAAAAAGTTTGAAAAATTTTGGGACCAAAAAAATTTTGAGCCAAACAAAAGTTCGAAAAATTTTGGGACCAAAAAAACTTTTTGACCCAAAAAAAAGTTCGAAAAATTTTGGTACCAAAAAAATTTTGACCCAAAAAAAACTTTGAAAATTTTGGGACCAAAAAAATTTTGACCGAAAAAAAACTTCGAAAAAAATTTGACCCCAAAAAAAAGTTCGAAAAATTTTGGTACCAAAAAAATTTTGACCCAAAAAAAAGTTTGAAAAATTTTGGGACCAAAAAAATTTTGAGCCAAAAAAAAGTTTGAAAAATTTTGGGACCAAAAAAATTTTGAGCCAAAAAAAAGTTCGAAAAATTTTGGGACCAAAAAAATTTTGACCCAAAAAAAACTTCGAAAATTTTGGGACCAAAAAAATTTTGACCGAAAAAAAACTTCGAAAAAAATTTGACCCAAAAAAAAGTTCGAAAAATTTTGGTACCAAAAAAATTTTGACCCAAAAAAAAGTTTGAAAAATTTTGGGACCAAAAAAATTTTGAGCCAAAAAAAAGTTCGAAAAATTTTGGGACCAAAAAAATTTTGAGCCAAAAAAAAGTTCGAAAAATTTTGGGACCAAAAAAATTTTGACCCAAAAAAAAGTTCGAAAAAATTTTGGGACCAAAAAAATTTTGAGCCAAAAAAAAGTTCGAAAAATTTTGGGACCAAAAAAAAATTGACCCAAAAAAAAGTTCGAAAAATTTTGGGACCAAAAAAATTTTGACCCAAAAAAAAGTTCGAAAAAATAATGACCCAAAAAAATTTTGTGCCAAAAAAAAGTTCGAAAAATTTTGGGACCAAAAAAATTTTGAGCCAAACAAAAGTTCGAAAAATTTTGGGACCAAAAAAACTTTTTGACCAAAAAAAAAGTTCGAAAAATTTTGGGACCAAAAAAATTTTGACCCAAAAAAAAGTTTGAAAAATTTTGGGACCAAAAAAATTTTGAGCCAAAAAAAAGTTCGAAAAATTTTGGGACCAAAAAAATTTTGACCCAAAAAAAACTTCGAAAATTTTGGGACCAAAAAAATTTTGACCGAAAAAAAACTTCGAAAAAAATTTGACCCAAAAAAAAGTTCGAAAAATTTTGGTACCAAAAAAATTTTGAACCAAAAAAAAGTTTGAAAAATTTTGGGACCAAAAAAATTTTGAGCCAAAAAAAGTTCGAAATATTTTGGGACCAAAAAAATTTTGAGCCAAAAAAAAGTTCGAAAAATTTTGGGACCAAAAAAATTTTGACCCAAAAAAAAGTTCGAAAAAATTTTGGGACCAAAAAAATTTTGAGCCAAAAAAAAGTTCGAAAAATTTTGGGATCAAAAAAAAATTGACCCAAAAAAAAGTTCGAAAAATTTTGGGACCAAAAAAATTTTGACCCAAAAAAAAGTTCGAAAAAATAATGACCCAAAAAAATTTTGAGCCAAAAAAAAGTTCGAAAAATTTTGGGACCAAAAAAATTTTGAGCCAAACAAAAGTTCGAAAAATTTTGGGACCAAAAAAACTTTTTGACCAAAAAAAAAGTTCGAAAAATTTTGGGACCAAAAAAATTTTGACCCAAAAAAAAGTTTGAAAAATTTTGGGACCAAAAAAATTTTGAGCCAAAAAAAAGTTCGAAAAATTTTGGGACCAAAAAAATTTTGACCCAAAAAAAAGTTCGAAAAATTTTGGGACCAAAAAAATTTTGACCCAAAAAAAACTTCGAAAAAAATTTGACCCAAAAAAAAGTTCGAAAAATTTTGAGACCAAAAAAATTTTGACCCAAAAAAAAGTTTGAAAAATTTTGGGACCAAAAAAATTTTGACCCAAAAAAAAGTTCGAAAAATTTTGGGACCAAAAAAATTTTGACCCAAAAAAAAGTTTGAAAAATTTTGGGACCAAAAAAATTTTGAGCCAAAAAAAAGTTCGAAAAATTTTGGGACCAAAAAAATTTTGACCCAAAAAAAAGTTCGAAAAATTTTGGGACCCAAAAAATTTTGACCCAAAAAAAACTTCGAAAAAAAATTGACCCAAAAAAAAGTTCGAAAAATTTTGAGACCAAAAAAATTTTGACCCAAAAAGAAGTTTGAAAAATTTTGGGACCAAAAAAATTTTGACCCAAAAAAAAGTTCGAAAAATTTTGGGACCAAAAAAATTTTGACCCAAAAAAAAGTTTGAAAAATTTTGGGACCAAAAAAATTTTGAACCAAAAAAAAGTTCGAAAAATTTTGGGACCAAAAAAATTTTGACCCAAAAAAAAGTTCGAAAAATTTTGGGACCAAAAAAATTTTGAGCCAAAAAAAAGTTCGAAAAATTTTGGGACCAAAAAAATTTTGACCCAAAAAAAACTTCGAAAAGTTTTGGGACCAAAAAAATTTTGACCCAAAAAAAACTTCGAAAAGTTTTGGGACCAAAAAAATTTTGACCCAAAAAAAAGTTCGAAAAATTTTGGTACCAAAAAAATTTTGACCCAAAAAAAAGTTTGAAAAATTTTGGGACCAAAAAAATTTTGAGCCAAAAAAAAGTTCGAAAAATTTTGGGACCAAAAAAATTTTGAGCCAAAAAAAAGTTCGAAAAATTTTGGGACCAAAAAAATTTTGACCCAAAAAAAAGTTCGAAAAAATTTTGGGACCAAAAAAATTTTGAGCCAAAAAAAAGTTCGAAAAAATTTTGACCCAAAAAAAAGTTTTAAGAATTTTTGGACCAAAAAAATTTTGAGCCAAAAGAAAGTTCGAAAAATTTTGGGACCAAAAAAATTTTGACCCAAAAAAACCTTCGAAAAATTTTGACCCAAAAAAAAGTTTGAAAAATTTTGGGACCAAAAAATTTTGAGCCAAAAAAAGTTCGAAAAATTTTGCGACCAAAAAAATTTTGACCCAAAAAAAGTTCGAAAAAATTTTGACCCAGAAAAACTTTTGAGCCAAACAAAAGTTCGAAAAATTTTGGGACCAAAAAAATTTTGACCCAAAAAAAGTTCGAAAAATTTTGGGACCAAAAAAATTTTGACCCAAAAAAAAGTTCGAAAAAATTTTGGGACCAAAAAAATTTTGAGCCAAAAAAAAGTTCGAAAAATTTTGGGACCAAAAAAATTTTGACCCAAAAAAAAGTTCGAAAAAATTTTGGGACCAAAAAAATTTTGACCCAAAAAAAAGTTTGAAAAATTTTGGGACCAAAAAAATTTTGACCCAAAAAAAAGTTCGAAAAATTTTGGGACCAAAAAAATTTTGACCCAAAAAAAAGTTCGAAAAATTTTGGGACCAAAAAAATTTTGACCCAAAAAAAACTTCGAAAAAAATTTGACCCAAAAAAAAGTTCGAAAAATTTTGGGACCAAAAAAATTTTGACCCAAAAAAAAGTTTGAAAAATTTTGGGACCAAAAAAATTTTGACCCAAAAAAAAGTTCGAAAAAATTTTGACCCAAAAAAAAGTTTGAAAAATTTTGGGACCAAAAAAATTTTGACCCAAAAAAAAGTTCGAAAAATTTTGGGACCAAAAAAATTTTGACCCAAAAAAAAGTTCGAAAAATTTTGGGACCAAAAAAATTTTGACCCAAAAAAAACTTCGAAAAAAATTTGACCCAAAAAAAAGTTCGAAAAATTTTGAGACCAAAAAAATTTTGACCCAAAAAAAAGTTTGGAAAATTTTGGGACCAAAAAAATTTTGACCCAAAAAAAAGTTCGAAAAATTTTGGGACCAAAAAAATTTTGACCCAAAAAAAAGTTTGAAAAATTTTGGGACCAAAAAAATTTTGACACAAAAAAAAGTTCGAAAAATTTTGGGACCAAAAAAATTTTGACCCAAAAAAAACTTCGAAAAAAATTTGACCCAAAAAAAAGTTCGAAAAATTTTGAGACCAAAAAAATTTTGACCCAAAAAAACGGTTGAAAAATTTTGGGACCAAAAAAATTTTGACCCAAAAAAAAGTTCGAAAAATTTTGGGACCAAAAAAATTTTGACCCAAAAAAAAGTTTGAAAAATTTTGGGACCAAAAAAATTTTGACCCAAAAAAAAGTTCGAAAAATTTTGGGACCAAAAAAATTTTGACCCAAAAAAAACTTCGAAAAAAATTTGACCCAAAAAAAAGTTCGAAAAATTTTGAGACCAAAAAAATTTTGACCCAAAAAAAAGGTTGAAAAATTTTGGGACCAAAAAAATTTTGACCCAAAAAAAAGTTCGAAAAATTTTGGGACCAAAAAAATTTTGACCCAAAAAAAAGTTTGAAAAATTTTGGGACCAAAAAAATTTTGAGCCAAAAAAAAGTTCGAAAAATTTTGGGACCAAAAAAATTTTGACCCAAAAAAAACTTCGAAAAAAATTTGACCCAAAAAAAAGTTCGAAAAATTTTGGGACCAAAAAAATTTTGACCCAAAAAAAAGTTTGAAAAATTTTGGGACCAAAAAAATTTTGACCCAAAAAAAACTTCGAAAAAAATTTGACCCAAAAAAAAGTTCGAAAAATTTTGGGACCAAAAAAATTTTGAGCCAAAAAAAAGTTCGAAAAATTTTGGGACCAAAAAAATTTTGAGCCAAATAAACGTTCGAAAAATTTTGGGACCAAAAAAACTTTTTGACCCAAAAAAAAGTTCGAAAAATTTTGGGAACAAAAAAATTTTGACCCAAAATAATTGAGCCAAAAAAAAGTTCGAAAAATTTTGGGACCAAAAAAATTTTGGGACCAAAAAAATTTTGACCCAAAAAAAAGTTTGAAAAATTTTGGGACCAAAAAAATTTTGACCCAAAAAAAAGTTCGAAAAATTTTGGGACCAAAAAAACTTTTTGACCCAAAAAAAAAGTTCGAAAAATTTTGGGACCAAAAAAAGTTTGACCCAAAAAAATTGAGCCAAAAAAAAGTTCGAAAAATTTTGGGACCAAAAAAATTTTGACCCAAAAAAAAGTTCGAAAAATTTTGGGACCAAAAAAATTTTGACCCAAAAAAAAGTTTGAAAAATTTTGGGACCAAAAAAATTTTGACCCAAAAAAAAGTTCGAAAAATTTTGGGACCAAAAAAATTTTGACCCAAAAAAAACTTCGAAAAAAATTTGACCCAAAAAAAAGTTCGAAAAATTTTGAGACCAAAAAAATTTTGACCCAAAAAAAAGGTTGAAAAATTTTGGGACCAAAAAAATTTTGACCCAAAAAAAAGTTCGAAAAATTTTGGGACCAAAAAAATTTTGACCCAAAAAAAAGTTTGAAAAATTTTGGGACCAAAAAAATTTTGAGCCAAAAAAAAGTTCGAAAAATTTTGGGACCAAAAAAATTTTGACCCAAAAAAAAGTTTGAAAAATTTTGGGACCAAAAAAATTTTGAGCCAAAAAAAGTTCGAAAAATTTTGGGACCAAAAAAATTTTGACCCAAAAAAAACTTCGAAAAAAAATTTGACCCAAAAAAAAGTTCGAAAAATTTTGGGACCAAAAAAATTTTGAGCCAAAAAAAAGTTCGAAAAATTTTGGGACCAAAAAAACTTTTTGACCCCAAAAAAAGTTCGAAAAATTTTGGGAACAAAAAAATTTTGACCCAAAATAATTGAGCCAAAAAAAAGTTCGAAAAATTTTGGGACCAAAAAAATTTTGAGCCAAAAAAAAGTTCGAAAAATTTTGGGACCAAAAAAATTTTGACCCAAAAAAAACTTCGAAAAGTTTTGGGACCAAAAAAATTTTGACCGAAAAAAAACTTCGAAAAAAATTTGACCCAAAAAAAAGTTCGAAAAATTTTGGTACCAAAAAAATTTTGACCCAAAAAAAAGTTTGAAAAATTTTGGGACCAAAAAAATTTTGAGCCAAAAAAAAGTTCTAAAAATTTTGGGACCAAAAAAATTTTGAGCCAAAAAAAAGTTCGAAAAATTTTGGGACCAAAAAAATTTTGACCCAAAAAAAAGTTCGAAAAAATTTTGGGACCAAAAAAATTTTGAGCCAAAAAAAAGTTCGAAAAATTTTGGGACCAAAAAAATTTTGACCCAAAAAAAAGTTCGAAAAATTTTGGGACCAAAAAAATTTTGACCCAAAAAAAAGTTCGAAAAAATAATGACCCAAAAAAATTTTGAGCCAAAAAAAAGTTCGAAAAATTTTGGGACCAAAAAAATTTTGACCCAAAAAAAACTTCGAAAATTTTGGGACCAAAAAAATTTTGACCGAAAAAAAACTTCGAAAAAAATTTGACCCAAAAAAAAGTTCGAAAAATTTTGGTACCAAAAAAATTTTGACCCAAAAAAAAGTTTGAAAAATTTTGGGACCAAAAAAATTTTGAGCCAAAAAAAAGTTCGAAAAATTTTGGGACCAAAAAAATTTTGAGCCAAAAAAAAGTTCGAAAAATTTTGGGACCAAAAAAACTTTTTGACCCAAAAAAAAGTTCGAAAAATTTTGGTACCAAAAAAATTTTGACCCAAAAAAATTGAGCCAAAAAAAAGTTCGAAAAATTTTGGGACCAAAAAAATTTTGACCCAAAAAAAAGTTTGAAAAATTTTGGGACCAAAAAAATTTTGAGCCAAAAAAAAGTTCGAAAAATTTTGGGACCAAAAAAATTTTGACCCAAAAAAAACTTCGAAAATTTTGGGACCAAAAAAATTTTGACCGAAAAAAAACTTCGAAAAAAATTTGACCCAAAAAAAAGTTCGAAAAATTTTGGTACCAAAAAAATTTTGACCCAAAAAAAAGTTTGAAAAATTTTGGGACCAAAAAAATTTTGAGCCAAAAAAAAGTTCGAAAAATTTTGGGACCAAAAAAATTTTGAGCCAAAAAAAAGTTCGAAAAATTTTGGGACCAAAAAAATTTTGACCCAAAAAAAAGTTCGAAAAAATTTTGGGACCAAAAAAATTTTGAGCCAAAAAAAAGTTCGAAAAATTTTGGGACCAAAAAAATTTTGACCCAAAAAAAAGTTCGAAAAAATAATGACCCAAAAAAATTTTGAGCCAAAAAAAAGTTCGAAAAATTTTGGGACCAAAAAAATTTTGAGCCAAACAAAAGTTCGAAAAATTTTGGGACCAAAAAAACTTTTTGACCAAAAAAAAAGTTCGAAAAATTTTGGGACCAAAAAAATTTTGACCCAAAAAAAAGTTTGAAAAATTTTGGCACCAAAAAAATTTTGAGCCAAAAAAAAGTTCGAAAAATTTTGGGACCAAAAAAATTTTGAGCCAAAAAAAAGTTCGAAAAATTTTGGGACCAAAAAAATTTTGAGCCAAAAAAAAGTTCGAAAAATTTTGGGACCAAAAAAATTTTGACCCAAAAAAAAGTTCGAAAAAATTTTGGGACCAAAAAAATTTTGAGCCAAAAAAAAGTTCGAAAAATTTTGGGACCAAAAAAATTTTGACCCAAAAAAAAGTTCGAAAAAATTTTGACCCAAAAAAAAGTTTTAAGAATTTTTGGACCAAAAAAATTTTGAGCCAAAAAAAAGTGTGAAAAATTTTGGAACCAAAAAAATTTTGACCCAAAAAAACCTTCGAAAAAATTTTGACCCAAAAAAAAGTTTGAAAAATTTTGGGACCAAAAAATTTTGAGCCAAAAAAAGTTCGAAAAATTTTGCGACCAAAAAAATTTTGACCCAAAAAAAGTTCGAAAAAATTTTGACCCAGAAAAACTTTTGAGCCAAACAAAAGTTCGAAAAATTTTGGGACCAAAAAAATTTTGACCCCAAAAAAGTTCGAAAAATTTTGGGACCAAAAAAATTTTGACCCAAAAAAAAGTTCGAAAAAATTTTGGGACCAAAAAAATTTTGAGCCAAAAAAAAGTTCGAAAAATTTTGGGACCAAAAAAATTTTGACCCAAAAAAAAGTTCGAAAAAATTTTGGGACCAAAAAAATTTTGACCCAAAAAAAAGTTTGAAAAATTTTGGGACCAAAAAAATTTTGACCCAAAAAAAAGTTCGAAAAATTTTGGGACCAAAAAAATTTTGACCCAAAAAAAAGTTCGAAAAATTTTGGGACCAAAAAAATTTTGACCCAAAAAAAACTTCGAAAAAAATTTGACCCAAAAAAAAGTTCGAAAAATTTTGAGACCAAAAAAATTTTGACCCAAAAAAAAGTTTGAAAAATTTTGGGACCAAAAAAATTTTGACCCAAAAAAAAGTTCGAAAAATTTTGGGACCAAAAAAATTTTGACCCAAAAAAAAGTTTGAAAAATTTTGGGACCAAAAAAATTTTGACCCAAAAAAAAGTTCGAAAAATTTTGGGACCAAAAAAATTTTGACCCAAAAAAAACTTCGAAAAAAATTTGACCCAAAAAAAAGTTCGAAAAATTTTGAGACCAAAAAAATTTTGACCCAAAAAAAAGGTTGAAAAATTTTGGGACCAAAAAAATTTTGACCCAAAAAAAAGTTCGAAAAATTTTGGGACCAAAAAAATTTTGACCCAAAAAAAAGTTTGAAAAATTTTGGGACCAAAAAAATTTTGACCCAAAAAAAAGTTCGAAAAATTTTGGGACCAAAAAAATTTTGACACAAAAAAAACTTCGAAAAAAATTTGACCCAAAAAAAAGTTCGAAAAATTTTGAGACCAAAAAAATTTTGACCCAAAAAAAAGGTTGAAAAATTTTGGGACCAAAAAAATTTTGACCCAAAAAAAAGTTCGAAAAATTTTGGGACCAAAAAAATTTTGACCCAAAAAAAAGTTTGAAAAATTTTGGGACCAAAAAAATTTTGAGCCAAAAAAAAGTTCGAAAAATTTTGGGACCAAAAAAATTTTGACCCAAAAAAAACTTCGAAAAAAATTTGACCCAAAAAAAAGTTCGAAAAATTTTGGGACCAAAAAAATTTTGACCCAAAAAAAAGTTTGAAAAATTTTGGGACCAAAAAAATTTTGACCCAAAAAAAACTTCGAAAAAAATTTGACCCAAAAAAAAGTTCGAAAAATTTTGGGACCAAAAAAATTTTGAGCCAAAAAAAAGTTCGAAAAATTTTGGGACCAAAAAAATTTTGAGCCAAATAAACGTTCGAAAAATTTTCGGACCAAAAAAACTTTTTGACCCAAAAAAAAGTTCGAAAAATTTTGGGAACAAAAAAATTTTGACCCAAAATAATTGAGCCAAAAAAAAGTTCGAAAAATTTTGGGACCAAAAAAATTTTGAGCCAAAAAAAAGTTTGAAAAATTTTGAGACCAAAAAAACTTTTGACCCAAAAAAAAGTTCGAAAAATTTTGGGACCAAAAAAACTTTTTGACCCAAAAAAAAGTTCGAAAAATTTTGGGACCAAAAAAAGTTTGACCCAAAAAAATTGAGCCAAAAAAAAGTTCGAAAAATTTTGGGACCAAAAAAATTTTGACCCAAAAAAAAGTTCGAAAAATTTTGGGACCAAAAACATTTTGACCCAAAAAAAAGTTTGAAAAATTTTGGGACCAAAAAAATTTTGACCCAAAAAAAAGTTCGAAAAATTTTGGGACCAAAAAAATTTTGACCCAAAAAAAACTTCGAAAAAAATTTGACCCAAAAAAAAGTTCGAAAAATTTTGAGACCAAAAAAATTTTGACCCAAAAAAAAGGTTGAAAAATTTTGGGACCAAAAAAATTTTGACCCAAAAAAAAGTTCGAAAAATTTTGGGACCAAAAAAATTTTGACCCAAAAAAAGTTTGAAAAATTTTGGGACCAAAAAAATTTTGAGCCAAAAAAAAGTTCGAAAAATTTTGGGACCAAAAAAATTTTGACCCAAAAAAAAGTTTGAAAAATTTTGGGACCAAAAAAATTTTGAGCCAAAAAAAGTTCGAAAAATTTTGGGACCAAAAAAATTTTGACCCAAAAAAAACTTCGAAAAAAAATTTGACCCAAAAAAAAGTTCGAAAAATTTTGGGACCAAAAAAATTTTGAGCCAAAAAAAAGTTCGAAAAATTTTGGGACCAAAAAAATTTTGAGCCAAACAAACGTTCGAAAAATTTTGGGACCAAAAAAACTTTTTGACCCAAAAAAAAGTTCGAAAAATTTTGGGAACAAAAAAATTTTGACCCAAAATAATTGAGCCAAAAAAAAGTTCGAAAAATTTTGGGACCAAAAAAATTTTGACCCAAAAAAAAGTTTGAAAAATTTTGGGACCAAAAAAATTTTGACCCAAAAAAAAGTTCGAAAAATTTTGGGACCAAAAAAACTTTTTGACCCAAAAAAAAGTTCGAAAATTTTTGGGACCAAAAAAAGTTTGACCCAAAAAAATTGAGCCAAAAAAAAGTTCGAAAAATTTTGGGACCAAAAAAATTTTGAGCCAAAAAAAAGTGTGAAAAATTTTGGAACCAAAAAAATTTTGACCCAAAAAAACCTTCGAAAAAATTTTGACCCAAAAAAAAGTTTGAAAAATTTTGGGACCAAAAAAATTTTGAGCCAAAAAAAAGTTTGAAAAATTTTGGGACCAAAAAAATTTTAACCCAAAAAAAACTTCGAAAAATTTTGGGACCAAAAAAATTTTGACCGAAAAAAAACTTCGAAAAAAATTTGACCCAAAAAAAAGTTCGAAAAATTTTGGGACCAAAAAAATTTTGAGCCAAAAAAAAGTTCGAAAAAATTTTCGGACCAAAAAAATTTTGACCCAAAAAAACCTTCGAAAAAATTTTGACCCAAAAAAAACTTCGAAAAAAATTTGACCCAAAAAAAACTTCGAAAAAAATTTGAGCCAAAAAAAAGTTCGAAAAATTTTGGGACCAAAAAAATTTTGAGCCAAAAAAAAGTTCGAAAAAATTTTCAGACCAAAAAAATTTTGACCCAAAAAAACCTTCGAAAAAATTTTGACCCAAAAAAAAGTTCGAAAAATTTTGGGACCAAAAAAATTTTGACCCAAAAAAAGTTCGAAAAAAATTTGACCCAAAAAAAAGTTCGAAAAATTTTGGGACCAAAAAAATTTTGACCCAAAAAAAAGTTCGAAAAATTTTGGGACCAAAAAAATTTTGACCCAAAAAAAAGTTTGAAAAATTTTGGGACCAAAAAAATTTTGACCCAAAAATAAGTTCGAAAAATTTTGGGACCAAAAAAATTTTGACCCAAAAAAAACTTCGAAAAAAATTTGACCCAAAAAAAAGTTCGAAAAATTTTGAGACCAAAAAAATTTTGACCCAAAAAAAAGGTTGAAAAATTTTGGGACCAAAAAAATTTTGACCCAAAAAAAAGTTCGAAAAATTTTGGGACCAAAAAAATTTTGACCCAAAAAAAAGTTTGAAAAATTTTGGAACCAAAAAAATTTTGAGCCAAAAAAAAGTTCGAAAAATTTTGGGACCAAAAAAATTTTGACCCAAAAAAAAGTTTGAAAAATTTTGGGACCAAAAAAATTTTGAGCCAAAAAAAGTTCGAAAAATTTTGGGACCAAAAAAATTTTGACCCAAAAAAAACTTCGAAAAAAATTTGACCCAAAAAAAAGTTCGAAAAATTTTGGGACCAAAAAAATTTTGAGCCAAAAAAAAGTTCGAAAAATTTTGGGACCAAAAAAATTTTGAGCCAAACAAACGTTCGAAAAATTTTGGGACCAAAAAAACTTTTTGACCCAAAAAAAAGTTCGAAAAATTTTGGGAACAAAAAAATTTTGACCCAAAATAATTGAGCCAAAAAAAAGTTCGAAAAATTTTGGGACCAAAAAAATTTTGACCCAAAAAAAAGTTTGAAAAATTTTGGGACCAAAAAAATTTTGACCCAAAAAAAAGTTCGAAAAATTTTGGGACCAAAAAAATTTTGAGCCAAAAAAAAGTTTGAAAAATTTTGGGACCAAAAAAATTTTAACCCAAAAAAAACTTCGAAAAATTTTGGGACCAAAAAAATTTTGACCGAAAAAAAACTTCGAAAAAAATTTGACCCAAAAAAAAGTTCGAAAAATTTTGGGACCAAAAAAATTTTGAGCCAAAAAAAAGTTCGAAAAAATTTTCGGACCAAAAAAATTTTGACCCAAAAAAACCTTCGAAAAAATTTTGACCCAAAAAAAACTTCGAAAAAAATTTGACCCAAAAAAAACTTCGAAAAAAATTTGAGCCAAAAAAAAGTTCGAAAAATTTTGGGACCAAAAAAATTTTGAGCCAAAAAAAAGTTCGAAAAAATTTTCGGACCAAAAAAATTTTGACCCAAAAAAACCTTCGAAAAAATTTTGACCCAAAAAAAAGTTCGAAAAATTTTGGGACCAAAAAAATTTTGACCCAAAAAAAGTTCGAAAAAAATTTGACCCAAAAAAAAGTTCGAAAAATTTTGGGACCAAAAAAATTTTGACCCAAAAAAAAAGTTCGAAAAATTTTGGGACCAAAAAAAACTTCCAAAAAAATTTGACCCAAAAAAAAGTTCGAAAAATTTTGGGACCAAAAAAAACTTCCAAAAAAATTTGACCCAAAAAAAAGTTCGAAAAATTTTGGGACCAAAAAAATTTTGAGCCAAAAAAAAGTTCGAAAAAATTTTGGGACCAAAAAAATTTTGACCCAAAAAAACCTTCGAAAAAATTTTGACCCAAAAAAAAGTTCGAAAAATTTTGGGACCAAAAAAATTTTGACCCAAAAAAAAGTTCGAAAAATTTTGGGGCCAAAAAAATTTTGACCCAAAAAAAAGTTCAAAAAATTTTGGGACCAAAAAAATTTTGACCCAAAAAAAAGTTTGAAAAAAATTTTGACTCAAAAAAATTTTGAGCCAAAAAAAAGTTTGAAAAATTTTGGGACCAAAAAAATTTTGAGCCAAAAAAAAGTTCGAAAAATTTTGGGACCAAAAAAATTTTGACCCAAAAAAAGTTTGAAAAAAATTTGACCCAAAAAAAAGTTCGAAAAATTTTGGGACCAAAAAAATTTTGACCCAAAAAAAAAGTTCGAAAAATTTTTGGACCAAAAAAATTTTGAGCCAAAAAAAAGTTCGAAAAAATTTTGGGACCAAAAATATTTTGACCCAAAAAAAGATCGAAAAATTTTGGGACCAAAAAAATTTTGACCCAAAAAAAAGTTTGAAAAAATTTTGACTCAAAAAAATTTTGAGCCAAAAAAAGTTTGAAAAATTTTGGGACCAAAAAAATTTTGAGCCAAAAAAAAGTTCGAAAAAATTTTGGGACCAAAAAAATTTTGAGCCAAAAAAAAGTTTGAAAAATTTTGGGACCAAAAAAATTTTGAGCCAAAAAAAAGTTTGAAAAATTTTGGGACCAAAAAAATTTTGAGCCAAAAAAAAGTTCGAAAAATTTTGGGACCAAAAAAATTTTGACCCAAAAAAAGTTCGAAAAATTTTGGGACCAAAAAAATTTTGAGCCAAAAAAAGTTCGAAAAATTTTGGGACCAAAAAAATTTTGACCCAAAAAAAAGTTCGAAAAATTTTGGGACCAAAAAAATTTTGACCCAAAAAAAAGTTCGAAAAAATTTTGGGACCAAAAAAATTTTGAGCCAAAAAAAAGTTTGAAAAAATTTTGACTCAAAAAAATTTTGAGCCAAAAAAAAGTTTGAAAAATTTTGGGACCAAAAAAATTTTGAGCCAAAAAAAAGTTCGAAAAATTTTGGGACCAAAAAAAAGTTCGAAAAAATTTTGGGACCAAAAAAATTTTGAGCCAAAAAAAAGTTCGAAAAATTTTGGGACTAAAAAAATTTTGACCCAAAAAAAAGTTTGAAAAATTTTGGGACCAAAAAAATTTTAACCCAAAAAAAAGTTTGAAAAATTTTGGGACCAAAAAAATTTTGACCCAAAAAAAAGTTTGAAAAATTTTGGGACCAAAAAAATTTTGAGCCAAAAAAAAGTTCGAAAAATTTTGGGACCAAAAAAATTTTGACCCAAATAAAAGTTTGAAAAATTTTGGGACCAAAAAAATTTTGAGCCAAAAAAAAGTTTGAAAAATTTTGGGACCAAAAAAATTTTGAGCCAAAAAAAAGTTCGAAAAATTTTGGGACCAAAAAAATTTTGAGCCAAAAAAAAGTTCGAAAAATTTTGGGACCAAAAAAATTTTGACCCAAAAAAAAGTTCGAAAAAATTTTGGGACCAAAAAAATTTTGAGCCAAAAAAAAGTTTGAAAAATTTTGGGACCAAAAAAATTTTGAGCCAAAAAAAAGTTCGAAAAATTTTGGGACCAAAAAAAAGTTCGAAAAAATATTGGGACCAAAAAAATTTTGAGCCAAAAAAAAGTTCGAAAAATTTTGGGACCAAAAAAATTTTGACCCAAAAAAAAGTTTGAAAAATTTTGGGACCAAAAAAATTTTGACCTAAAAAAAAGTTTGAAAAATTTTGGGACCAAAAAAATTTTGACCCAAAAAAAAGTTTGAAAAATTTTGGGACCAAAAAAATTTTGAGCCAAAAAAAATTTCGAAAAATTTTGGGACCAAAAAAATTTTGACCCAAAAAAAAGTTTGAAAAATTTTGGGACCAAAAAAATTTTGAGCCAAAAAAAAGTTCGAAAAATTTTGGGACCAAAAAAATTTTGAGCCAAAAAAAAGTTCGAAAAATTTTGGGACCAAAAAAATTTTGAGCAAAAAAAAAGTTCGAAAAATTTTTTTTATGACCAAAAAAATTTTGACCCAAAAAAAAGTTCGAAAAATTTTGGGACCAAAAAAATTTTGACCCAAAAAAAACTTCGAAAAAAATTTGACCCAAAAAAAAGTTCGAAAAATTTTGGGACCAAAAAAAATTTCGAAAAAAATTTGACCCAAGAAAAAGTTTGAAAAATTTTGGGACCAAAAAAATTTTGAGCCAAAAAAAAGTTTGAAAAATTTTGGGACCAAAAAAATTTTGACCCAAAAAAAGTTTGAAGAATTTTGGGACCAAAAAAATTTTGACCCAAAAAAAAGTTCGAAAAAGTTTGGGACCAAAAAAATTTTGACCCAAAAAAAGTTCGAAAAATTTTGGGACCAAAAAAATTTTGACCCAAAAAAAAGTTTGAAAAATTTTGGGACCAAAAAAATTTTGAGCCAAACAAAAGTTCGAAAAATTTTGGGACCAAAAAAATTTTGACCCAAAAAAAAGTTCGAAAAATTTTGGGACCAAAAAAACTTTTTGACCCAAAAAAAAGTTCGAAAAACTTTGTGACCAAAAAAATTTTGACCCAAAAAAATTTTGGGACCAAAAAAATTTTGACCCAAAAAAAAGTTTGAAAAATTTTGGGACCAAAAAAATTTTGAGCCAAAAAAAAGTTCGAAAATTTTTTGGACCAAAAAAATTTTGACCCAAAAAAAACTTCGAAAAATTTTGGGACCAAAAAAATTTTGACCCAAAAAAAAGTTTGAAAAATTTTGGGACCAAAAAAATTTTGAGCCAAAAAAAAGTTCGAAAAATTTTGGGACCAAAAAAATTTTGACCCAAAAAAAAGTTTGAAAAATTTTGGGACCAAAAAAATTTTGAGCCAAAAAAAAGTTTGAAAAATTTTGGGACCAAAAAAATTTTGAGCCAAAAAAAAGTTCGAAAAATTTTGGGACCAAAAAAATTTTGAGCCAAAAAAAAGTTCGAAAAATTTTGGGACCAAAGAAATTTTGACCCAAAAAAAAGTTCGAAAAAATTTTGGGACCAAAAAAATTTTGAGCCAAAAAAAAGTTTGAAAAATTTTGGGACCAAAAAAATTTTGAGCCAAAAAAAAGTTTGAAAAATTTTGGGACCAAAAAAAAGTTCGAAAAAATATTGGGACCAAAAAAAATTTGACCCAAAAAAAAGTTCGAAAAATTTTGGGACCAAAAAAATTTTGACCCAAAAAGAAGTTTGAAAAATTTTGGGACCAAAAAAATTTTGAGCCAAAAAAAATTTCGAAAAATTTTGGGACCAAAAAAATTTTGACCCAAAAAAAAGTTTGAAAAATTTTGGGACCAAAAAAATTTTGAGCCAAAAAAAAGTTTGAAAAATTTTGGGACCAAAAAAATTTTGACCCAAAAAAAAGTTTGAAAAATTTTGGGACCAAAAAAATTTTGAGCCAAAAAAAATTTCGAAAAATTTTGGGACCAAAAAAATTTTGACCCAAAAAAAAGTTTGAAAAATTTTGGGACCAAAAAAATTTTGAGCCAAAAAAAAGTTTGAAAAATTTTGGGACCAAAAAAATTTTGAGCCAAAAAAAAGTTCGAAAAATTTTGGGACCAAAAAAATTTTGAGCTAAAAAAAAGTTCGAAAAATTTTTTTTATGACCAAAAAAATTTTGACCCAAAAAAAAGTTCGAAAAATTTTGGGACCAAAAAAATTTTGACCCAAAAAAAACTTCGAAAACAATTTGACCCAAAAAAAAGTTCGAAAAATTTTGGGACCAAAAAAAATTTCGAAAAAAATTTGACCCAAGAAAAAGTTTGAAAAATTTTGGGACCAAAAAAATTTTGAGCCAAAAAAAAGTTTGAAAAATTTTGGGACCAAAAAAATTTTGACCCAAAAAAAGTTTGAAGAATTTTGGGACCAAAAAAATTTTGACCCAAAAAAAAGTTCGAAAAAGTTTGGGACCAAAAAAATTTTGACCCAAAAAAAGTTCGAAAAATTTTGGGACCAAAAAAATTTTGACCCAAAAAAAAGTTTGAAAAATTTTGGGACCAAAAAAATTTTGAGCCAAACAAAAGTTCGAAAAATTTTGGGACCAAAAAAATTTTGACCCAAAAAAAGTTCTAAAAATTTTGGGACCAAAAAAACTTTTTGACCCAAAAAAAAGTTCGAAAAACTTTGTGACCAAAAAAATTTTGACCCAAAAAAATTTTGGGACCAAAAAAATTTTGACCCAAAAAAAAGTTTGAAAAATTTTGGGACCAAAAAAATTTTGACCCAAAAAAAGTTTGAAAAATTTTGGGACCAAAAAAATTTTGAGCCAAAAAAAAGTTCGAAAAATTTTGGGACCAAAAAAATTTTGACCCAAAAAAAACTTCGAAAAATTTTGGGACCAAAAAAATTTTGACCCAAAAAAAACTTCGAAAAAAATTTGACCCAAAAAAAAGTTCGAAAAATTTTGGGACCAAAAAAATTTTGACCCAAAAAAAAGTTTGAAAAATTTTGGGACCAAAAAAATTTTGACCCAAAAAAAAGTTCGAAAAATTTTGGGACCAAAAAAATTTTGACCCAAAAAAAAGTTCGAAAAAATTTTGGGACCAAAAAAATTTTGAGCCAAAAAAAAGTTCGAAAAATTTTGGGACCAAAAAAATTTTGAGCTAAAAAAAAGTTCGAAAATTTTTTTTTATGACCAAAAAAATTTTGACCCAAAAAAAAGTTCGAAAAATTTTGGGACCAAAAAAAATTTGACCCAAAAAAAACTTCGAAAAAAATTTGACGCAAAAAAAAGTTCGAAAAATTTTGGGACCAAAAAATTTTGACCCAAAAAAAATTTCGAAAAAAATTTGACCCAAGAAAAAGTTTGAAAAATTTTGGGACCAAAAAAATTTTGAGCCAAAAAAAAGTTTGAAAAATTTTGGGACCAAAAAAATTTTGACCCAAAAAAAAGTTCGAAAAATTTTGGGACCAAAAAAATTTTGAGCCAAAAAAAAGTTCGAAAAAATTTTCGGACCAAAAAAATTTTGACCCAAAAAAACCTTCGAAAAAATTTTGACCCAAAAAAAACTTCGAAAAAAATTTGACCCAAAAAAAACTTCGAAAAAAATTTGAGCTAAAAAAAAGTTCGAAAAATTTTGGGACCAAAAAAATTTTGAGCCAAAAAAAAGTTCGAAAAAATTTTCGGACCAAAAAAATTTTGACCCAAAAAAACCTTCGAAAAAATTTTGACCCAAAAAAAAGTTCGAAAAATTTTGGGACCAAAAAAATTTTGACCCAAAAAAAGTTCGAAAAAAATTTGACCCAAAAAAAAGTTCGAAAAATTTTGGGACCAAAAAAATTTTGACCCAAAAAAAAAGTTCGAAAAATTTTGGGACCAAAAAAAACTTCCAAAAAAATTTGACCCAAAAAAAAGTTCGAAAAATTTTGGGACCAAAAAAATTTTGAGCCAAAAAAAAGTTCGAAAAAATTTTGGGACCAAAAAAATTTTGACCCAAAAAAACCTTCGAAAAAATTTTGACCCAAAAAAAAGTTCAAAAAATTTTGGGACCAAAAAAATTTTGACCCAAAAAAAAGTTTGAAAAAATTTTGACTCAAAAAAATTTTGAGCCAAAAAAAAGTTTGAAAAATTTTGGGACCAAAAAAATTTTGAGCCAAAAAAAAGTTCGAAAAATTTTGGGACCAAAAAAATTTTGACCCAAAAAAAAGTTTGAAAAATTTTGGGACCAAAAAAATTTTGAGCCAAACAAAAGTTCGAAAAATTTTGGGACCAAAAAAATTTTGAGCCAAAAAAAAGTTCGAAAAAATTTTCGGACCAAAAAAATTTTGACCCAAAAAAACCTTCGAAAAAATTTTGACCCAAAAAAAACTTCGAAAAAAATTTGACCCAAAAAAAACTTCGAAAAAAATTTGAGCCAAAAAAAAGTTCGAAAAATTTTGGGACCAAAAAAATTTTGAGCCAAAAAAAAGTTCGAAAAAATTTTCGGACCAAAAAAATTTTGACCCAAAAAAACCTTCGAAAAAATTTTGACCCAAAAAAAAGTTCGAAAAATTTTGGGACCAAAAAAATTTTGACCCAAAAAAAGTTCGAAAAAAATTTGACCCAAAAAAAAGTTCGAAAAATTTTGGGACCAAAAAAATTTTGACCCAAAAAAAAAGTTCGAAAAATTTTGGGACCAAAAAAAACTTCCAAAAAAATTTGACCCAAAAAAAAGTTCGAAAAATTTTGGGACCAAAAAAATTTTGAGCCAAAAAAAAGTTCGAAAAAATTTTGGGACCAAAAAAATTTTGACCCAAAAAAACCTTCGAAAAAATTTTGACCCAAAAAAAAGTTCAAAAAATTTTGGGACCAAAAAAATTTTGACCCAAAAAAAAGTTTGAAAAAATTTTGACTCAAAAAAATTTTGAGCCAAAAAAAAGTTTGAAAAATTTTGGGACCAAAAAAATTTTGAGCCAAAAAAAAGTTCGAAAAATTTTGGGACCAAAAAAATTTTGACCCAAAAAAAAAGTTCGAAAAATTTTGGGACCAAAAAAATTTTGAGCCAAAAAAAAGTTCGAAAAATTTTGGGACCAAAAAAATTTTGAGCCAAAAAAAAGTTCGAAAAAATTTTGGGACCAAAAATATTTTGACCCAAAAAAAGATCGAAAAATTTTGGGACCAAAAAAATTTTGACCCAAAAAAAAGTTTGAAAAAATTTTGACTCAAAAAAATTTTGACCCAAAAAAAGTTTGAAAAATTTTGGGACCAAAAAAATTTTGACCCAAAAAAAGTTCGAAAAAAATTTGACCCCAAAAAAAGTTCGAAAAATTTTGGGACCAAAAAAATTTTGACCCAAAAAAAAAGTTCGAAAAATTTTGGGACCAAAAAAAACTTCGAAAAAAATTTTGACCCAAAAAAAAGTTCGAAAAATTTTGGGACCAAAAAAATTTTGACCCAAAAAAAAGTTCGAAAAAATTTTGGGACCAAAAAAATTTTGAGCCAAAAAAAAGTTTGAAAAAATTTTGACTCAAAAAAATTTTGAGCCAAAAAAAAGTTTGAAAAATTTTGGGACCAAAAAAATTTTGAGCCAAAAAAAAGTTCGAAAAATTTTGGGACCAAAAAAAAGTTCGAAAAAATTTTGGGACCAAAAAAATTTTGAGCCAAAAAAAAGTTCGAAAAATTTTGGGACCAAAAAAATTTTGACCCAAAAAAAAGTTTGAAAAATTTTGGGACCAAAAAAATTTTGACCCAAAAAAAAGTTTGAAAAATTTTGGGACCAAAAAAATTTTGACCCAAAAAAAAGTTTGAAAAATTTTGGGACCAAAAAAATTTTGAGCCAAAAAAAAGTTCGAAAAAATTTTGGGACCAAAAAAATTTTGACCCAAACAAAAGTTCGAAAAATTTTGGGACCAAAAAAATTTTGACCCAAAAAAAAGTTCGAAAAATTTTGGGACCAAAAAAACTTTTTGACCCAAAAAAAAGTACGAAAAATTTTGGGACCAAAAAAATTTTGACCCAAAAAAATTTTGGGACCAAAAAAATTTTGACCCAAAAAAAAGTTTGAAAAATTTTGGGACCAAAAAAATTTTGAGCCAAAAAAAAAGTTCGAAAAATTTTTGGACCAAAAAAATTTTGACCCAAAAAAAAGTTTGAAAAATTTTGGGACCAAAAAAATTTTGAGCCAAAAAAAAGTTTGAAAAATTTTGGGACCAAAAAAATTTTGACCCAAAAAAAAGTTTGAAAAATTTTGGGACCAAAAAAATTTTGACCCAAAAATAAGTTCGAAAAATTTTGGGACCAAAAAAATTTTGACCCAAAAAAAACTTCGAAAAAAATTTGACCCAAAAAAAAGTTCGAAAAATTTTGAGACCAAAAAAATTTTGACCCAAAAAAAAGGTTGAAAAATTTTGGGACCAAAAAAATTTTGACCCAAAAAAAAGTTCGAAAAATTTTGGGACCAAAAAAATTTTGACCCAAAAAAAAGTTTGAAAAATTTTGGGACCAAAAAAATTTTGAGCCAAAAAAAAGTTCGAAAAATTTTGGGACCAAAAAAATTTTGACCCAAAAAAAAGTTTGAAAAATTTTGGGACCAAAAACATTTTGACCCAAAAAAAAGTTTGAAAAATTTTGGGACCAAAAAAATTTTGACCCAAAAAAAAGTTTGAAAAATTTTGGGACCAAAAAAATTTTGAGCCAAAAAAAAGTTCGAAAAAATTTTGGGACCAAAAAAATTTTGACCCAAACAAAAGTTCGAAAAATTTTGGGACCAAAAAAATTTTGACCCAAAAAAAAGTTCGAAAAATTTTGGGACCAAAAAAACTTTTTGACCCAAAAAAAAGTACGAAAAATTTTGGGACCAAAAAAATTTTGACCCAAAAAAATTTTGGGACCAAAAAAATTTTGACCCAAAAAAAAGTTTGAAAAATTTTGGGACCAAAAAAATTTTGAGCCAAAAAAAAAGTTCGAAAAATTTTTGGACCAAAAAAATTTTGACCCAAAAAAAAGTTTGAAAAATTTTGGGACCAAAAAAATTTTGAGCCAAAAAAAAGTTTGAAAAATTTTGGGACCAAAAAAATTTTGACCCAAAAAAAAGTTTGAAAAATTTTGGGACCAAAAAAATTTTGACCCAAAAATAAGTTCGAAAAATTTTGGGACCAAAAAAATTTTGACCCAAAAAAAACTTCGAAAAAAATTTGACCCAAAAAAAAGTTCGAAAAATTTTGAGACCAAAAAAATTTTGACCCAAAAAAAAGGTTGAAAAATTTTGGGACCAAAAAAATTTTGACCCAAAAAAAAGTTCGAAAAATTTTGGGACCAAAAAAATTTTGACCCAAAAAAAAGTTTGAAAAATTTTGGGACCAAAAAAATTTTGAGCCAAAAAAAAGTTCGAAAAATTTTGGGACCAAAAAAATTTTGACCCAAAAAAAAGTTTGAAAAATTTTGGGACCAAAAAAATTTTGAGCCAAAAAAAGTTCGAAAAATTTTGGGACCAAAAAAATTTTGACCCAAAAAAAACTTCGAAAAAAAATTTGACCCAAAAAAAAGTTCGAAAAATTTTGGGACCAAAAAAATTTTGACCCAAAAAAAACTTCGAAAAAAAATTTGACCCAAAAAAAAGTTCGAAAAATTTTGGGACCAAAAAAATTTTGACCCAAAAAAAACTTCGAAAAAAATTTGACCCAAAAAAAAGTTCGAAAAATTTTGGTACCAAAAAAATTTTGAGCCAAAAAAAAGTTTGAAAAATTTTGGGACCAAAAAAATTTTGACCCAAAAAAAGTTTGAAGAATTTTGGGACCAAAAAAATTTTGACACAAAAAAAATTTCGAAAAAGTTTGGGACCAAAAAAATTTTGACCCAAAAAAAGTTCGAAAAATTTTGGGACCAAAAAAATTTTGACCCAAAAAAAAGTTTGAAAAATTTTGGGACCAAAAAAATTTTGAGCCAAACAAAAGTTCGAAAAATTTTGGGACCAAAAAAATTTTGACCCAAAAAAAAGTTCGAAAAATTTTGGGACCAAAAAAACTTTTTGACCCCAAAAAAAGTTCGAAAAATTTTTGGACCAAAAAAATTTTGAGCCAAAAAAAAGTTTGAAAAATTTTGGGACCAAAAAAATTTTGAGCCAAAAAAAAGTTTGAAAAATTTTGGGACCAAAAAAATTTTGACCCAAAAAAAGTTTGAAGAATTTTGGGACCAAAAAAATTTTGACCCAAAAAAAAGTTCGAAAAAGTTTGGGACCAAAAAAATTTTGACCCAAAAAAAGTTCGAAAAATTTTGGGACCAAAAAAATTTTGACCCAAAAAAAAGTTTGAAAAATTTTGGGACCAAAAATATTTTGAGCCAAACAAAAGTTCGAAAAATTTTGGGACCAAAAAAATTTTGACCCAAAAAAAAGTTCGAATAATTTTGGGACCAAAAAAACTTTTTGACCCAAAAAAAACTTCGAAAAATTTTGGGACCAAAAAAATTTTGACCCAAAAAAATTTTGGGACCAAAAAAATTTTGACCCAAAAAAAAGTTTGAAAAATTTTGGACCAAAAAAATTTTGAGCCAAAAAAAAGTTCGAAAAATTTTTGGACCAAAAAAATTTTGACCCAAAAAAAACTTCGAAAAATTTTGGGACCAAAAAAATTTTGACCCAAAAAAATTTTGAAAAATTTTGGGACCAAAAAAATTTTGAGCCAAAAAAAAGTTCGAAAAATTTTGGGACCAAAAAAATTTTGACCCAAAAAAAACTTCGAAAAATTTTGGGACCAAAAAAATTTTGACCCAAAAAAAACTTCGAAAAAAATTTGACCCAAAAAAAAGTTTGAAAAATTTTGGGACCAAAAAAATTTTGACCCAAAAAAAAGTTTGAAAAATTTTGGGACCAAAAAAATTTTGACCCAAAAAAAAGTTCGAAAAATTTTGGGACCAAAAAAATTTTGACCCAAAAAAAAGTTCGAAAAAATTTTGGGACCAAAAAAATTTTGAGCCAAAAAAAAGTTCGAAAAATTTTGGGACCAAAAAAATTTTGAGCTAAAAAAAAGTTCGAAAAATTTTGGGACGAAAAAAATTTTGACCCAAAAAAAAGTTCGAAAAATTTTGGGACCAAAAAAATTTTGACCCAAAAAAAACTTCGAAAAAAATTTGACCCAATAAAAATTTCGAAAAATTTTGGGACCAAAAAAATTTTGAGCCAAAAGAAAGTTCGAAAAATTTTTGGACCAAAAAAATTTTGACCCAAAAAAAACTTCGAAAAATTTTGGGACCAAAAAAATTTTGACCCAAAAAAAGTTTGAAAAATTTTGGGACCAAAAAAATTTTGACCCAAAAAAAACTTCGAAAAATTTTGGGACCAAAAAAATTTTGACCCAAAAAAAACTTCGAAAAAAATTTGACCCAAAAAAAAGTTCGAAAAATTTTGGGACAAAAAAATTTTGACCCAAAAAAAAGTTTGAAAAATTTTGGGACCAAAAAAATTTTGACCAAAAAAAAAGTTAGAAAAATTTTGGGACCAAAAAAATTTTGACCCAAAAAAAAGTTCGAAAAAATTTTGGGACCAAAAAAATTTTGAGCCAAAAAAAAGTTCGAAAAATTTTGGGACTTAAAAAATTTTGAGCTAAAAAAAAGTTCGAAAAATTTTGGGACCAAAAAAATTTTGACCCAAAAAAAAGTTCGAAAAATTTTGGGACCAAAAAAAAGTTTGAAAAATTTTGGGACCAAAAAAATTTTGAGCCAAAAAAAAGTTCGAAAAATTTTTGGACCAAAAAAATTTTGACCCAAAAAAAACTTCGAAAAATTTTGGGACCAAAAAAATTTTGACCCAAAAAAATTTTGAAAAATTTTGGGACCAAAAAAATTTTGAGCCAAAAAAAAGTTCGAAAAATTTTGGGACCAAAAAAATTTTGACCAAAAAAAAACTTCGAAAAATTTTGGGACCAAAAAAATTTTGACCCAAAAAAAACTTCGAAAAAAATTTGACCCAAAAAAAAGTTCGAAAAATTTTGGGACCAAAAAAATTTTGACCCAAAAAAAAGTTTGAAAAATTTTGGGACCAAAAAAATTTTGACCCAAAAAAAAGTTCGAAAAATTTTGGGACCAAAAAAATTTTGAGCCAAACAAAAGTTCGAAAAATTTTGGGACCAAAAAAATTTTGACCCAAAAAAAAGTTCGAAAAATTTTGGGACCAAAAAAACTTTTTGACCCAAAAAAATTTTGGGACCAAAAAAATTTTGACCCAAAAAAAAGTTTGAAAAATTTTAGACCAAAAAAATTTTGAGCCAAAAAAAAGTTCGAAAAATTTTTGGACCAAAAAAATTTTGACCCAAAAAAAACTTCGAAAAATTTTGGGACCAAAAAAATTTTGACCCAAAAAAAAGTTTGAAAAATTTTGGGACCAAAAAAATTTTGACCCAAAAAAAAGTTTGAAAAATTTTGGGACCAAAAAAATTTTGACCCAAAAAAAAGTTCGAAAAATTTTGGGACCAAAAAAATTTTGACCCAAAAAAAAGTTCGAAAAAATTTTGGGACCAAAAAAATTTTGAGCCAAAAAAAAGTTCGAAAAATTTTGGGACCAAAAAAATTTTGAGCTAAAAAAAAGTTCGAAAAATTTTGGGACGAAAAAAATTTTGACCCAAAAAAAAGTTCGAAAAATTTTGGGACCAAAAAAATTTTGACCCAAAAAAAACTTCGAAAAAAATTTGACCCAATAAAAATTTCGAAAAATTTTGGGACCAAAAAAATTTTGAGCCAAAAGAAAGTTCGAAAAATTTTTGGACCAAAAAAATTTTGACCCAAAAAAAACTTCGAAAAATTTTGGGACCAAAAAAATTTTGACCCAAAAAAAGTTTGAAAAATTTTGGGACCAAAAAAATTTTGACCCAAAAAAAACTTCGAAAAATTTTGGGACCAAAAAAATTTTGACCCAAAAAAAACTTCGAAAAAAATTTGACCCAAAAAAAAGTTCGAAAAATTTTGGGACAAAAAAATTTTGACCCAAAAAAAAGTTTGAAAAATTTTGGGACCAAAAAAATTTTGACCAAAAAAAAAGTTAGAAAAATTTTGGGACCAAAAAAATTTTGACCCAAAAAAAAGTTCGAAAAAATTTTGGGACCAAAAAAATTTTGAGCCAAAAAAAAGTTCGAAAAATTTTGGGACTTAAAAAATTTTGAGCTAAAAAAAAGTTCGAAAAATTTTGGGACCAAAAAAATTTTGACCCAAAAAAAAGTTCGAAAAATTTTGGGACCAAAAAAATTTTGAGCCAAAAAAAAGTTTGAAAAATTTTGGGACCAAAAAAATTTTGAGCCAAAAAAAAGTTCGAAAAATTTTTGGACCAAAAAAATTTTGACCCAAAAAAAACTTCGAAAAATTTTGGGACCAAAAAAATTTTGACCCAAAAAAATTTTGAAAAATTTTGGGACCAAAAAAATTTTGAGCCAAAAAAAAGTTCGAAAAATTTTGGGACCAAAAAAATTTTGACCAAAAAAAAACTTCGAAAAATTTTGGGACCAAAAAAATTTTGACCCAAAAAAAACTTCGAAAAAAATTTGACCCAAAAAAAAGTTCGAAAAATTTTGGGACCAAAAAAATTTTGACCCAAAAAAAAGTTTGAAAAATTTTGGGACCAAAAAAATTTTGACCCAAAAAAAAGTTCGAAAAATTTTGGGACCAAAAAAATTTTGAGCCAAACAAAAGTTCGAAAAATTTTGGGACCAAAAAAATTTTGACCCAAAAAAAAGTTCGAAAAATTTTGGGACCAAAAAAACTTTTTGACCCAAAAAAATTTTGGGACCAAAAAAATTTTGACCCAAAAAAAAGTTTGAAAAATTTTGGACCAAAAAAATTTTGAGCCAAAAAAAAGTTCGAAAAATTTTTGGACCAAAAAAATTTTGACCCAAAAAAAACTTCGAAAAATTTTGGGACCAAAAAAATTTTGACCCAAAAAAATTTTGAAAAATTTTGGGACCAAAAAAATTTTGAGCCAAAAAAAAGTTCGAAAAATTTTGGGACCAAAAAAATTTTGACCCAAAAAAAACTTCGAAAAATTTTGGGACCAAAAAAATTTTGACCCAAAAAAAACTTCGAAAAAAATTTGACCCAAAAAAAAGTTTGAAAAATTTTGGGACCAAAAAAATTTTGACCCAAAAAAAAGTTTGAAAAATTTTGGGACCAAAAAAATTTTGACCCAAAAAAAAGTTCGAAAAATTTTGGGACCAAAAAAATTTTGACCCAAAAAAAAGTTCGAAAAAATTTTGGGACCAAAAAAATTTTGAGCCAAAAAAAAGTTCGAAAAATTTTGGGACCAAAAAAATTTTGAGCTAAAAAAAAGTTCGAAAAATTTTGGGACGAAAAAAAATTTGACCCAAAAAAAAGTTCGAAAAATTTTGGGACCAAAAAAATTTTGACCCAAAAAAAACTTCGAAAAAAATTTGACCCAATAAAAATTTCGAAAAATTTTGGGACCAAAAAAATTTTGAGCCAAAAGAAAGTTCGAAAAATTTTTGGACCAAAAAAATTTTGACCCAAAAAAAACTTCGAAAAATTTTGGGACCAAAAAAATTTTGACCCAAAAAAAGTTTGAAAACTTTTGGGACCAAAAAAATTTTGACCCAAAAAAAACTTCGAAAAATTTTGGGACCAAAAAAATTTTGACCCAAAAAAAACTTCGAAAAAAATTTGACCCAAAAAAAAGTTCGAAAAATTTTGGGACAAAAAAATTTTGACCCAAAAAAAAGTTTGAAAAATTTTGGGACCAAAAAAATTTTGACCAAAAAAAAAGTTAGAAAAATTTTGGGACCAAAAAAATTTTGACCCAAAAAAAAGTTCGAAAAAATTTTGGGACCAAAAAAATTTTGAGCCAAAAAAAAGTTCGAAAAATTTTGGGACTAAAAAAATTTTGAGCTAAAAAAAAGTTCGAAAAATTTTGGGACCAAAAAAATTTTGACCCAAAAAAAAGTTCGAAAAATTTTGGGACCAAAAAAATTTTGAGCCAAAAAAAAGTTTGAAAAATTTTGGGACCAAAAAAATTTTGAGCCAAAAAAAAGTTCGAAAAATTTTTGGACCAAAAAAATTTTGACCCAAAAAAACTTCGAAAAATTTTGGGACCAAAAAAATTTTGACCCAAAAAAATTTTGAAAAATTTTGGGACCAAAAAAATTTTGACCCAAAAAAAAGTTCGAAAAATTTTGGGACCAAAAAAATTTTGACCAAAAAAAAACTTCGAAAAATTTTGGGACCAAAAAAATTTTGACCCAAAAAAAACTTCGAAAAAAATTTGACCCAAAAAAAAGTTCGAAAAATTTTGGGACCAAAAAAATTTTGACCCAAAAAAAAGTTTGAAAAATTTTGGGACCAAAAAAATTTTGACCCAAAAAAAAGTTCGAAAAATTTTGGGACCAAAAAAATTTTGAGCCAAACAAAAGTTCGAAAAATTTTGGGACCAAAAAAATTTTGACCCAAAAAAAAGTTCGAAAAATTTTGGGACCAAAAAAACTTTTTGACCCAAAAAAAAGTTCGAAAAATTTTAGGACCAAAAAAATTTTGACCCAAAAAAATTTTGGGACCAAAAAAATTTTGACCCAAAAAAAAGTTTGAAAAATTTTGGGACCAAAAAAATTTTGAGCCAAAAAAAAGTTCGAAAAATTTTTGGACCAAAAAAATTTTGACCCAAAAAAAAGTTTGAAAAATTTTGGGACCAAAAAAATTTTGAGCCAAAAAAAAGTTTGAAAAATTTTGGGACCAAAAAAATTTTGAGCCAAAAAAAAGTTCGAAAAATTTTGTGACCAAAAAAATTTTGAGCTAAAAAAAAGTTCGAAAATTTTTTTTTATGACCAAAAAAATTTTGACCCAAAAAAAAGTTCGAAAAACTTTGGGACCAAAAAAATTTTGACCCAAAAAAAACTTCGAAAAAAATTTGACCCAAAAAAAAGTTCGAAAAATTTTAGGACCAAAAAATTTTGACCCAAAAAAAATTTCGAAAAAAATTTGACCCAAGAAAAAGTTTGAAAAATTTTGGGACCAAAAAAATTTTGAGCCAAAAAAAAGTTTGAAAAATTTTGGGACCAAAAAAATTTTGACCCAAAAAAAGTTTGAAGAATTTTGGGACCAAAAAAATTTTGACCCAAAAAAAAGTTCGAAAAAGTTTGGGACCAAAAAAATTTTGACCCAAAAAAAGTTCGAAAAATTTTTGGACCAAAAAAATTTTGACCCAAAAAAAACTTCGAAAAATTTTGGGACCAAAAAAATTTTGACCCAAAAAAATTTTGAAAAATTTTGGGACCAAAAAAATTTTGAGCCAAAAAAAAGTTCGAAAAATTTTGGGACCAAAAAAATTTTGACTCAAAAAAAACTTCGAAAAATTTTGGGACCAAAAAAATTTTGACCCAAAAAAAACTTCGAAAAAAATTTGACCCAAAAAAAAGTTCGAAAAATTTTGGGACCAAAAAAATTTTGACCCAAAAAAAAGTTTGAAAAATTTTGGGACCAAAAAAATTTTGACCCAAAAAAAAGTTCGAAAAAATTTTGGGACCAAAAAAATTTTGAGCCAAAAAAAAGTTCGAAAAATTTTGGGACCAAAAAAATTTTGAGCTAAAAAAAAGTTCGAAAAATTTTGGGACCAAAAAAATTTTGACCCAAAAAAAAGTTCGAAAAATTTTGGGACCAAAAAAATTTTGACCCAAAAAAAACTTCGAAAAAAATTTGACCCAAGAAAAAGTTCGAAAAATTTTGGGACCAAAAAAATTTTGAGCCAAAAGAAAGTTCGAAAAATTTTTGGACCAAAAAAATTTTGACCCAAAAAAAGTTTGAAAAATTTTGGGACCAAAAAAATTTTGAGCCAAAAAAAAGTTCGAAAAATTTTGGGACCAAAAAAATTTTGACCCAAAAAAAACTTCGAAAAATTTTGGGACCAAAAAAATTTTGACCCAAAAAAAACTTCGAAAAAAATTTGACCCAAAAAAAAGTTCGAAAAATTTTGGGACAAAAAAATTTTGACCCAAAAAAAAATTTTAAAAATTTTGGGACCAAAAAAATTTTGACCAAAAAAAAAGTTCGAAAAAATTTTGGGACCAAAAAAATTTTGAGCCAAAAAAAAGTTCGAAAAATTTTGGGACTAAAAAAAATTTGAGCTAAAAAAAAGTTCGAAAAATTTTGGGACCAAAAAAATTTTGACCCAAAAAAAAGTTCGAAAAATTTTGGAACCAAAAAAATTTTGACCCAAAAAAAACTTCGAAAAAAATTTGACCCAAAAAAAAGTTCGAAAAATTTTGGGACCAAAAAAATTTTGACCCAAAAAAAATTTCGAAAAAAATTTGACCCAAGAAAAAGTTCGAAAAATTTTGGGACCAAAAAAATTTTGAGCCAAAAAAAAGTTTGAAAAATTTTGGGACCAAAAAAATTTTGACCCAAAAAAAAGTTCGAAAAATTTTGGGACCAAAAAAATTTTGACCCAAAAAAAAGTTCGAAAAATTTTGGGACCAAAAAAATTTTGACCCAAAAAAAAGTTCGAAAAATTTTAGGCTTGTTCGACTTAACCCGGCGCTGCGCAGTCCGATCGCCGCCTGGCTCGGTATGGTGCATGCTGGTTAGTTTTTTTGTCCGACTTGCGTCTGCGCCTTCATCACGTGACGATGACTTCCGGCGTTATAGTCCCGCGAGTGAAATCTGCCTGCAGCCGTCTGACCCAGGCGCTGCAGTTGCTTCCCACCAACTGCGGGAGCCTAGAGCCGCCCTGATGACGACAGAGCTTAATCCCCATTGGTTAGAAGATCCACCGACACCTATCACGTGTTAATCTTTTTATTTTAAAATATATATCTCCTTAAAACCCCTTAAAAAACACAGTATTTACACTGTCATATCTAGTAGCAGTCATGCAGTATTCAAAAATATTTATTTGTTCATAATCTGCATTTTATATCATAATAAAGCTCAACTGCTATCATTTTTACTGTTTTATAAAGCGCCCTGAACTGCTCTTATTAATTATCTTTAAACCTATATAACTATTATACTGAGATCTACTTTTCTTTTCTTCTATTGTTTTTGTGTTGTGAAATGCGCTAAACAATTAAAGCTGTGTAAATGAGCATGATGTATTTATTTCCAAGAACAAAGGACAGAAAAGCTGGTCTGCAAATAAAAATTTAATCCCATTATTAATTTAGTACTACACAATACATCTGTAACATGACAGTATGTTTTGTGAATATTTATAACAAGTTTTTATCTCAATTTAATAACACTCATGTTATCTGTTTCACTTTTGCAATTTTATTCACACCAGAAGTAAACAAACAGCGCATTCATCGCGAGATCCTGTGTTGTTCACCTGGGCTGCAGGTGGAGACTGTCCGACCTGACTTCTCCGCTCCTCCACCCCGCCCACCTGCACGCGGCTGCTCTCGCTGACCAGCAAGGCGAGGCGCAGCCGCATCTCGAACAAGCCTTTTGGGACCAAAAAAATTTTGAGCCAAAAAAAAGTTCGAAAAATTTTGGGACCAAAAAAATTTTGAGCTAAAAAAAAGTTCGAAAAATTTTGGGACCAAAAAAATTTTGACCCAAAAAAAAGTTCGAAAAATTTTGGGACCAAAAAAATTTTGACCCAAAAAAAACTTCGAAAAATTTTGGGACCAAAAAAATTTTGACCCAAAAAAAACTTCGAAAAAAATTTGACCCAAAAAAAATTTCGAAAAATTTTGGGACCAAAAAATTTTGACCCAAAAAAAATTTCGAAAAAAATTTGACCCAAGAAAAAGTTCGAAAAATTTTGGGACCAAAAAAATTTTGAGCCAAAAAAAAGTTTGAAAAATTTTGGGACCAAAAAAATTTTGACCCAAAAAAAGTTTGAAGAATTTTGGGACCAAAAAAAATTTTGACCCAAAAAAAAGTTCGAAAAAGTTTGGGACCAAAAAAATTTTGACCCAAAAAAAGTTCGAAAAATTTTGGGACCAAAAAAATTTTGACCCAAAAAAAAGTTTGAAAAATTTGTGACCAAAAAAATTTTGAGCCAAACAAAAGTTCGAAAAATTTTGGGACCAAAAAAATTTTGACCCAAAAAAAGTTCGAAAAATTTTGGGACCAAAAAAATTTTGACCCAAAAAAAAGTTTGAAAAATTTTGGGACCAAAAAAAATTTGAGCCAAAAAAAAGTTTGAAAAATTTTGGGACCAAAAAAATTTTGACCCAAAAAAAAGTTCGAAAAATTTTGGGACCAAAAAAATTTTGACCCAAAAAAAAGTTCGAAAAAATTTTGGGACCAAAAAAATTTTGAGCCAAAAAAAAGTTCGAAAAATTTTGTGACCAAAAAAATTTTGAGCTAAAAAAAAGTTCGAAAATTTTTTTTTATGACCAAAAAAATTTTGAGCCAAAAAAAAGTTTGAAAAATTTTGGGACCAAAAAAATTTTGACCCAAAAAAAGTTTGAAGAATTTTGGGACCAAAAAAATTTTGACCCAAAAAAAAGTTCGAAAAAGTTTGGGACCAAAAAAATTTTGACCCAAAAAAAGTTCGAAAAATTTTGGGACCAAAAAAACTTTTTGACCCAAAAAAAAGTTCAAAAAATTTTGGGACCAAAAAAATTTTGACCCAAAAAAATTTTGGGACCAAAAAAATTTTGACCCAAAAAAAGTTTGAAGAATTTTGGGACCAAAAAATTTTGACCCAAAAAAAAGTTCGAAAAAGTTTGGGACCAAAAAAATTTTGACCCAAAAAAAGTTCGAAAAATTTTGGGACCAAAAAAATTTTGACCCAAAAAAAAGTTTGAAAAATTTTGGGACCAAAAATATTTTGACCCAAAAAAAAGTTCGAATAATTTTGGGACCAAAAAAACTTTTTGACCCAAAAAAAACTTCGAAAAATTTTGGGACCAAAAAAATTTTGACCCAAAAAAATTTTGGGACCAAAAAAATTTTGACCTAAAAAAAAGTTTGAAAAATTTTGGACCAAAAAAATTTTGAGCCAAAAAAAAGTTCGAAAAATTTTTGGACCAAAAAAATTTTGACCCAAAAAAAACTTCGAAAAATTTTGGGACCAAAAAAATTTTGACCCAAAAAAATTTTGAAAAATTTTGGGACCAAAAAAATTTTGAGCCAAAAAAAAGTTCGAAAAATTTTGGGACCAAAAAAATTTTGACCCAAAAAAAACTTCGAAAAATTTTGGGACCAAAAAAATTTTGACCCAAAAAAAACTTCGAAAAAAATTTGACCCAAAAAAAAGTTCGAAAAATTTTGGGACCAAAAAAATTTTGACCCAAAAAAAAGTTTGAAAAATTTTGGGACCAAAAAAATTTTGACCCAAAAAAAAGTTCGAAAAATTTTGGGACCAAAAAAATTTTGACCCAAAAAAAAGTTCGAAAAAATTTTGGGACCAAAAAAATTTTGAGCCAAAAAAAAGTTCGAAAAATTTTGGGACCAAAAAAATTTTGAGCTAAAAAAAAGTTCGAAAAATTTTGGGACCAAAAAAATTTTGACCCAAAAAAAAGTTCGAAAAATTTTGGGACCAAAAAAATTTTGACCCAAAAAAAACTTCGAAAAAAATTTGACCCAAGAAAAAGTTCGAAAAATTTTGGGACCAAAAAAATTTTGAGCCAAAAGAAAGTTCGAAAAATTTTTGGACCAAAAAAATTTTGACCCAAAAAAAACTTCGAAAAATTTTGGGACCAAAAAAATTTTGACCCAAAAAAAGTTTGAAAAATTTTGGGACCAAAAAAATTTTGAGCCAAAAAAAAGTTCGAAAAATTTTGGGACCAAAAAAATTTTGACCCAAAAAAAACTTCGAAAAATTTTGGGACCAAAAAAATTTTGACCCAAAAAAAACTTCGAAAAAAATTTGACCCAAAAAAAAGTTTGAAAAATTTTGGGACAAAAAAATTTTGACCCAAAAAAAAGTTTGAAAAATTTTGGGACCAAAAAAATTTTGACCAAAAAAAAAGTTCGAAAAATTTTGGGACCAAAAAAATTTTGACCCAAAAAAAAGTTCGAAAAAATTTTGGGACCAAAAAAATTTTGAGCCAAAAAAAAGTTCGAAAAATTTTGGGACTAAAAAAATTTTGAGCTAAAAAAAAGTTCGAAAAATTTTGGGACCAAAAAAATTTTGACCCAAAAAAAAGTTCGAAAAATTTTGGGACCAAAAAAATTTTGACCGAAAAAAAACTTTGAAAAAAATTTGACCCAAAAAAAAGTTCGAAAAATTTTGGGACCAAAAAAATTTTGACCCAAAAAAAATTTCGAAAAAAATTTGACCCAAGAAAAAGTTCGAAAAATTTTGGAACCAAAAAAATTTTGAGCCAAAAAAAAGTTTGAAAAATTTTGGGACCAAAAAAATTTTGAGCTAAAAAAAAGTTCGAAAAATTTTGGGACCAAAAAAATTTTGACCCAAAAAAAACTTCGAAAAATTTTGGGACCAAAAAAATTTTGACCCAAAAAAAACTTCGAAAAAAATTTGACCCAAAAAAAATTTCGAAAAATTTTGGGACCAAAAAATTTTGACCCAAAAAAAATTTCGAAAAAAATTTGACCCAAGAAAAAGTTCGAAAAATTTTGGGACCAAAAAAATTTTGAGCCAAAAAAAAGTTTGAAAAATTTTGGGACCAAAAAAATTTTGACCCAAAAAAAGTTTGAAGAATTTTGGGACCAAAAAAAATTTTGACCCAAAAAAAAGTTCGAAAAAGTTTGGGACCAAAAAAATTTTGACCCAAAAAAAGTTCGAAAAATTTTGGGACCAAAAAAATTTTGACCCAAAAAAAAGTTTGAAAAATTTTGTGACCAAAAAAATTTTGAGCCAAACAAAAGTTCGAAAAATTTTGGGACCAAAAAAATTTTGACCCAAAAAAAGTTCGAAAAATTTTGGGACCAAAAAAATTTTGACCCAAAAAAAAGTTTGAAAAATTTTGGGACCAAAAAAATTTTGAGCCAAAAAAAAGTTTGAAAAATTTTGGGACCAAAAAAATTTTGACCCAAAAAAAAGTTCGAAAAATTTTGGGACCAAAAAAATTTTGAGCCAAAAAAAAGTTCGAAAAATTTTGTGACCAAAAAAATTTTGAGCTAAAAAAAAGTTCGAAAAATTTTTTTTATGACCAAAAAAATTTTGAGCCAAAAAAAAGTTTGAAAAATTTTGGGACCAAAAAAATTTTGACCCAAAAAAAGTTTGAAGAATTTTGGGACCAAAAAAATTTTGACCCAAAAAAAAGTTCGAAAAAGTTTGGGACCAAAAAAATTTTGACCCAAAAAAAGTTCGAAAAATTTTGGGACCAAAAAAACTTTTTGACCCAAAAAAAAGTTCGAAAAATTTTGGGACCAAAAAAATGTTGACCCAAAAAAATTTTGGGACCAAAAAAATTTTGACCCAAAAAAAGTTTGAAGAATTTTGGGACCAAAAAAATTTTGACCCAAAAAAAAGTTCGAAAAAGTTTGGGACCAAAAAAATTTTGACCCAAAAAAAGTTCGAAAAATTTTGGGACCAAAAAAATTTTGACCCAAAAAAAAGTTTGAAAAATTTTGGGACCAAAAATATTTTGAGCCAAACAAAAGTTCGAAAAATTTTGGGACCAAAAAAATTTTGACCCAAAAAAAAGTTCGAATAATTTTGGGACCAAAAAAACTTTTTGACCCAAAAAAAACTTCGAAAAATTTTGGGACCAAAAAAATTTTGACCCAAAAAAATTTTGGGACCAAAAAAATTTTGACCCAAAAAAAAGTTTGAAAAATTTTGGACCAAAAAAATTTTGAGCCAAAAAAAAGTTCGAAAAATTTTTGGACCAAAAAAATTTTGACCCAAAAAAAACTTCGAAAAATTTTGGGACCAAAAAAATTTTGACCCAAAAAAATTTTGAAAAATTTTGGGACCAAAAAAATTTTGAGCCAAAAAAAAGTTCGAAAAATTTTGGGACCAAAAAAATTTTGACCCAAAAAAAACTTCGAAAAATTTTGGGACCAAAAAAATTTTGACCCAAAAAAAACTTCGAAAAAAATTTGACCCAAAAAAAAGTTCGAAAAATTTTGGGACCAAAAAAATTTTGACCCAAAAAAAAGTTTGAAAAATTTTGGGACCAAAAAAATTTTGACCCAAAAAAAAGTTCGAAAAATTTTGGGACCAAAAAAATTTTGACCCAAAAAAAAGTTCGAAAAAATTTTGGGACCAAAAAAATTTTGAGCCAAAAAAAAGTTCGAAAAATTTTGGGACCAAAAAAATTTTGAGCTAAAAAAAAGTTCGAAAAATTTTGGAACCAAAAAAATTTTGACCCAAAAAAAAGTTCGAAAAATTTTGGGACCAAAAAAATTTTGACCCAAAAAAAACTTCGAAAAAAATTTGACCCAAGAAAAAGTTCGAAAAATTTTGGGACCAAAAAAATTTTGAGCCAAAAGAAAGTTCGTAAAATTTTTGGACCAAAAAAATTTTGACCCAAAAAAAACTTCGAAAAATTTTGGGACCAAAAAAATTTTGACCCAAAAAAAGTTTGAAAAATTTTGGGACCAAAAAAATTTTGACCCAAAAAAAACTTCGAAAAATTTTGGGACCAAAAAAATTTTGACCCAAAAAAAACTTCGAAAAAAATTTGACCCAAAAAAAAGTTCGAAAAATTTTGGGACAAAAAAATTTTGACCCCAAAAAAAAGTTTGAAAAATTTTGGGACCAAAAAAATTTTGACCCAAAAAAAAGTTCGAAAAAATTTTGGGACCAAAAAAATTTTGAGCCAAAAAAAAGTTCGAAAAATTTTGGGACTAAAAAAATTTTGAGCTAAAAAAAAGTTCGAAAAATTTTGGGACCAAAAAAATTTTGACCCAAAAAAAAGTTCGAAAAATTTTGGGACCAAAAAAATTTTGACCCAAAAAAAACTTCGAAAAAAATTTGACCCAAAAAAAAGTTCGAAAAATTTTGGGACCAAAAAATTTTGACCCAAAAAAAATTTCGAAAAAAATTTGACCCAAGAAAAAGTTCGAAAAATTTTGGGACCAAAAAAATTTTGAGCCAAAAAAAAGTTTGAAAAATTTTGGGACCAAAAAAATTTTGAGCCAAAAAAAAGTTCGAAAAATTTTTGGACCAAAAAAATTTTGACCCAAAAAAAACTTCGAAAAATTTTGGGACCAAAAAAATTTTGACCCAAAAAAATTTTGAAAAATTTTGGGACCAAAAAAATTTTGAGCCAAAAAAAAGTTCGAAAAATTTTGGGACCAAAAAAATTTTGACCAAAAAAAAACTTCGAAAAATTTTGGGACCAAAAAAATTTTGACCCAAAAAAAACTTCGAAAAAAATTTGACCCAAAAAAAAGTTCGAAAAATTTTGGGACCAAAAAAATTTTGACCCAAAAAAAAGTTTGAAAAATTTTGGGACCAAAAAAATTTTGACCCAAAAAAAAGTTCGAAAAATTTTGGGACCAAAAAAATTTTGAGCCAAACAAAAGTTCGAAAAATTTTGGGACCAAAAAAATTTTGACCCAAAAAAAAGTTCGAAAAATTTTGGGACCAAAAAAACTTTTTGACCCAAAAAAAAGTTCGAAAAATTTTGGGACCAAAAAAATTTTGACCCAAAAAAATTTTGGGACCAAAAAAATTTTGAGCCAAAAAAAAGTTTGAAAAATTTTGGGACCAAAAAAATTTTGACCCAAAAAAAGTTTGAAGAATTTTGGGACCAAAAAAATTTTGACCCAAAAAAAAGTTCGAAAAAGTTTGGGACCAAAAAAATTTTGACCCAAAAAAAGTTCGAAAAATTTTGGGACCAAAAAAACTTTTTGACCCAAAAAAAAGTTCGAAAAATTTTGGGACCAAAAAAATTTTGACCCAAAAAAATTTTGGGACCAAAAAAATTTGACCCAAAAAAAGTTTGAAGAATTTTGGGACCAAAAAAATTTTGACCCAAAAAAAAGTTCGAAAAAGTTTGGGACCAAAAAAATTTTGACCCAAAAAAAGTTCGAAAAATTTTGGGACCAAAAAAATTTTGACCCAAAAAAAAGTTTGAAAAATTTTGGGACCAAAAATATTTTGAGCCAAACAAAAGTTCGAAAAATTTTGGGACCAAAAAAATTTTGACCCAAAAAAAAGTTCGAATAATTTTGGGACCAAAAAAACTTTTTGACCCAAAAAAAACTTCGAAAAATTTTGGGACCAAAAAAATTTTGACCCAAAAAAAAGTTCGAAAAATTTTGGGACCAAAAAAATTTTGACCCAAAAAAAAGTTCGAAAAATTTTTGGACCAAAAAAATTTTGACCCAAAAAAAACTTCGAAAAATTTTGGGACCAAAAAAATTTTGACCCAAAAAAAGTTTGAAAAATTTTGGGACCAAAAAAATTTTGACCCAAAAAAAACTTCGAAAAATTTTGGGACCAAAAAAATTTTGACCCAAAAAAAACTTCGAAAAAAATTTGACCCAAAAAAAAGTTCGAAAAATTTTGGGTAAAAAAAATTTTGACCCAAAAAAAAGTTTGAAAAATTTTGGGACCAAAAAAATTTTGACCCAAAAAAAAGTTCGAAAAAATTTTGGGACCAAAAAAATTTTGAGCCAAAAAAAAGTTCGAAAAATTTTGGGACCAAAAAAATTTTGACCCAAAAAAAAGTTCGAAAAATTTTGGGACCAAAAAAACTTTTTGACCCAAAAAAAAGTTCGAAAAATTTTGGGACCAAAAAAATTTTGACCCAAAAAAATTTTGGGACCAAAAAAATTTTGACCCAAAAAAAAGTTTGAAAAATTTTGGGACCAAAAAAATTTTGAGCCAAAAAAAAGTTCGAAAAATTTTTGGACCAAAAAAATTTTGACCCAAAAAAAAGTTTGAAAAATTTTGGGACCAAAAAAATTTTGAGCCAAAAAAAAGTTTGAAAAATTTTGGGACCAAAAAAATTTTGAGCCAAAAAAAAGTTCGAAAAATTTTGGGACCAAAAAAATTTTGAGCTAAAAAAAAGTTCGAAAAATTTTGGCACCAAAAAAATTTTGACCCAAAAAAAAGTTCGAAAAATTTTGGGACCAAAAAAATTTTGACCCAAAAAAAACTTCGAAAAAAATTTGACCCAAGAAAAAGTTCGAAAAATTTTGGGACCAAAAAAATTTTGAGCCAAAAGAAAGTTCGAAAAATTTTTGGACCAAAAAAATTTTGACCCAAAAAAAACTTCGAAAAATTTTGGGACCAAAAAAATTTTGACCCAAAAAAAGTTCGAAAAATTTTGGGACCAAAAAAATTTTGAACCAAAAAAAAGTTCGAAAAATTTTGGGACCAAAAAAATTTTGACCCAAAAAAAACTTCGAAAAAAATTTGACCCAAGAAAAAGTTCGAAAAATTTTGGGACCAAAAAAATTTTGAGCCAAAAGAAAGTTCGAAAAATTTTTGGACCAAAAAAATTTTGACCCAAAAAAAACTTCGAAAAATTTTGGGACCAAAAAAATTTTGACCCAAAAAAAGTTTGAAAAATTTTGGTACCAAAAAAATTTTGACCCAAAAAAAACTTCGAAAAATTTTGGGACCAAAAAAATTTTGACCCAAAAAAAACTTCGAAAAAAATTTGACCCAAAAAAAAGTTCGAAAAATTTTGGGACAAAAAAATTTTGACCCAAAAAAAAGTTTGAAAAATTTTGGGACCAAAAAAATTTTGACCCAAAAAAAAGTTCGAAAAAATTTTGGGACCAAAAAAATTTTGAGCCAAAAAAAAGTTCGAAAAATTTTGGGACTAAAAAAATTTTGAGCTAAAAAAAAGTTCGAAAAATTTTGGGACCAAAAAAATTTTGACCCAAAAAAAAGTTCGAAAAATTTTGGGACCAAAAAAATTTTGACCCAAAAAAAACTTCGAAAAAAATTTGACCCAAAAAAAAGTTCGAAAAATTTTGGGACCAAAAAATTTTGACCCAAAAAAAATTTCGAAAAAAATTTGACCCAAGAAAAAGTTCGAAAAATTTTGGGACCAAAAAAATTTTGAGCCAAAAAAAAGTTTGAAAAATTTTGGGACCAAAAAAAGTTTGAGCCAAAAAAAAGTTCGAAAAATTTTTGGACCAAAAAAATTTTGACCCAAAAAAAACTTCGAAAAATTTTGGGACCAAAAAAATTTTGACCCAAAAAAATTTTGAAAAATTTTGGGACCAAAAAAATTTTGAGCCAAAAAAAAGTTTGAAAAATTTTGGGACCAAAAAAATTTTGACCCAAAAAAAGTTTGAAGAATTTTGGGACCAAAAAAATTTTGACCCAAAAAAAAGTTCGAAAAAGTTTGGGACCAAAAAAATTTTGACCCAAAAAAAGTTCGAAAAATTTTGGGACCAAAAAAACTTTTTGACCCAAAAAAAAGTTCGAAAAATTTTGGGACCAAAAAAATTTTGACCCAAAAAAATTTTGGGACCAAAAAAATTTGACCCAAAAAAAGTTTGAAGAATTTTGGGACCAAAAAAATTTTGACCCAAAAAAAAGTTCGAAAAAGTTTGGGACCAAAAAAATTTTGACCCAAAAAAAGTTCGAAAAATTTTGGGACCAAAAAAATTTTGACCCAAAAAAAAGTTTGAAAAATTTTGGGACCAAAAATATTTTGAGCCAAACAAAAGTTCGAAAAATTTTGGGACCAAAAAAATTTTGACCCAAAAAAAAGTTCGAATAATTTTGGGACCAAAAAAACTTTTTGACCCAAAAAAAACTTCGAAAAATTTTGGGACCAAAAAAATTTTGACCCAAAAAAAAGTTCGAAAAATTTTGGGACCAAAAAAATTTTGACCCAAAAAAAAGTTCGAAAAATTTTTGGACCAAAAAAATTTTGACCCAAAAAAAACTTCGAAAAATTTTGGGACCAAAAAAATTTTGACCCAAAAAAAGTTTGAAAAATTTTGGGACCAAAAAAATTTTGACCCAAAAAAAACTTCGAAAAATTTTGGGACCAAAAAAATTTTGACCCAAAAAAAACTTCGAAAAAAATTTGACCCAAAAAAAAGTTCGAAAAATTTTGGGTAAAAAAAATTTTGACCCAAAAAAAAGTTTGAAAAATTTTGGGACCAAAAAAATTTTGACCCAAAAAAAAGTTCGAAAAAATTTTGGGACCAAAAAAATTTTGAGCCAAAAAAAAGTTCGAAAAATTTTGGGACCAAAAAAATTTTGACCCAAAAAAAAGTTCGAAAAATTTTGGGACCAAAAAAACTTTTTGACCCAAAAAAAAGTTCGAAAAATTTTGGGACCAAAAAAATTTTGACCCAAAAAAATTTTGGGACCAAAAAAATTTTGACCCAAAAAAAAGTTTGAAAAATTTTGGGACCAAAAAAATTTTGAGCCAAAAAAAAGTTCGAAAAATTTTTGGACCAAAAAAATTTTGACCCAAAAAAAAGTTTGAAAAATTTTGGGACCAAAAAAATTTTGAGCCAAAAAAAAGTTTGAAAAATTTTGGGACCAAAAAAATTTTGAGCCAAAAAAAAGTTCGAAAAATTTTGGGACCAAAAAAATTTTGAGCTAAAAAAAAGTTCGAAAAATTTTGGCACCAAAAAAATTTTGACCCAAAAAAAAGTTCGAAAAATTTTGGGACCAAAAAAATTTTGACCCAAAAAAAACTTCGAAAAAAATTTGACCCAAGAAAAAGTTCGAAAAATTTTGGGACCAAAAAAATTTTGAGCCAAAAGAAAGTTCGAAAAATTTTTGGACCAAAAAAATTTTGACCCAAAAAAAACTTCGAAAAATTTTGGGACCAAAAAAATTTTGACCCAAAAAAAGTTCGAAAAATTTTGGGACCAAAAAAATTTTGAACCAAAAAAAAGTTCGAAAAATTTTGGGACCAAAAAAATTTTGACCCAAAAAAAACTTCGAAAAAAATTTGACCCAAGAAAAAGTTCGAAAAATTTTGGGACCAAAAAAATTTTGAGCCAAAAGAAAGTTCGAAAAATTTTTGGACCAAAAAAATTTTGACCCAAAAAAAACTTCGAAAAATTTTGGGACCAAAAAAATTTTGACCCAAAAAAAGTTTGAAAAATTTTGGGACCAAAAAAATTTTGACCCAAAAAAAACTTCGAAAAATTTTGGGACCAAAAAAATTTTGACCCAAAAAAAACTTCGAAAAAAATTTGACCCAAAAAAAAGTTCGAAAAATTTTGGGACAAAAAAATTTTGACCCAAAAAAAAGTTTGAAAAATTTTGGGACCAAAAAAATTTTGACCCAAAAAAAAGTTCGAAAAAATTTTGGGACCAAAAAAATTTTGAGCCAAAAAAAAGTTCGAAAAATTTTGGGACTAAAAAAATTTTGAGCTAAAAAAAAGTTCGAAAAATTTTGGGACCAAAAAAATTTTGACCCAAAAAAAAGTTCGAAAAATTTTGGGACCAAAAAAATTTTGACCCAAAAAAAACTTCGAAAAAAATTTGACCCAAAAAAAAGTTCGAAAAATTTTGGGACCAAAAAATTTTGACCCAAAAAAAATTTCGAAAAAAATTTGACCCAAGAAAAAGTTCGAAAAATTTTGGGACCAAAAAAATTTTGAGCCAAAAAAAAGTTTGAAAAATTTTGGGACCAAAAAAAGTTTGAGCCAAAAAAAAGTTCGAAAAATTTTTGGACCAAAAAAATTTTGACCCAAAAAAAACTTCGAAAAATTTTGGGACCAAAAAAATTTTGACCCAAAAAAATTTTGAAAAATTTTGGGACCAAAAAAATTTTGAGCCAAAAAAAAGTTCGAAAAATTTTGGGACCAAAAAAATTTTGACCAAAAAAAAACTTCGAAAAATTTTGGGTCCAAAAAAATTTTGACCCAAAAAAAACTTCGAAAAAAATTTGACCCAAAAAAAAGTTCGAAAAATTTTGGGACCAAAAAAATTTTGACCCAAAAAAAAGTTTGAAAAATTTTGGGACCAAAAAAATTTTGACCCAAAAAAAAGTTCGAAAAATTTTGGGACCAAAAAAACTTTTTGACCCAAAAAAAAGTTCGAAAAATTTTGGGACCAAAAAAATTTTGACCCAAAAAAATTTTGGGACCAAAAAAATTTTGACCCAAAAAAAAGTTTGAAAAATTTTGGGACCAAAAAAATTTTGAGCCAAAAAAAAGTTCGAAAAATTTTTGGACCAAAAAAATTTTGAGCCAAAAAAAGTTCGAAAAATTTTGGGACCAAAAAAATTTTGACCCAAAAAAAACTTCGAAAAATTTTGGGACCAAAAAAATTTTGACCCAAAAAAAACTTCGAAAAAAATTTGACCCAAAAAAAAGTTCGAAAAATTTTGGGACAAAAAAATTTTGACCCAAAAAAAAGTTTGAAAAATTTTGGGACCAAAAAAATTTTGACCAAAAAAAAAGTTCGAAAAATTTTGGGACCAAAAAAATTTTGACCCAAAAAAAAGTTCGAAAAAATTTTGGGACCAAAAAAATTTTGAGCCAAAAAAAAGTTCGAAAAATTTTGGGACTAAAAAAATTTTGAGCTAAAAAAAAGTTCGAAAAATTTTGGGACCAAAAAAATTTTGACCCAAAAAAAAGTTCGAAAAATTTTGGGACCAAAAAAATTTTGACCCAAAAAAAACTTCGAAAAAAATTTGACACAAAAAAAAGTTCGAAAAATTTTGGGACCAAAAAAATTTTGACCCAAAAAAAATTTCGAAAAAAATTTGACCCAAGAAAAAGTTCGAAAAATTTTGGAACCAAAAAAATTTTAAGCCAAAAAAAAGTTTGAAAAATTTTGGGACCAAAAAAATTTTGACCCAAAAAAAGTTCGAAAAATTTTGGGACCAAAAAAATTTTGACCCAAAAAAAAGTTCGAAAAATTTTGGGACCAAAAAAATTTTGACCCAAAAAAAAGTTCGAAAAAATTTTGGGACCAAAAAAATTTTGAGCCAAAAAAAAGTTCGAAAAATTTTGGGACCAAAAAAATTTTGAGCTAAAAAAAGGTTCGAAAAATTTTGGGACCAAAAAAATTTTGACCCAAAAAAAAGTTCGAAAAATTTTGGGACCAAAAAAATTTTGACCCAAAAAAAACTTCGAAAAAAATTTGACCCAAAAAAAATTTCGAAAAATTTTGGGACCAAAAAATTTTGACCCAAAAAAAATTTCGAAAAAAATTTGACCCAAGAAAAAGTTCGAAAAATTTTGGGACCAAAAAAATTTTGAGCCAAAAAAAAGTTTGAAAAATTTTGGGACCAAAAAAATGTTGACCCAAAAAAAGTTTGAAGAATTTTGGGACCAAAAAAAATTTTGACCCAAAAAAAAGTTCGAAAAAGTTTGGGACCAAAAAAATTTTGACCCAAAAAAAGTTCGAAAAATTTTGGGACCAAAAAAATTTTGACCCAAAAAAAAGTTTGAAAAATTTTGTGACCAAAAAAATTTTGAGCCAAACAAAAGTTCGAAAAATTTTGGGACCAAAAAAATTTTGACCCAAAAAAAGTTCGAAAAATTTTGGGACCAAAAAAATTTTGACCCAAAAAAAAGTTTGAAAAATTTTGGGACCAAAAAAATTTTGAGCCAAAAAAAAGTTTGAAAAATTTTGGGACCAAAAAAATTTTGACCCAAAAAAAAGTTCGAAAAATTTTGGGACCAAAAAAATTTTGACCCAAAAAAAAGTTCGAAAAAATTTTGGGACCAAAAAAATTTTGAGCCAAAAAAAAGTTCGAAAAATTTTGTGACCAAAAAAATTTTGAGCTAAAAAAAGTTCGAAAAATTTTTTTTATGACCAAAAAAATTTTGAGCCAAAAAAAAGTTTGAAAAATTTTGGGACCAAAAAAATTTTGACCCAAAAAAAGTTTGAAGAATTTTGGGACCAAAAAAATTTTGACCCAAAAAAAAGTTCGAAAAAGTTTGGGACCAAAAAAATTTTGACCCAAAAAAAGTTCGAAAAATTTTGGGACCAAAAAAACTTTTTGACCCAAAAAAAAGTTCGAAAAATTTTGGGACCAAAAAAATTTTGACCCAAAAAAATTTTGGGACCAAAAAAATTTTGACCCAAAAAAAAAAAAGTTTGAAGAATTTTGGGACCAAAAAAATTTTGACCCAAAAAAAAGTTCGAAAAAGTTTGGGACCAAAAAAATTTTGACCCAAAAAAAGTTCGAAAAATTTTGGGACCAAAAAAATTTTGACCCAAAAAAAAGTTTGAAAAATTTTGGGACCAAAAATATTTTGAGCCAAACAAAAGTTCGAAACATTTTGGGACCAAAAAAATTTTGACCCAAAAAAAACTTCGAAAAATTTTGGGACCAAAAAAACTTTTTGACCCAAAAAAAACTTCGAAAAATTTTGGGACCAAAAAAATTTTGACCCAAAAAAATTTTGGGACCAAAAAAATTTTGACCCAAAAAAAAGTTTGAAAAATTTTGGACCAAAAAAATTTTGAGCCAAAAAAAAGTTCGAAAAATTTTTGGACCAAAAAAATTTTGACCCAAAAAAAACTTCGAAAAATTTTGGGACCAAAAAAATTTTGACCCAAAAAAATTTTGAAAAATTTTGGGACCAAAAAAATTTTGAGCCAAAAAAAAGTTCGAAAAATTTTGGGACCAAAAAAATTTTGACCCAAAAAAAACTTCGAAAAATTTTGGGACCAAAAAAATTTTGACCCAAAAAAAACTTCGAAAAAAATTTGACCCAAAAAAAAGTTCGAAAAATTTTGGGACCAAAAAAATTTTGACCCAAAAAAAAGTTTGAAAAATTTTGGGACCAAAAAAATTTTGACCCAAAAAAAAGTTCGAAAAATTTTGGGACCAAAAAAATTTTGACCCAAAAAAAAGTTCGAAAAAATTTTGGGACCAAAAAAATTTTGAGCCAAAAAAAAGTTCGAAAAATTTTGGGACCAAAAAAATTTTGAGCTAAAAAAAAGTTCGAAAAATTTTGGGACCAAAAAAATTTTGACCCAAAAAAAAGTTCGAAAAATTTTGGGACCAAAAAAATTTTGACCCAAAAAAAACTTCGAAAAAAATTTGACCCAAGAAAAAGTTCGAAAAATTTTGGGACCAAAAAAATTTTGACCCAAAAAAAACTTCGAAAAATTTTGGGACCAAAAAAATTTTGACCCAAAAAAAGTTTGAAAAATTTTGGGACCAAAAAAATTTTGACCCAAAAAAAACTTCGAAAAATTTTGGGACCAAAAAAATTTTGACCCAAAAAAAACTTCGAAAAAAATTTGACCCAAAAAAAAGTTCGAAAAATTTTGGGACAAAAAAATTTTGACCCAAAAAAAAGTTTGAAAAATTTTGGGACCAAAAAAATTTTGACCAAAAAAAAAGTTCGAAAAATTTTGGGACCAAAAAAATTTTGACCCAAAAAAAAGTTCGAAAAAATTTTGGGACCAAAAAAATTTTGAGCCAAAAAAAAGTTCGAAAAATTTTGGGACTAAAAAAATTTTGAGCTAAAAAAAAGTTCGAAAAATTTTGGGACCAAAAAAATTTTGACCCAAAAAAAAGTTCGAAAAATTTTGGGACCAAAAAAATTTTGACCCAAAAAAAACTTCGAAAAAAATTTGACCCAAAAAAAAGTTCGAAAAATTTTGGGACCAAAAAATTTTGACCCAAAAAAAATTTCGAAAAAAATTTGACCCAAGAAAAAGTTCGAAAAATTTTGGGACCAAAAAAATTTTGAGCCAAAAAAAAGTTTGAAAAATTTTGGGACCAAAAAAATTTTGAGCCAAAAAAAAGTTCGAAAAATTTTTGGACCAAAAAAATTTTGACCCAAAAAAAACTTCGAAAAATTTTGGGACCAAAAAAATTTTGACCCAAAAAAATATTGAAAAATTTTGGGACCAAAAAAATTTTGAGCCAAAAAAAAGTTCGAAAAATTTTGGGACCAAAAAAATTTTGACCAAAAAAAAACTTCGAAAAATTTTGGGACCAAAAAAATTTTGACCCAAAAAAAACTTCAAAAAAAATTTGACCCAAAAAAAAGTTCGAAAAATTTTGGGACCAAAAAAATTTTGACCCAAAAAAAAGTTTGAAAAATTTTGGGACCAAAAAAATTTTGACCCAAAAAAAAGTTCGAAAAATTTTGGGACCAAAAAAATTTTGAGCCAAACAAAAGTTCGAAAAATTTTGGGACCAAAAAAATTTTGAGCCAAAAAAAAGTTCGAAAAATTTTGTGACCAAAAAAATTTTGAGCTAAAAAAAAGTTCGAAAATTTTTTTTTATGACCAAAAAAATTTTGACCCAAAAAAAAGTTCGAAAAATTTTGGGACCAAAAAAATTTTGACCCAAAAAAAACTTCGAAAAAAATTTGACCCAAAAAAAAGTTCGAAAAATTTTGGGACCAAAAAATTTTGACCCAAAAAAAATTTCGAAAAAAATTTGACCCAAGAAAAAGTTTGAAAAATTTTGGGACCAAAAAAATTTTGAGCCAAAAAAAAGTTTGAAAAATTTTGGGACCAAAAAAATTTTGACCCAAAAAACGTTTGAAGAATTTTGGGACCAAAAAAATTTTGACCCAAAAAAAAGTTCGAAAAAGTTTGGGACCAAAAAAATTTTGACCCAAAAAAAGTTTGAAAAATTTTGGGACCAAAAAAATTTTGACCCAAAAAAAAGTTTGAAAAATTTTGGGACCAAAAATATTTTGAGCCAAACAAAAGTTCGAAAAATTTTGGGACCAAAAAAATTTTGACCCAAAAAAAAGTTCGAATAATTTTGGGACCAAAAAAACTTTTTGACCCAAAAAAAACTTCGAAAAATTTTGGGACCAAAAAAATTTTGACCCAAAAAATTTTGGGACCAAAAAAATTTTGACCCAAAAAAAAGTTTGAAAAATTTTGGGACCAAAAAAATTTTGAGCCAAAAAAAAGTTCGAAAAATTTTTGGACCAAAAAAATTTTGACCCAAAAAAAACTTCGAAAAATTTTGGGACCAAAAAAATTTTGACCCAAAAAAATTTTGAAAAATTTTGGGACCAAAAAAATTTTGAGCCAAAAAAAAGTTCGAAAAATTTTGGGACCAAAAAAATTTTGACCCAAAAAAAACTTCGAAAAATTTTGGGACCAAAAAAATTTTGACCCAAAAAAAACTTCGAAAAAAATTTGACCCAAAAAAAAGTTCGAAAAATTTTGGGACCAAAAAAATTTTGACCCAAAAAAAAGTTTGAAAAATTTTGGGACCAAAAAAATTTTGACCCAAAAAAAAGTTCGAAAAAATTTTGGGACCAAAAAAATTTTGAGCCAAAAAAAAGTTCGAAAAATTTTGGGACCAAAAAAATTTTGACCCAAAAAAAACTTCGAAAAAAATTTGACCCAAAAAAAAGTTCGAAAAATTTTGGGACCAAAAAATTTTGACCCAAAAAAAATTTCGAAAAAAATTTGACCGAAGAAAAAGTTCGAAAAATTTTGGGACCAAAAAAATTTTGAGCCAAAAAAAAGTTTGAAAAATTTTGGGACCAAAAAAATTTTGAGCCAAAAAAAAGTTCGAAAAATTTTTGGACCAAAAAAATTTTGACCCAAAAAAAACTTCGAAAAATTTTGGGACCAAAAAAATTTTGACCCAAAAAAATTTTGAAAAATTTTGGGACCAAAAAAATTTTGAGCCAAAAAAAAGTTCGAAAAATTTTGGGACCAAAAAAATTTTGACCAAAAAAAAATTTCGAAAAATTTTGGGACCAAAAAAATTTTGACCCAAAAAAAACTTCGAAAAAAATTTGACCCAAAAAAAAGTTCGAAAAATTTTGGGACCAAAAAAATTTTGACCCAAAAAAAACTTCGAAAAATTTTGGGACCAAAAAAATTTTGACCCAAAAAAAAGTTCGAAAAATTTTGGGACAAAAAAATTTTGACCCAAAAAAAAGTTTGAAAAATTTTGGGACCAAAAAAATTTTGACCAAAAAAAAAGTTCGAAAAATTTTGGGACCAAAAAAATTTTGACCCAAAAAAAAGTTCGAAAAAATTTTGGGACCAAAAAAATTTTGAGCCAAAAAAAAGTTCGAAAAATTTTGGGACTAAAAAAATTTTGAGCTAAAAAAAAGTTCGAAAAATTTTGGGACCAAAAAAATTTTGACCCAAAAAAAAGTTCGAAAAATTTTGGGACCAAAAAAATTTTGACCCAAAAAAAACTTCGAAAAAAATTTGACCCAAAAAAAAGTTCGAAAAATTTTGGGACCAAAAAAATTTTGACCCAAAAAAAATTTCGAAAAAAATTTGACCCAAGAAAAAGTTCGAAAAATTTTGGGACCAAAAAAATTTTGAGCCAAAAAATAGTTTGAAAAATTTTGGGACCAAAAAAATTTTGACCCAAAAAAAAGTTTGAAAAATTTTGGGACCAAAAAAATTTTGACCCAAAAAAAAGTTCGAAAAAATTTTGGGACCAAAAAAATTTTGAGCCAAAAAAAAGTTCGAAAAATTTTGGGACCAAAAAAATTTTGAGCTAAAAAAAAGTTCGAAAAATTTTGGGACCAAAAAAATTTTGACCCAAAAAAAAGTTCGAAAAATTTTGGGACCAAAAAAATTTTGACCCAAAAAAAACTTCGAAAAAAATTTGACCCAAGAAAAAGTTCGAAAAATTTTGGGACCAAAAAAATTTTGAGCCAAAAGAAAGTTCGAAAAATTTTTGGACCAAAAAAATTTTGACCCAAAAAAAACTTCGAAAAATTTTGGGACCAAAAAAATTTTGACCCAAAAAAAGTTTGAAAAATTTTGGGAACAAAAAAATTTTAAGCCAAAAAAAAGTTCGAAAAATTTTGGGACCAAAAAAATTTTGACCCAAAAAAAACTTCGAAAAATTTTGGGACCAAAAAAATTTTGACCCAAAAAAAAGTTCGAAAATTTTGGGACAAAAAAATTTTGACCCAAAAAAAAGTTTGAAAAATTTTGGGACCAAAAAAATTTTGACCAAAAAAAAAGTTCGAAAAATTTTGGGACCAAAAAAATTTTGACCCAAAAAAAACTTCGAAAAAATTTTGGGACCAAAAAAATTTTGAGCCAAAAAAAAGTTCGAAAAATTTTGGGACTAAAAAAATTTTGAGCTAAAAAAAAGTTCGAAAAATTTTGGGACCAAAAAAATTTTGACCCAAAAAAAAGTTCGAAAAATTTTGGGACCAAAAAAATTTTGACCCAAAAAAAACTTCGAAAAAAATTTGACCCAAAAAAAAGTTCGAAAAATTTTGGGACCAAAAAAATTTTGACCCAAAAAAAATTTCGAAAAAAATTTGACCCAAGAAAAAGTTCGAAAAATTTTGGGACCAAAAAAATTTTGAGCCAAAAAATAGTTTGAAAAATTTTGGGACCAAAAAAATTTTGACCCAAAAAAAAGTTCGAAAAATTTTGGGACCAAAAAAATTTTGACCCAAAAAAAAGTTCGAAAAATTTTGGGACCAAAAAAATTTTGAGCCAAAAAAAAGTTCGAAAAAATTTTGGGACCAAAAAAATTTTGAGCCAAAAAAAAGTTCGAAAAATTTTGGGACCAAAAAAATTTTGAGCTAAAAAAAAGTTCGAAAAATTTTGGGACCAAAAAAATTTTGACCCAAAAAAAAGTTCGAAAAATTTTGGGACCAAAAAAATTTTGACCCAAAAAAAACTTCGAAAAAAATTTGACCCAAAAAAAATTTCGAAAAATTTTGGGACCAAAAAATTTTGACCCAAAAAAAAATTCGAAAAAAATTTGACCCAAGAAAAAGTTCGAAAAATTTTGGGACCAAAAAAATTTTGACCCAAAAAAAAGTTCGAAAAAATTTTGGGACCAAAAAAATTTTGAGCCAAAAAAAAGTTCGAAAAATTTTGGGACCAAAAAAATTTTGAGCTAAAAAAAAGTTCGAAAAATTTTGGGACCAAAAAAATTTTGACCCAAAAAAAAGTTCGAAAAATTTTGGGACCAAAAAAATTTTGACCCAAAAAAAACTTCGAAAAAAATTTGACCCAAAAAAAATTTCGAAAAATTTTGGGACCAAAAAATTTTGACCCAAAAAAAATTTCGAAAAAAATTTGACCCAAGAAAAAGTTCGAAAAATTTTGGGACCAAAAAAATTTTGAGCCAAAAAAAAGTTTGAAAAATTTTGGGACCAAAAAAATTTTGACCCAAAAAAAGTTTGAAGAATTTTGGGACCAAAAAAAATTTTGACCCAAAAAAAAGTTCGAAAAAGTTTGGGACCAAAAAAATTTTGACCCAAAAAAAGTTCAAAAAAATTTTGGGACCAAAAAAATTTTGACCCAAAAAAAAGTTTGAAAAATTTTGTGACCAAAAAAATTTTGAGCCAAACAAAAGTTCGAAAAATTTTGGGACCAAAAAAATTTTGACCCAAAAAAAGTTCGAAAAATTTTGGGACCAAAAAAATTTTGACCCAAAAAAAAGTTTGAAAAATTTTGGGACCAAAAAAATTTTGAGCCAAAAAAAAGTTTGAAAAATTTTGGGACCAAAAAAATTTTGACCCAAAAAAAAGTTCGAAAAATTTTGGGACCAAAATAATTTTGACCCAAAAAAAATTTCGAAAAAATTTTGGGACCAAAAAAATTTTGAGCCAAAAAAAAGTTCGAAAAATTTTGTGACCAAAAAAATTTTGAGCTAAAAAAAAGTTCGAAAAATTTTGGGACCAAAAAAATTTTGACCCAAAAAAAACTTCGAAAAAAATTTGACCCAAGAAAAAGTTCGAAAAATTTTGGGACCAAAAAAATTTTGAACCAAAAGAAAGTTCGAAAAATTTTTGGACCAAAAAAATTTTGACCCAAAAAAAACTTCGAAAAATTTTGGGACCAAAAAAATTTTGACCCAAAAAAAGTTTGAAAAATTTTGGGACCAAAAAAATTTTGAGCCAAAAAAAAGTTCGAAAAATTTTGGGACCAAAAAAATTTTGACCCAAAAAAAACTTCGAAAAATTTTGGGACCAAAAAAATTTTGACCCAAAAAAAAGTTCGAAAAATTTTGGGACAAAAAAATTTTGACCCAAAAAAAAGTTTGAAAAATTTTGGGACCAAAAAAATTTTGACCAAAAAAAAAGTTCGAAAAATTTTGGGACCAAAAAAATTTTGACCCAAAAAAAAGTTCGAAAAAATTTTGGGACCAAAAAAATTTTGAGCCAAAAAAAAGTTCGAAAAATTTTGGGACTAAAAAAATTTTGAGCTAAAAAAAAGTTCGAAAAATTTTGGGACCAAAAAAATTTTGACCCAAAAAAAAGTTCGAAAAATTTTGGGACCAAAAAAATTTTGACCCAAAAAAAACTTCGAAAAAAATTTGACCCAAAAAAAAGTTCGAAAAATTTTGGGACCAAAAAAATTTTGACCCAAAAAAAATTTCGAAAAAAATTTGACACAAGAAAAAGTTCGAAAAATTTTGGGACCAAAAAAATTTTGAGCCAAAAAAAAGTTTGAAAAATTTTGGGACCAAAAAAATTTTGACCCAAAAAAAAGTTCGAAAAATTTTGGGACCAAAAAAATTTTGACCCAAAAAAAAGTTCGAAAAATTTTGGGACCAAAAAAATTTTGACCCAAAAAAAAGTTCGAAAAAATTTTGGGACCAAAAAAATTTTGAGCCAAAAAAAAGTTCGAAAAATTTTGGGACCAAAAAAATTTTGAGCTAAAAAAAAGTTCGAAAAATTTTGGGACCAAAAAAATTTTGACCCAAAAAAAAGTTCGAAAAATTTTGGGACCAAAAAAATTTTGACCCAAAAAAAACTTCGAAAAAAATTTGACCCAAAAAAAATTTCGAAAAATTTTGGGACCAAAAAATTTTGACCCAAAAAAAATTTCGAAAAAAATTTGACCCAAGAAAAAGTTCGAAAAATTTTGGGACCAAAAAAATTTTGACCCAAAAAAAAGTTCGAAAAAATTTTGGGACCAAAAAAATTTTGAGCCAAAAAAAAGTTCGAAAAATTTTGGGACCAAAAAAATTTTGAGCTAAAAAAAAGTTCGAAAAATTTTGGGACCAAAAAAATTTTGACCCAAAAAAAAGTTCGAAAAATTTTGGGACCAAAAAAATTTTGACCCAAAAAAAACTTCGAAAAAAATTTGACCCAAAAAAAATTTCGAAAAATTTTGGGACCAAAAAATTTTGACCCAAAAAAAATTTCGAAAAAAATTTGACCCAAGAAAAAGTTCGAAAAATTTTGGGACCAAAAAAATTTTGACCCAAAAAAAAGTTCGAAAAAATTTTGGGACCAAAAAAATTTTGAGCCAAAAAAAAGTTCGAAAAATTTTGGGACCAAAAAAATTTTGAGCTAAAAAAAAGTTCGAAAAATTTTGGGACCAAAAAAATTTTGAGCCAAAAAAAAGTTTGAAAAATTTTGGGACCAAAAAAATTTTGACCCAAAAAAAGTTTGAAGAATTTTGGGACCAAAAAAAATTTTGACCCAAAAAAAAGTTCGAAAAAGTTTGGGACCAAAAAAATTTTGACCCAAAAAAAGTTCAAAAAAATTTTGGGACCAAAAAAATTTTGACCCAAAAAAAAGTTTGAAAAATTTTGTGACCAAAAAAATTTTGAGCCAAACAAAAGTTCGAAAAATTTTGGGACCAAAAAAATTTTGACCCAAAAAAAGTTCGAAAAATTTTGGGACCAAAAAAATTTTGACCCAAAAAAAAGTTTGAAAAATTTTGGGACCAAAAAAATTTTGACCCAAAAAAAAGTTCGAAAAATTTTGGGACCAAAAAAATTTTGACCCAAAAAAATTTTGAGCCAAAAAAAAGTTCGAAAAATTTTGGGACCAAAAAAATTTTGAGCTAAAAAAAAGTTCGAAAAATTTTGGGACCAAAAAAATTTTGACCCAAAAAAAAGTTCGAAAAATTTTGGGACCAAAAAAATTTTGACCCAAAAAAAACTTCGAAAAAAATTTGACCCAAAAAAAATTTCGAAAAATTTTGGGACCAAAAAATTTTGACCCAAAAAAAATTTCGAAAAAAATTTGACCCAAGAAAAAGTTCGAAAAAATTTTGGGACCAAAAAAATTTTGACCCAAAAAAAAGTTCGAAAAAATTTTGGGACCAAAAAAATTTTGAGCCAAAAAAAAGTTCGAAAAATTTTGGGACCAAAAAAATTTTGAGCTAAAAAAAAGTTCGAAAAATTTTGGGACCAAAAAAATTTTGACCCAAAAAAAAGTTCGAAAAATTTTGGGACCAAAAAAATTTTGACCCAAAAAAAACTTCGAAAAAAATTTGACCCAAAAAAAATTTCGAAAAATTTTGGGACCAAAAAATTTTGACCCAAAAAAAATTTCGAAAAAAATTTGACCCAAGAAAAAGTTCGAAAAATTTTGGGACCAAAAAAATTTTGAGCCAAAAAAAAGTTTGAAAAATTTTGGGACCAAAAAAATTTTGACCCAAAAAAAGTTTGAAGAATTTTGGGACCAAAAAAAATTTTGACCCAAAAAAAAGTTCGAAAAAGTTTGGGACCAAAAAAATTTTGACCCAAAAAAAGTTCAAAAAAATTTTGGGACCAAAAAAATTTTGACCCAAAAAAAAGTTTGAAAAATTTTGTGACCAAAAAAATTTTGAGCCAAACAAAAGTTCGAAAAATTTTGGGACCAAAAAAATTTTGACCCAAAAAAAGTTCGAAAAATTTTGGGACCAAAAAAATTTTGACCCAAAAAAAAGTTTGAAAAATTTTGGGACCAAAAAAATTTTGACCCAAAAAAAAGTTCGAAAAATTTTGGGACCAAAAAAATTTTGACCCAAAAAAAATTTCGAAAAAATTTTGGGACCAAAAAAATTTTGAGCCAAAAAAAAGTTCGAAAAATTTTGTGACCAAAAAAATTTTGAGCTAAAAAAAAGTTCGAAAAATTTTGGGACCAAAAAACCTTTTTGACCCAAAAAAAAGTTCGAAAAATTTTGGGACCAAAAAAATTTTGACCCAAAAAAATTTTGGGACCAAAAAAATTTTGGGACCAAAAAAATTTTGAGCCAAAAAAAAGTTCGAAAAATTTTGGGACCAAAAAAATTTTGACCCAAAAAAAAGTTCGAAAAATTTTGGGACCAAAAAAATTTTGAGCCAAAAAAAAGTTCGAAAAATTTTGGGACCAAAAAAATTTTGAGCTAAAAAAAAGTTCGAAAAATTTTGGGACCAAAAAAATTTTGACCCAAAAAAAACTTCGAAAAATTTTTGGACCAAAAAAATTTTGACCCAAAAAAAACTTCGAAAAAAATTTGACCCAAAAAAAAGTTCGAAAAATTTTGGGACCAAAAAAATTTTGACCCAAAAAAAAGTTTGAAAAATTTTGGGACCAAAAAAATATTGACCCAAAAAAAAGTTTGAAAAATTTTGGGACCAAAAAAATTTTGACTCAAAAAAAAGTTCGAAAAAATTTTGGGCCCAAAAAAATTTTGAGCCAAAAAAAAGTTCGAAAAATTTTGGGACCAAAAAAATTTTGAGCTAAAAAAAAGTTCGAAAAAGTTTGGGACCAAAAAAATTTTGACCCAAAAAAAAGTTTGAAAAATTTTGGGACCAAAAAAATTTTGACCCAAAAAAAAGTTCGAAAAATTTTGGGACCAAAAAATTTTGACCCAAAAAAAATTTCGAAAAAAATTTGACCCAAGAAAAAGTTCGAAAAATTTTGGGACCAAAAAAATTTTGAGCCAAAAAAAAGTTTGAAAAATTTTGGGACCAAAAAAATTTTGACCCAAAAAAAGTTTGAAGAATTTTTGGACCAAAAAAATTTTGAAAAATTTTGGGACCAAAAAAATTTTGAGCCAAACAAAAGTTCGAAAAATTTTGGGACCAAAAAAATTTTGACCCAAAAAAAGTTCGAAAAAAATTTGACCCAAGAAAAAGTTCGAAAAATTTTGGGACCAAAAAAATTTTGACCCAAAAAAAAGTTCGAAAAAATTTTGGGACCAAAAAAATTTTGAGCCAAAAAAAAGTTCGAAACATTTTGTGACTAAAAAAATTTTGAGCTAAAAAAAAGTTCGAAAAATTTTTTTTATGACCAAAAAAATTTTGACCCAAAAAAAAGTTCGAAAAATTTTGGGACCAAAAAAATTTTGACCCAAAAAAAACTTCGAAAAAAATTTGACCCAAAAAAAAGTTCGAAAAATTTTGGGACCAAAAAATTTTGACCCAAAAAAAATTTCGAAAAAAATTTGACCCAAGAAAAAGTTTGAAGAATTTTGGGACCAAAAAAATTTTGACCCAAAAAAAAGTTCGAAAAAGTTTGGGACCAAAAAAATTTTGACCCAAAAAAAGTTCGAAAAATTTTGGGACCAAAAAAATTTTGACCCAAAAAAAAGTTTGAAAAATTTTGGGACCAAAAAAATTTTGACCCAAAAAAAAGTTCGAAAAATTTTGGGACCAAAAAAATTTTTTGACCCAAAAAAAAGTTCGAAAAATTTTGGGACCAAAAAAATTTTGACCCAAAAAAATTTTGGGACCAAAAAAATTTTGACCCAAAAAAAAGTTTGAAAAATTTTGGGACCAAAAAAATTTTGAGCCAAAAAAAAGTCCGAAAAATTTTTGGACCAAAAAAATTTTGACCCAAAAAAAGTTTGAAAAATTTTGGGACCAAAAAAATTTTGAGCCAAAAAAAACTTCGAAAAATTTTGGGACCAAAAAAATTTTGACCCAAAAAAAACTTCGAAAAAAATTTGACCCAAAAAAAATTTCGAAAAATTTTGGGACCAAAAAATTTTGACCCAAAAAAAATTTCGAAAAAAATTTGACCCAAGAAAAAGTTCGAAAAATTTTGGGACCAAAAAAATTTTGAGCCAAAAAAAAGTTTGAAAAATTTTGGGACCAAAAAAATTTTGACCCAAAAAAAGTTTGAAGAATTTTGGGACCAAAAAAAATTTTGACCCAAAAAAAAGTTCGAAAAAGTTTGGGACCAAAAAAATTTTGACCCAAAAAAAGTTCGAAAAATTTTGGGACCAAAAAAATTTTGACCCAAAAAAAAGTTTGAAAAATTTTGTGACCAAAAAAATTTTGAGCCAAACAAAAGTTCGAAAAATTTTGGGACCAAAAAAATTTTGACCCAAAAAAAGTTCGAAAAATTTTGGGACCAAAAAATTTTGACCCAAAAAAAAGTTTGAAAAATTTTGGGACCAAAAAAATTTTGAGCCAAAAAAAAGTTTGAAAAATTTTGGGACCAAAAAAATTTTGACCCAAAAAAAAGTTCGAAAAATTTTGGGACCAAAAAATTTTGACCCAAAAAAAAATTCGAAAAAAATTTGACCCAAGAAAAAGTTCGAAAAATTTTGGGACCAAAAAAATTTTGACCCAAAAAAAAGTTCGAAAAAATTTTGGGACCAAAAAAATTTTGAGCCAAAAAAAAAGTTCGAAAAATTTTGGGACCAAAAACATTTTGAGCTAAAAAAAAGTTCGAAAAATTTTGGGACCAAAAAAATTTTGACCCAAAAAAAAGTTCGAAAAATTTTGGGACCAAAAAAATTTTGACCCAAAAAAAACTTCGAAAAAAATTTGACCCAAAAAAAATTTCGAAAAATTTTGGGACCAAAAAATTTTGACCCAAAAAAAATTTCGAAAAAAATTTGACCCAAGAAAAAGTTCGAAAAATTTTGGGACCAAAAAAATTTTGAGCCAAAAAATAGTTTGAAAAATTTTGGGACCAAAAAAATTTTGACCCAAAAAAAAGTTCGAAAAATTTTGGGACCAAAAAAATTTTGACCCAAAAAAAAGTTCGAAAAATTTTGGGACCAAAAAAATTTTGACCCAAAAAAAAGTTCGAAAAAATTTTGGGACCAAAAAAATTTTGAGCCAAAAAAAAGTTCGAAAAATTTTGGGACCAAAAAAATTTTGAGCTAAAAAAAAGTTCGAAAAATTTTGGGACCAAAAAAATTTTGACCCAAAAAAAAGTTCGAAAAATTTTGGGACCAAAAAAATTTTGACCCAAAAAAAACTTCGAAAAAAATTTGACCCAAAAAAAATTTCGAAAAATTTTGGGACCAAAAAATTTTGACCCAAAAAAAAATTCGAAAAAAATTTGACCCAAGAAAAAGTTCGAAAAATTTTGGGACCAAAAAAATTTTGACCCAAAAAAAAGTTCGAAAAAATTTTGGGACCAAAAAAATTTTGAGCCAAAAAAAAGTTCGAAAAATTTTGGGACCAAAAACATTTTGAGCTAAAAAAAAGTTCGAAAAATTTTGGGACCAAAAAAATTTTGACCCAAAAAAAAGTTCGAAAAATTTTGGGACCAAAAAAATTTTGACCCAAAAAAAACTTCGAAAAAAATTTGACCCAAAAAAAATTTCGAAAAATTTTGGGACCAAAAAATTTTGACCCAAAAAAAATTTCGAAAAAAATTTGACCCAAGAAAAAGTTCGAAAAATTTTGGGACCAAAAAAATTTTGAGCCAAAAAAAAGTTTGAAAAATTTTGGGACCAAAAAAATTTTGACCCAAAAAAAAGTTTGAAAAATTTTGGACCAAAAAAATTTTGAGCCAAAAAAAAGTTCGAAAAATTTTTGGACCAAAAAAATTTTGACCCAAAAAAAACTTCGAAAAATTTTGGGACCAAAAAAATTTTGACCCAAAAAAATTTTGAAAAATTTTGGGACCAAAAAAATTTTGAGCCAAAAAAAAGTTCGAAAAATTTTGGGACCAAAAAAATTTTGACCCAAAAAAAACTTCGAAAAATTTTGGGACCAAAAAAATTTTGACCCAAAAAAAACTTCGAAAAAAATTTGACCCAAAAAAAAGTTCGAAAAATTTTGGGACCAAAAAAATTTTGACCCAAAAAAAAGTTTGAAAAATTTTGGGACCAAAAAAATTTTGACCCAAAAAAAAGTTCGAAAAATTTTGGGACCAAAAAAATTTTTACCCAAAAAAAAGTTCTAAAAAATTTTGGGACCAAAAAAATTTTGAGCCAAAAAAAAGTTCGAAAAATTTTGGGACCAAAAAAATTTTGAGCTAAAAAAAAGTTCGAAAAATTTTGGCACCAAAAAAATTTTGACCCAAAAAAAAGTTCGAAAAATTTTGGGACCAAAAAAATTTTGACCCAAAAAAAACTTCGAAAAAAATTTGACCCAAGAAAAAGTTCGAAAAATTTTGGGACCAAAAAAATTTTGAGCCAAAAGAAAGTTCGAAAAATTTTTGGACCAAAAAAATTTTGACCCAAAAAAAACTTCGAAAAATTTTGGGACCAAAAAAATTTTGACCCAAAAAAAGTTTGAAAAATTTTGGGACCAAAAAAATTTTGACCCAAAAAAAACTTCGAAAAATTTTGGGACCAAAAAAATTTTGACCCAAAAAAAACTTCGAAAAAAATTTGACCCAAAAAAAAGTTCGAAAAATTTTGGGACAAAAAAATTTTGACCCAAAAAAAAGTTTGAAAAATTTTGGGACCAAAAAAATTTTGACCAAAAAAAAAGTTCGAAAAATTTTGGGACCAAAAAAATTTTGACCCAAAAAAAAGTTCGAAAAAATTTTGGGACCAAAAAAATTTTGAGCCAAAAAAAAGTTCGAAAAATTTTGGGACCAAAAAAATTTTGACCCAAAAAAAACTTCGAAAAAAATTTGACCCAAGAAAAAGTTCGAAAAATTTTGGGACCAAAAAAATTTTGAGCCAAAAGAAAGTTCGAAAAATTTTTGGACCAAAAAAATTTTGACCCAAAAAAAACTTCGAAAAATTTTGGGACCAAAAAAATTTTGACCCAAAAAAAGTTTGAAAAATTTTGGGACCAAAAAAATTTTGACCCAAAAAAAACTTCGAAAAATTTTGGGACCAAAAAAATTTTGACCCAAAAAAAACTTCGAAAAAAATTTGACCCAAAAAAAAGTTCGAAAAATTTTGGGACAAAAAAATTTTGACCCAAAAAAAAGTTTGAAAAATTTTGGGACCAAAAAAATTTTGACCAAAAAAAAAGTTCGAAAAATTTTGGGACCAAAAAAATTTTGACCCAAAAAAAAGTTCGAAAAAATTTTGGGACCAAAAAAATTTTGAGCCAAAAAAAAGTTCGAAAAATTTTGGGACTAAAAAAATTTTGAGCTAAAAAAAAGTTCGAAAAATTTTGGGACCAAAAAAATTTTGACCCAAAAAAAAGTTCGAAAAATTTTGGGACCAAAAAAATTTTGACCCAAAAAAAACTTCGAAAAAAATTTGACCCAAAAAAAAGTTCGAAAAATTTTGGGACCAAAAAATTTTGACCCAAAAAAAATTTCGAAAAAAATTTGACCCAAGAAAAAGTTCGAAAAATTTTGGGACCAAAAAAATTTTGAGCCAAAAAAAAGTTTGAAAAATTTTGGGACCAAAAAAATTTTGAGCCAAAAAAAAGTTCGAAAAATTTTTGGACCAAAAAAATTTTGACCCAAAAAAAACTTTGAAAAATTTTGGGACCAAAAAAATTTTGACCCAAAAAAATTTTGAAAAATTTTGGGACCAAAAAAATTTTGAGCCAAAAAAAAGTTCGAAAAATTTTGGGACCAAAAAAATTTTGACCAAAAAAAAAGTTTGAAAAATTTTGGGACCAAAAAAATTTTGACCCAAAAAAAAGTTCGAAAAATTTTGGGACCAAAAAAATTTTGAGCCAAACAAAAGTTCGAAAAATTTTGGGACCAAAAAAATTTTGACCCAAAAAAAAGTTCGAAAAATTTTGGGACCAAAAAAACTTTTTGACCCAAAAAAAAGTTCGAAAAATTTTGGGACCAAAAAAATTTTGACCCAAAAAAATTTTGGGACCAAAAAAATTTTGACCCAAAAAAAAGTTTGAAAAATTTTGGGACCAAAAAAATTTTGAGCCAAAAAAAAGTTCGAAAAATTTTTGGACCAAAAAAATTTTGACCCAAAAAAAAGTTTGAAAAATTTTGGGACCAAAAAAATTTTGAGCCAAAAAAAAGTTTGAAAAATTTTGGGACCAAAAAAATTTTGAGCCAAAAAAAAGTTCGAAAAATTTTGTGACCAAAAAAATTTTGAGCTAAAAAAAAGTTCGAAATTTTTTTTTTATGACCAAAAAAATTTTGACCCAAAAAAAAGTTCGAAAAATTTTGGGACCAAAAAAATTTTGACCCAAAAAAAACTTCGAAAAAAATTTGACCCAAAAAAAAGTTCGAAAAATTTTGGGACCAAAAAATTTTGACCCAAAAAAAATTTCGAAAAAAATTTGACCCAAGAAAAAGTTTGAAAAATTTTGGGACCAAAAAAATTTTGAGCCAAAAAAAAGTTTGAAAAATTTTGGGACCAAAAAAATTTTGACCCAAAAAACGTTTGAAGAATTTTGGGACCAAAAAAATTTTGACCCAAAAAAAAGTTCGAAAAAGTTTGGGACCAAAAAAATTTTGACCCAAAAAAAGTTTGAAAAATTTTGGGACCAAAAAAATTTTGACCCAAAAAAAAGTTTGAAAAATTTTGGGACCAAAAATATTTTGAGCCAAACAAAAGTTCGAAAAATTTTGGGACCAAAAAAATTTTGACCCAAAAAAAAGTTCGAATAATTTTGGGACCAAAAAAACTTTTTGACCCAAAAAAAACTTCGAAAAATTTTGGGACCAAAAAAATTTTGACCCAAAAAAATTTTGGGACCAAAAAAATTTTGACCCAAAAAAAAGTTTGAAAAATTTTGGGACCAAAAAAATTTTGAGCCAAAAAAAAGTTCGAAAAATTTTTGGACCAAAAAAATTTTGACCCAAAAAAAACTTCGAAAAATTTTGGGACCAAAAAAATTTTGACCCAAAAAAATTTTGAAAAATTTTGGGACCAAAAAAATTTTGAGCCAAAAAAAAGTTCGAAAAATTTTGGGACCAAAAAAATTTTGACCCAAAAAAAACTTCGAAAAATTTTGGGACCAAAAAAATTTTGACCCAAAAAAAACTTCGAAAAAAATTTGACCCAAAAAAAAGTTCGAAAAATTTTGGGACCAAAAAAATTTTGACCCAAAAAAAAGTTTGAAAAATTTTGGGACCAAAAAAATTTTGACCCAAAAAAAAGTTCGAAAAAATTTTGGGTCCAAAAAAATTTTGAGCCAAAAAAAAGTTCGAAAAATTTTGGGACCAAAAAAATTTTGACCCAAAAAAAACTTCGAAAAAAATTTGACCCAAAAAAAAGTTCGAAAAATTTTGGGACCAAAAAATTTTGACCCAAAAAAAATTTCGAAAAAAATTTGACCCAAGAAAAAGTTCGAAAAATTTTGGGACCAAAAAAATTTTGAGCCAAAAAAAAGTTTGAAAAATTTTGGGACCAAAAAAATTTTGAGCCAAAAAAAAGTTCGAAAAATTTTTGGACCAAAAAAATTTTGACCCAAAAAAAACTTCGAAAAATTTTGGGACCAAAAAAATTTTGACCCAAAAAAATTTTGAAAAATTTTGGGACCAAAAAAATTTTGAGCCAAAAAAAAGTTCGAAAAATTTTGGGACCAAAAAAATTTTGACCAAAAAAAAATTTCGAAAAATTTTGGGACCAAAAAAATTTTGACCCAAAAAAAACTTCGAAAAAAATTTGACCCAAAAAAAAGTTCGAAAAATTTTGGGACCAAAAAAATTTTGACCCAAAAAAAAGTTTGAAAAATTTTGGGACCAAAAAAATTTTGACCCAAAAAAAAGTTCGAAAAATTTTGGGACCAAAAAAACTTTTTGACCCAAAAAAAAGTTCGAAAAATTTTGGGACCAAAAAAATTTTGACCCAAAAAAATTTTGGGACCAAAAAAATTTTGACCCAAAAAAAAGTTTGAAAAATTTTGGGACCAAAAAAATTTTGAGCCAAAAAAAAGTTCGAAAAATTTTTGGACCAAAAAAATTTTGACCCAAAAAAAACTTCGAAAAATTTTGGGACCAAAAAAATTTTGACCCAAAAAAATTTTGAAAAATTTTGGGACCAAAAAAATTTTGAGCCAAAAAAAAGTTCGAAAAATTTTGGGACCAAAAAAATTTTGACCCAAAAAAAACTTCGAAAAATTTTGGGACCAAAAAAATTTTGACCCAAAAAAAACTTCGAAAAAATTTTGACCCAAAAAAAAGTTTGAAAAATTTTGGGACCAAAAAAATTTTGACCCAAAAAAAAGTTTGAAAAATTTTGGGACCAAAAAAATTTTGACCCAAAAAAAAGTTCGAAAAAATTTTGGGACCAAAAAAATTTTGAGCCAAAAAAAAGTTCGAAAAATTTTGGGACCAAAAAAATTTTGAGCTAAAAAAAAGTTCGAAAAATTTTGGGACCAAAAAAATTTTGACCCAAAAAAAAGTTCGAAAAATTTTGGGACCAAAAAAATTTTGACCCAAAAAAAACTTCGAAAAAAATTTGACCCAAGAAAAAGTTCGAAAAATTTTGGGACCAAAAAAATTTTGAGCCAAAAGAAAGTTCGAAAAATTTTTGGACCAAAAAAATTTTGACCCAAAAAAAACTTCGAAAAATTTTGGGACCAAAAAAATTTTGACCCAAAAAAAGTTTGAAAAATTTTGGGACCAAAAAAATTTTGAGCCAAAAAAAAGTTCGAAAAATTTTGGGACCAAAAAAATTTTGACCCAAAAAAAACTTCGAAAAATTTTGGGACCAAAAAAATTTTGACCCAAAAAAAAGTTCGAAAAATTTTGGGACAAAAAAATTTTGACCCAAAAAAAAGTTTGAAAAATTTTGGGACCAAAAAAATTTTGACCAAAAAAAAAGTTCGAAAAATTTTGGGACCAAAAAAATTTTGACCCAAAAAAAAGTTCGAAAAAACTTTGGGACCAAAAAAATTTTGAGCCAAAAAAAAGTTCGAAAAATTTTGGGACTAAAAAAATTTTGAGCTAAAAAAAAGTTCGAAAAATTTTGGGACCAAAAAAATTTTGACCCAAAAAAAAGTTCGAAAAATTTTGGGACCAAAAAAATTTTGACCCAAAAAAAACTTCGAAAAAAATTTGACCCAAAAAAAAGTTCGAAAAATTTTGGGACCAAAAAAATTTTGACCCAAAAAAAATTTCGAAAAAAATTTGACCCAAGAAAAAGTTCGAAAAATTTTGGGACCAAAAAAATTTTGAGCCAAAAAATAGTTTGAAAAATTTTGGGACCAAAAAAATTTTGACCCAAAAAAAAGTTCGAAAAATTTTGGGACCAAAAAAATTTTGACCCAAAAAAAAGTTCGAAAAATTTTGGGACCAAAAAAATTTTGACCCAAAAAAAAGTTCGAAAAAATTTTGGGACCAAAAAAATTTTGAGCCAAAAAAAAGTTCGAAAAATTTTGGGACCAAAAAAATTTTGAGCTAAAAAAAAGTTCGAAAAATTTTGGGACCAAAAAAATTTTGACCCAAAAAAAAGTTCGAAAAATTTTGGGACCAAAAAAATTTTGACCCAAAAAAAACTTCGAAAAAAATTTGACCCAAAAAAAATTTCGAAAAATTTTGGGACCAAAAAATTTTGACCCAAAAAAAAATTCGAAAAAAATTTGACCCAAGAAAAAGTTCGAAAAATTTTGGGACCAAAAAAATTTTGACCCAAAAAAAAGTTCGAAAAAATTTTGGGACCAAAAAAATTTTGAGCCAAAAAAAAGTTCGAAAAATTTTGGGACCAAAAACATTTTGAGCTAAAAAAAAGTTCGAAAAATTTTGGGACCAAAAAAATTTTGACCCAAAAAAAAGTTCGAAAAATTTTGGGACCAAAAAAATTTTGACCCAAAAAAAACTTCGAAAAAAATTTGACCCAAAAAAAATTTCGAAAAATTTTGGGACCAAAAAATTTTGACCCAAAAAAAATTTCGAAAAAAATTTGACCCAAGAAAAAGTTCGAAAAATTTTGGGACCAAAAAAATTTTGAGCCAAAAAATAGTTTGAAAAATTTTGGGACCAAAAAAATTTTGACCCAAAAAAAAGTTCGAAAAATTTTGGGACCAAAAAAATTTTGACCCAAAAAAAAGTTCGAAAAATTTTGGGACCAAAAAAATTTTGACCCAAAAAAAAGTTCGAAAAAATTTTGGGACCAAAAAAATTTTGAGCCAAAAAAAAGTTCGAAAAATTTTGGGACCAAAAAAATTTTGAGCTAAAAAAAAGTTCGAAAAATTTTGGGACCAAAAAAATTTTGACCCAAAAAAAAGTTCGAAAAATTTTGGGACCAAAAAAATTTTGACCCAAAAAAAATTTCGAAAAATTTTGGGACCAAAAAATTTTGACCCAAAAAAAAATTCGAAAAAAATTTGACCCAAGAAAAAGTTCGAAAAATTTTGGGACCAAAAAAATTTTGACCCAAAAAAAAGTTCGAAAAAATTTTGGGACCAAAAAAATTTTGAGCCAAAAAAAAGTTCGAAAAATTTTGGGACCAAAAACATTTTGAGCTAAAAAAAAGTTCGAAAAATTTTGGGACCAAAAAAATTTTGACCCAAAAAAAAGTTCGAAAAATTTTGGGACCAAAAAAATTTTGACCCAAAAAAAACTTCGAAAAAAATTTGACCCAAAAAAAATTTCGAAAAATTTTGGGACCAAAAAATTTTGACCCAAAAAAAATTTCGAAAAAAATTTGACCCAAGAAAAAGTTCGAAAAATTTTGGGACCAAAAAAATTTTGAGCCAAAAAAAAGTTTGAAAAATTTTGGGACCAAAAAAATTTTGACCCAAAAAAAGTTTGAAGAATTTTGGGACCAAAAAAAATTTTGACCCAAAAAAAAGTTCGAAAAAGTTTGGGACCAAAAAAATTTTGACCCAAAAAAAGTTCAAAAAAATTTTGGGACCAAAAAAATTTTGACCCAAAAAAAAGTTTGAAAAATTTTGTGACCAAAAAAATTTTGAGCCAAACAAAAGTTCGAAAAATTTTGGGACCAAAAAAATTTTGACCCAAAAAAAGTTCGAAAAATTTTGGGACCAAAAAAATTTTGACCCAAAAAAAAGTTTGAAAAATTTTGGGACCAAAAAAATTTTGAGCCAAAAAAAAGTTTGAAAAATTTTGGGACCAAAAAAATTTTGACCCAAAAAAAAGTTCGAAAAATTTTGGGACCAAAAAAATTTTGACCCAAAAAAAATTTCGAAAAAATTTTGGGACCAAAAAAATTTTGAGCCAAAAAAAAGTTCGAAAAATTTTGTGACCAAAAAAATTTTGAGCTAAAAAAAAGTTCGAAAAATTTTGGGACCAAAAAAATTTTGACCCAAAAAAAACTTCGAAAAAAATTTGACCCAAGAAAAAGTTCGAAAAATTTTGGGACCAAAAAAATTTTGAACCAAAAGAAAGTTCGAAAAATTTTTGGACCAAAAAAATTTTGACCCAAAAAAAACTTTGAAAAATTTTGGGACCAAAAAAATTTTGACCCAAAAAAAGTTTGAAAAATTTTGGGACCAAAAAAATTTTGAGCCAAAAAAAAGTTCGAAAAATTTTGGGACCAAAAAAATTTTGACCCAAAAAAAACTTCGAAAAATTTTGGGACCAAAAAAATTTTGACCCAAAAAAAAGTTCGAAAAATTTTGGGACAAAAAAATTTTGACCCAAAAAAAAGTTTGAAAAATTTTGGGACCAAAAAAATTTTGACCAAAAAAAAAGTTCGAAAAATTTTGGGACCAAAAAAATTTTGACCCAAAAAAAAGTTCGAAAAAATTTTGGGACCAAAAAAATTTTGAGCCAAAAAAAAGTTCGAAAAATTTTGGGACTAAAAAAATTTTGAGCTAAAAAAAAGTTCGAAAAATTTTGGGACCAAAAAAATTTTGACCCAAAAAAAAGTTCGAAAAATTTTGGGACCAAAAAAATTTTGACCCAAAAAAAACTTCGAAAAAAATTTGACCCAAAAAAAAGTTCGAAAAATTTTGGGACCAAAAAAATTTTGACCCAAAAAAAATTTCGAAAAAAATTTGACCCAAGAAAAAGTTCGAAAAATTTTGGGACCAAAAAAATTTTGAGCCAAAAAAAAGTTTGAAAAATTTTGGGACCAAAAAAATTTTGACCCAAAAAAAAGTTCGAAAAATTTTGGGACCAAAAAAATTTTGACCCAAAAAAAAGTTCGAAAAATTTTGGGACCAAAAAAATTTTGAGCCAAAAAAAAGTTCGAAAAATTTTGGGACCAAAAAAATTTTGAGCTAAAAAAAAGTTCGAAAAATTTTGGGACCAAAAAAATTTTGACCCAAAAAAAACTTCGAAAAAAATTTGACCCAAAAAAAATTTCGAAAAATTTTGGGACCAAAAAATTTTGACCCAAAAAAAAGTTTGAAAAATTTTGGGACCAAAAAAATTTTGAGCCAAAAAAAAGTTTGAAAAATTTTGGGACCAAAAAAATTTTGACCCAAAAAAAAGTTCGAAAAATTTTGGGACCAAAAAATTTTGACCCAAAAAAAAATTCGAAAAAAATTTGACCCAAGAAAAAGTTCGAAAAATTTTGGGACCAAAAAAATTTTGACCCAAAAAAAAGTTCGAAAAAATTTTGGGACCAAAAAAATTTTGAGCCAAAAAAAAGTTCGAAAAATTTTGGGACCAAAAACATTTTGAGCTAAAAAAAAGTTCGAAAAATTTTGGGACCAAAAAAATTTTGACCCAAAAAAAAGTTCGAAAAATTTTGGGACCAAAAAAATTTTGACCCAAAAAAAACTTCGAAAAAAATTTGACCCAAAAAAAATTTCGAAAAATTTTGGGACCAAAAAATTTTGACCCAAAAAAAATTTCGAAAAAAATTTGACCCAAGAAAAAGTTCGAAAAATTTTGGGACCAAAAAAATTTTGAGCCAAAAAATAGTTTGAAAAATTTTGGGACCAAAAAAATTTTGACCCAAAAAAAAGTTCGAAAAATTTTGGGACCAAAAAAATTTTGACCCAAAAAAAAGTTCGAAAAATTTTGGGACCAAAAAAATTTTGACCCAAAAAAAAGTTCGAAAAAATTTTGGGACCAAAAAAATTTTGAGCCAAAAAAAAGTTCGAAAAATTTTGGGACCAAAAAAATTTTGAGCTAAAAAAAAGTTCGAAAAATTTTGGGACCAAAAAAATTTTGACCCAAAAAAAAGTTCGAAAAATTTTGGGACCAAAAAAATTTTGACCCAAAAAAAACTTCGAAAAAAATTTGACCCAAAAAAAATTTCGAAAAATTTTGGGACCAAAAAATTTTGACCCAAAAAAAAATTCGAAAAAAATTTGACCCAAGAAAAAGTTCGAAAAATTTTGGGACCAAAAAAATTTTGACCCAAAAAAAAGTTCGAAAAAATTTTGGGACCAAAAAAATTTTGAGCCAAAAAAAAGTTCGAAAAATTTTGGGACCAAAAACATTTTGAGCTAAAAAAAAGTTCGAAAAATTTTGGGACCAAAAAAATTTTGACCCAAAAAAAAGTTCGAAAAATTTTGGGACCAAAAAAATTTTGACCCAAAAAAAACTTCGAAAAAAATTTGACCCAAAAAAAATTTCGAAAAATTTTGGGACCAAAAAATTTTGACCCAAAAAAAATTTCGAAAAAAATTTGACCCAAGAAAAAGTTCGAAAAATTTTGGGACCAAAAAAATTTTGAGCCAAAAAAAAGTTTGAAAAATTTTGGGACCAAAAAAATTTTGACCCAAAAAAAAGTTTGAAAAATTTTGGACCAAAAAAATTTTGAGCCAAAAAAAAGTTCGAAAAATTTTTGGACCAAAAAAATTTTGACCCAAAAAAAACTTCGAAAAATTTTGGGACCAAAAAAATTTTGACCCAAAAAAATTTTGAAAAATTTTGGGACCAAAAAAATTTTGAGCCAAAAAAAAGTTCGAAAAATTTTGGGACCAAAAAAATTTTGACCCAAAAAAAACTTCGAAAAATTTTGGGACCAAAAAAATTTTGACCCAAAAAAAACTTCGAAAAAAATTTGACCCAAAAAAAAGTTCGAAAAATTTTGGGACCAAAAAAATTTTGACCCAAAAAAAAGTTTGAAAAATTTTGGGACCAAAAAAATTTTGACCCAAAAAAAAGTTCGAAAAATTTTGGGACCAAAAAAATTTTTACCCAAAAAAAAGTTCTAAAAAATTTTGGGACCAAAAAAATTTTGAGCCAAAAAAAAGTTCGAAAAATTTTGGGACCAAAAAAATTTTGAGCTAAAAAAAAGTTCGAAAAATTTTGGCACCAAAAAAATTTTGACCCAAAAAAAAGTTCGAAAAATTTTGGGACCAAAAAAATTTTGACCCAAAAAAAACTTCGAAAAAAATTTGACCCAAGAAAAAGTTCGAAAAATTTTGGGACCAAAAAAATTTTGAGCCAAAAGAAAGTTCGAAAAATTTTTGGACCAAAAAAATTTTGACCCAAAAAAAACTTCGAAAAATTTTGGGACAAAAAAATTTTGACCCAAAAAAAGTTTGAAAAATTTTGGGACCAAAAAAATTTTGACCCAAAAAAAACTTCGAAAAATTTTGGGACCAAAAAAATTTTGACCCAAAAAAAACTTCGAAAAAAATTTGACCCAAAAAAAAGTTCGAAAAATTTTGGGACAAAAAAATTTTGACCCAAAAAAAAGTTTGAAAAATTTTGGGACCAAAAAAATTTTGACCAAAAAAAAAGTTCGAAAAATTTTGGGACCAAAAAAATTTTGACCCAAAAAAAAGTTCGAAAAAATTTTGGGACCAAAAAAATTTTGAGCCAAAAAAAAGTTCGAAAAATTTTGGGACCAAAAAAATTTTGACCCAAAAAAAACTTCGAAAAAAATTTGACCCAAGAAAAAGTTCGAAAAATTTTGGGACCAAAAAAATTTTGAGCCAAAAGAAAGTTCGAAAAATTTTTGGACCAAAAAAATTTTGACCCAAAAAAAACTTCGAAAAATTTTGGGACCAAAAAAATTTTGACCCAAAAAAAGTTTGAAAAATTTTGGGACCAAAAAAATTTTGACCCAAAAAAAACTTCGAAAAATTTTGGGACCAAAAAAATTTTGACCCAAAAAAAACTTCGAAAAAAATTTGACCCAAAAAAAAGTTCGAAAAATTTTGGGACAAAAAAATTTTGACCCAAAAAAAAGTTTGAAAAATTTTGGGACCAAAAAAATTTTGACCAAAAAAAAAGTTCGAAAAATTTTGGGACCAAAAAAATTTTGACCCAAAAAAAAGTTCGAAAAAATTTTGGGACCAAAAAAATTTTGAGCCAAAAAAAAGTTCGAAAAATTTTGGGACTAAAAAAATTTTGAGCTAAAAAAAAGTTCGAAAAATTTTGGGACCAAAAAAATTTTGACCCAAAAAAAAGTTCGAAAAATTTTGGGACCAAAAAAATTTTGACCCAAAAAAAACTTCGAAAAAAATTTGACCCAAAAAAAAGTTCGAAAAATTTTGGGACCAAAAAATTTTGACCCAAAAAAAATTTCGAAAAAAATTTGACCCAAGAAAAAGTTCGAAAAATTTTGGGACCAAAAAAATTTTGAGCCAAAAAAAAGTTTGAAAAATTTTGGGACCAAAAAAATTTTGAGCCAAAAAAAAGTTCGAAAAATTTTTGGACCAAAAAAATTTTGACCCAAAAAAAACTTTGAAAAATTTTGGGACCAAAAAAATTTTGACCCAAAAAAATTTTGAAAAATTTTGGGACCAAAAAAATTTTGAGCCAAAAAAAAGTTCGAAAAATTTTGGGACCAAAAAAATTTTGACCAAAAAAAAAGTTTGAAAAATTTTGGGACCAAAAAAATTTTGACCCAAAAAAAAGTTCGAAAAATTTTGGGACCAAAAAAATTTTGAGCCAAACAAAAGTTCGAAAAATTTTGGGACCAAAAAAATTTTGACCCAAAAAAAAGTTCGAAAAATTTTGGGACCAAAAAAACTTTTTGACCCAAAAAAAATTTCGAAAAATTTTGGGACCAAAAAAATTTTGACCCAAAAAAATTTTGGGACCAAAAAAATTTTGACCCAAAAAAAAGTTTGAAAAATTTTGGGACCAAAAAAATTTTGAGCCAAAAAAAAGTTCGAAAAATTTTTGGACCAAAAAAATTTTGACCCAAAAAAAAGTTTGAAAAATTTTGGGACCAAAAAAATTTTGAGCCAAAAAAAAGTTTGAAAAATTTTGGGACCAAAAAAATTTTGAGCCAAAAAAAAGTTCGAAAAATTTTGTGACCAAAAAAATTTTGAGCTAAAAAAAAGTTCGAATTTTTTTTTTTATGACCAAAAAAATTTTGACCCAAAAAAAAGTTCGAAAAATTTTGGGACCAAAAAAATTTTGACCCAAAAAAAACTTCGAAAAAAATTTGACCCAAAAAAAAGTTCGAAAAATTTTGGGACCAAAAAATTTTGACCCAAAAAAAATTTCGAAAAAAATTTGACCCAAGAAAAAGTTTGAAAAATTTTGGGACCAAAAAAATTTTGAGCCAAAAAAAAGTTTGAAAAATTTTGGGACCAAAAAAATTTTGACCCAAAAAACGTTTGAAGAATTTTGGGACCAAAAAAATTTTGACCCAAAAAAAAGTTCGAAAAAGTTTGGGACCAAAAAAATTTTGACCCAAAAAAAGTTTGAAAAATTTTGGGACCAAAAAAATTTTGACCCAAAAAAAAGTTTGAAAAATTTTGGGACCAAAAATATTTTGAGCCAAACAAAAGTTCGAAAAATTTTGGGACCAAAAAAATTTTGACCCAAAAAAAAGTTCGAATAATTTTGGGACCAAAAAAACTTTTTGACCCAAAAAAAACTTCGAAAAATTTTGGGACCAAAAAAATTTTGACCCAAAAAAATTTTGGGACCAAAAAAATTTTGACCCAAAAAAAAGTTTGAAAAATTTTGGGACCAAAAAAATTTTGAGCCAAAAAAAAGTTCGAAAAATTTTTGGACCAAAAAAATTTTGACCCAAAAAAAACTTCGAAAAATTTTGGGACCAAAAAAATTTTGACCCAAAAAAATTTTGAAAAATTTTGGGACCAAAAAAATTTTGAGCCAAAAAAAAGTTCGAAAAATTTTGGGACCAAAAAAATTTTGACCCAAAAAAAACTTCGAAAAATTTTGGGACCAAAAAAATTTTGACCCAAAAAAAACTTCGAAAAAAATTTGACCCAAAAAAAAGTTCGAAAAATTTTGGGACCAAAAAAATTTTGACCCAAAAAAAAGTTTGAAAAATTTTGGGACCAAAAAAATTTTGACCCAAAAAAAAGTTCGAAAAAATTTTGGGTCCAAAAAAATTTTGAGCCAAAAAAAAGTTCGAAAAATTTTGGGACCAAAAAAATTTTGACCCAAAAAAAACTTCGAAAAAAATTTGACCCAAAAAAAAGTTCGAAAAATTTTGGGACCAAAAAATTTTGACCCAAAAAAAATTTCGAAAAAAATTTGACCCAAGAAAAAGTTCGAAAAATTTTGGGACCAAAAAAATTTTGAGCCAAAAAAAAGTTTGAAAAATTTTGGGACCAAAAAAATTTTGAGCCAAAAAAAAGTTCGAAAAATTTTTGGACCAAAAAAATTTTGACCCAAAAAAAACTTCGAAAAATTTTGGGACCAAAAAAATTTTGACCCAAAAAAATTTTGAAAAATTTTGGGACCAAAAAAATTTTGAGCCAAAAAAAAGTTCGAAAAATTTTGGGACCAAAAAAATTTTGACCAAAAAAAAATTTCGAAAAATTTTGGGACCAAAAAAATTTTGACCCAAAAAAAACTTCGAAAAAAATTTGACCCAAAAAAAAGTTCGAAAAATTTTGGGACCAAAAAAATTTTGACCCAAAAAAAAGTTTGAAAAATTTTGGGACCAAAAAAATTTTGACCCAAAAAAAAGTTCGAAAAATTTTGGGACCAAAAAAACTTTTTGACCCAAAAAAAAGTTCGAAAAATTTTGGGACCAAAAAAATTTTGACCCAAAAAAATTTTGGGACCAAAAAAATTTTGACCCAAAAAAAAGTTTGAAAAATTTTGGGACCAAAAAAATTTTGAGCCAAAAAAAAGTTCGAAAAATTTTTGGACCAAAAAAATTTTGACCCAAAAAAAACTTCGAAAAATTTTGGGACCAAAAAAATTTTGACCCAAAAAAATTTTGAAAAATTTTGGGACCAAAAAAATTTTGAGCCAAAAAAAAGTTCGAAAAATTTTGGGACCAAAAAAATTTTGACCCAAAAAAAAGTTCGAAAAATTTTTGGACCAAAAAAATTTTGACCCAAAAAAAACTTCGAAAAATTTTGGGACCAAAAAAATTTTGACCCAAAAAAATTTTGAAAAATTTTGGGACCAAAAAAATTTTGAGCCAAAAAAAAGTTCGAAAAATTTTGGGACCAAAAAAATTTTGACCCAAAAAAAACTTCGAAAAATTTTGGGACCAAAAAAATTTTGACCCAAAAAAAACTTCGAAAAAATTTTGACCCAAAAAAAAGTTTGAAAAATTTTGGGACCAAAAAAATTTTGACCCAAAAAAAAGTTTGAAAAATTTTGGGACCAAAAAAATTTTGACCCAAAAAAAAGTTCGAAAAAATTTTGGGACCAAAAAAATTTTGAGCCAAAAAAAAGTTCGAAAAATTTTGGGACCAAAAAAATTTTGAGCTAAAAAAAAGTTCGAAAAATTTTGGGACCAAAAAAATTTTGACCCAAAAAAAAGTTCGAAAAATTTTGGGACCAAAAAAATTTTGACCCAAAAAAAACTTCGAAAAAAATTTGACCCAAGAAAAAGTTCGAAAAATTTTGGGACCAAAAAAATTTTGAGCCAAAAGAAAGTTCGAAAAATTTTTGGACCAAAAAAATTTTGACCCAAAAAAAACTTCGAAAAATTTTGGGACCAAAAAAATTTTGACCCAAAAAAAGTTTGAAAAATTTTGGGACCAAAAAAATTTTGAGCCAAAAAAAAGTTCGAAAAATTTTGGGACCAAAAAAATTTTGACCCAAAAAAAACTTCGAAAAATTTTGGGACCAAAAAAATTTTGACCCAAAAAAAAGTTCGAAAAATTTTGGGACAAAAAAATTTTGACCCAAAAAAAAGTTTGAAAAATTTTGGGACCAAAAAAATTTTGACCAAAAAAAAAGTTCGAAAAATTTTGGGACCAAAAAAATTTTGACCCAAAAAAAAGTTCGAAAAAACTTTGGGACCAAAAAAATTTTGAGCCAAAAAAAAGTTCGAAAAATTTTGGGACTAAAAAAATTTTGAGCTAAAAAAAAGTTCGAAAAATTTTGGGACCAAAAAAATTTTGACCCAAAAAAAAGTTCGAAAAATTTTGGGACCAAAAAAATTTTGACCCAAAAAAAACTTCGAAAAAAATTTGACCCAAAAAAAAGTTCGAAAAATTTTGGGACCAAAAAAATTTTGACCCAAAAAAAATTTCGAAAAAAATTTGACCCAAGAAAAAGTTCGAAAAATTTTGGGACCAAAAAAATTTTGAGCCAAAAAATAGTTTGAAAAATTTTGGGACCAAAAAAATTTTGACCCAAAAAAAAGTTCGAAAAATTTTGGGACCAAAAAAATTTTGACCCAAAAAAAAGTTCGAAAAATTTTGGGACCAAAAAAATTTTGACCCAAAAAAAAGTTCGAAAAAATTTTGGGACCAAAAAAATTTTGAGCCAAAAAAAAGTTCGAAAAATTTTGGGACCAAAAAAATTTTGAGCTAAAAAAAAGTTCGAAAAATTTTGGGACCAAAAAAATTTTGACCCAAAAAAAAGTTCGAAAAATTTTGGGACCAAAAAAATTTTGACCCAAAAAAAACTTCGAAAAAAATTTGACCCAAAAAAAATTTCGAAAAATTTTGGGACCAAAAAATTTTGACCCAAAAAAAAATTCGAAAAAAATTTGACCCAAGAAAAAGTTCGAAAAATTTTGGGACCAAAAAAATTTTGACCCAAAAAAAAGTTCGAAAAAATTTTGGGACCAAAAAAATTTTGAGCCAAAAAAAAGTTCGAAAAATTTTGGGACCAAAAACATTTTGAGCTAAAAAAAAGTTCGAAAAATTTTGGGACCAAAAAAATTTTGACCCAAAAAAAAGTTCGAAAAATTTTGGGACCAAAAAAATTTTGACCCAAAAAAAACTTCGAAAAAAATTTGACCCAAAAAAAATTTCGAAAAATTTTGGGACCAAAAAATTTTGACCCAAAAAAAATTTCGAAAAAAATTTGACCCAAGAAAAAGTTCGAAAAATTTTGGGACCAAAAAAATTTTGAGCCAAAAAATAGTTTGAAAAATTTTGGGACCAAAAAAATTTTGACCCAAAAAAAAGTTCGAAAAATTTTGGGACCAAAAAAATTTTGACCCAAAAAAAAGTTCGAAAAATTTTGGGACCAAAAAAATTTTGACCCAAAAAAAAGTTCGAAAAAATTTTGGGACCAAAAAAATTTTGAGCCAAAAAAAAGTTCGAAAAATTTTGGGACCAAAAAAATTTTGAGCTAAAAAAAAGTTCGAAAAATTTTGGGACCAAAAAAATTTTGACCCAAAAAAAAGTTCGAAAAATTTTGGGACCAAAAAAATTTTGACCCAAAAAAAACTTCGAAAAAAATTTGACCCAAAAAAAATTTCGAAAAATTTTGGGACCAAAAAATTTTGACCCAAAAAAAAATTCGAAAAAAATTTGACCCAAGAAAAAGTTCGAAAAATTTTGGGACCAAAAAAATTTTGACCCAAAAAAAAGTTCGAAAAAATTTTGGGACCAAAAAAATTTTGAGCCAAAAAAAAGTTCGAAAAATTTTGGGACCAAAAACATTTTGAGCTAAAAAAAAGTTCGAAAAATTTTGGGACCAAAAAAATTTTGACCCAAAAAAAAGTTCGAAAAATTTTGGGACCAAAAAAATTTTGACCCAAAAAAAACTTCGAAAAAAATTTGACCCAAAAAAAATTTCGAAAAATTTTGGGACCAAAAAATTTTGACCCAAAAAAAATTTCGAAAAAAATTTGACCCAAGAAAAAGTTCGAAAAATTTTGGGACCAAAAAAATTTTGAGCCAAAAAAAAGTTTGAAAAATTTTGGGACCAAAAAAATTTTGACCCAAAAAAAGTTTGAAGAATTTTGGGACCAAAAAAAATTTTGACCCAAAAAAAAGTTCGAAAAAGTTTGGGACCAAAAAAATTTTGACCCAAAAAAAGTTCAAAAAAATTTTGGGACCAAAAAAATTTTGACCCAAAAAAAAGTTTGAAAAATTTTGTGACCAAAAAAATTTTGAGCCAAACAAAAGTTCGAAAAATTTTGGGACCAAAAAAATTTTGACCCAAAAAAAGTTCGAAAAATTTTGGGACCAAAAAAATTTTGACCCAAAAAAAAGTTTGAAAAATTTTGGGACCAAAAAAATTTTGAGCCAAAAAAAAGTTTGAAAAATTTTGGGACCAAAAAAATTTTGACCCAAAAAAAAGTTCGAAAAATTTTGGGACCAAAAAAATTTTGACCCAAAAAAAATTTCGAAAAAATTTTGGGACCAAAAAAATTTTGAGCCAAAAAAAAGTTCGAAAAATTTTGTGACCAAAAAAATTTTGAGCTAAAAAAAAGTTCGAAAAATTTTGGGACCAAAAAAATTTTGACCCAAAAAAAACTTCGAAAAAAATTTGACCCAAGAAAAAGTTCGAAAAATTTTGGGACCAAAAAAATTTTGAACCAAAAGAAAGTTCGAAAAATTTTTGGACCAAAAAAATTTTGACCCAAAAAAAACTTTGAAAAATTTTGGGACCAAAAAAATTTTGACCCAAAAAAAGTTTGAAAAATTTTGGGACCAAAAAAATTTTGAGCCAAAAAAAAGTTCGAAAAATTTTGGGACCAAAAAAATTTTGACCCAAAAAAAACTTCGAAAAATTTTGGGACCAAAAAAATTTTGACCCAAAAAAAAGTTCGAAAAATTTTGGGACAAAAAAATTTTGACCCAAAAAAAAGTTTGAAAAATTTTGGGACCAAAAAAATTTTGACCAAAAAAAAAGTTCGAAAAATTTTGGGACCAAAAAAATTTTGACCCAAAAAAAAGTTCGAAAAAATTTTGGGACCAAAAAAATTTTGAGCCAAAAAAAAGTTCGAAAAATTTTGGGACTAAAAAAATTTTGAGCTAAAAAAAAGTTCGAAAAATTTTGGGACCAAAAAAATTTTGACCCAAAAAAAAGTTCGAAAAATTTTGGGACCAAAAAAATTTTGACCCAAAAAAAACTTCGAAAAAAATTTGACCCAAAAAAAAGTTCGAAAAATTTTGGGACCAAAAAAATTTTGACCCAAAAAAAATTTCGAAAAAAATTTGACCCAAGAAAAAGTTCGAAAAATTTTGGGACCAAAAAAATTTTGAGCCAAAAAAAAGTTTGAAAAATTTTGGGACCAAAAAAATTTTGACCCAAAAAAAAGTTCGAAAAATTTTGGGACCAAAAAAATTTTGACCCAAAAAAAAGTTCGAAAAATTTTGGGACCAAAAAAATTTTGAGCCAAAAAAAAGTTCGAAAAATTTTGGGACCAAAAAAATTTTGAGCTAAAAAAAAGTTCGAAAAATTTTGGGACCAAAAAAATTTTGACCCAAAAAAAACTTCGAAAAAAATTTGACCCAAAAAAAATTTCGAAAAATTTTGGGACCAAAAAATTTTGACCCAAAAAAAAGTTTGAAAAATTTTGGGACCAAAAAAATTTTGAGCCAAAAAAAAGTTTGAAAAATTTTGGGACCAAAAAAATTTTGACCCAAAAAAAAGTTCGAAAAATTTTGGGACCAAAAAAATTTTGACCCAAAAAAAATTTCGAAAAAATTTTGGGACCAAAAAAATTTTGAGCCAAAAAAAAGTTCGAAAAATTTTGTGACCAAAAAAATTTTGAGCTAAAAAAAAGTTCGAAAAATTTTGGGACCAAAAAAATTTTGACCCAAAAAAAACTTCGAAAAAAATTTGACCCAAGAAAAAGTTCGAAAAATTTTGGGACCAAAAAAATTTTGAACCAAAAGAAAGTTCGAAAAATTTTTGGACCAAAAAAATTTTGACCCAAAAAAAACTTCGAAAAATTTTGGGACCAAAAAAATTTTGACCCAAAAAAAGTTTGAAAAATTTTGGGACCAAAAAAATTTTGAGCCAAAAAAAAGTTCGAAAAATTTTGGGACCAAAAAAATTTTGACCCAAAAAAAACTTCGAAAAATTTTGGGACCAAAAAAATTTTGACCCAAAAAAAAGTTCGAAAAATTTTGGGACAAAAAAATTTTGACCCAAAAAAAAGTTTGAAAAATTTTGGGACCAAAAAAATTTTGACCAAAAAAAAAGTTCGAAAAATTTTGGGACCAAAAAAATTTTGACCCAAAAAAAAGTTCGAAAAAATTTTGGGACCAAAAAAATTTTGAGCCAAAAAAAAGTTCGAAAAATTTTGGGACTAAAAAAATTTTGAGCTAAAAAAAAGTTCGAAAAATTTTGGGACCAAAAAAATTTTGACCCAAAAAAAAGTTCGAAAAATTTTGGGACCAAAAAAATTTTGACCCAAAAAAAACTTCGAAAAAAATTTGACCCAAAAAAAAGTTCGAAAAATTTTGGGACCAAAAAAATTTTGACCCAAAAAAAATTTCGAAAAAAATTTGACCCAAGAAAAAGTTCGAAAAATTTTGGGACCAAAAAAATTTTGAGCCAAAAAAAAGTTTGAAAAATTTTGGGACCAAAAAAATTTTGACCCAAAAAAAAGTTCGAAAAATTTTGGGACCAAAAAAATTTTGACCCAAAAAAAAGTTCGAAAAATTTTGGGACCAAAAAAATTTTGAGCCAAAAAAAAGTTCGAAAAATTTTGGGACCAAAAAAATTTTGAGCTAAAAAAAAGTTCGAAAAATTTTGGGACCAAAAAAATTTTGACCCAAAAAAAACTTCGAAAAAAATTTGACCCAAAAAAAATTTCGAAAAATTTTGGGACCAAAAAATTTTGACCCAAAAAAAATTTCGAAAAAAATTTGACCCAAGAAAAAGTTCGAAAAATTTTGGGACCAAAAAAAATTTGACCCAAAAAAAAGTTCGAAAAAATTTTGGGACCAAAAAAATTTTGAGCCAAAAAAAAGTTCGAAAAATTTTGGGACCAAAAAAATTTTGAGCTAAAAAAAAGTTCGAAAAATTTTGGGACCAAAAAAATTTTGACCCAAAAAAAAGTTCGAAAAATTTTGGGACCAAAAAAATTTTGACCCAAAAAAAACTTCGAAAAAAATTTGACCCAAAAAAAATTTCGAAAAATTTTGGGACCAAAAAATTTTGACCCAAAAAAAATTTCGAAAAAAATTTGACCCAAGAAAAAGTTCGAAAAATTTTGGGACCAAAAAAATTTTGAGCCAAAAAAAAGTTTGAAAAATTTTGGGACCAAAAAAATTTTGACCCAAAAAAAGTTTGAAGAATTTTGGGACCAAAAAAAATTTTGACCCAAAAAAAAGTTCGAAAAAGTTTGGGACCAAAAAAATTTTGACCCAAAAAAAGTTCAAAAAAATTTTGGGACCAAAAACATTTTGACCCAAAAAAAAGTTTGAAAAATTTTGTGACCAAAAAAATTTTGAGCCAAACAAAAGTTCGAAAAATTTTGGGACCAAAAAAATTTTGACCCAAAAAAAGTTCGAAAAATTTTGGGACCAAAAAAATTTTGACCCAAAAAAAAGTTTGAAAAATTTTGGGACCAAAAAAATTTTGAGCCAAAAAAAAGTTTGAAAAATTTTGGGACCAAAAAAATTTTGACCCAAAAAAAAGTTCGAAAAATTTTGGGACCAAAAAAATTTTGACCCAAAAAAAATTTCGAAAAAATTTTGGGACCAAAAAAATTTTGAGCCAAAAAAAAGTTCGAAAAATTTTGTGACCAAAAAAATTTTGAGCTAAAAAAAAGTTCGAAAAATTTTGGGACCAAAAAACCTTTTTGACCCAAAAAAAAGTTCGAAAAATTTTGGGACCAAAAAAATTTTGACCCAAAAAAATTTTGGGACCAAAAAAATTTTGGGACCAAAAAAATTTTGAGCCAAAAAAAAGTTCGAAAAATTTTGGGACCAAAAAAATTTTGACCCAAAAAAAAGTTCGAAAAATTTTGGGACCAAAAAAATTTTGAGCCAAAAAAAAGTTCGAAAAATTTTGGGACCAAAAAAATTTTGAGCTAAAAAAAAGTTCGAAAAATTTTGGGACCAAAAAAATTTTGACCCAAAAAAAACTTCGAAAAATTTTTGGACCAAAAAAATTTTGACCCAAAAAAAACTTCGAAAAATTTTTGGACCAAAAAAATTTTGACCCAAAAAAAACTTCGAAAAAAATTTGACCCAAAAAAAAGTTCGAAAAATTTTGGGACCAAAAAAATTTTGACCCAAAAAAAAGTTTGAAAAATTTTGGGACCAAAAAAATATTGACCCAAAAAAAAGTTTGAAAAATTTTGGGACCAAAAAAATTTTGACTCAAAAAAAAGTTCGAAAAAATTTTGGGCCCAAAAAAATTTTGAGCCAAAAAAAAGTTCGAAAAATTTTGGGACCAAAAAAATTTTGAGCTAAAAAAAAGTTCGAAAAATTTTGGGACCAAAAAAATTTTGACCCAAAAAAAAGTTCGAAAAATTTTGGGACCAAAAAAATTTTGACCCAAAAAAAACTTCGAAAAAAATTTTACCCAAAAAAAAGTTCGAAAAATTTTGGGACCAAAAAATTTTGACCCAAAAAAAATTTCGAAAAAAATTTGACCCAAGAAAAAGTTCGAAAAATTTTGGGACCAAAAAAATTTTGAGCCAAAAAAAAGTTTGAAAAATTTTGGGACCAAAAAAATTTTGACCCAAAAAAAGTTTGAAGAATTTTTGGACCAAAAAAATTTTGACCCCAAAAAAAGTTCGAAAAAGTTTGGGACCAAAAAAATTTTGACCCAAAAAAAGTTCGAAAAATTTTTGGACCAAAAAAATTTTGACCCAAAAAAAAGTTTGAAAAATTTTGGGACCAAAAAAATTTTGAGCCAAACAAAAGTTCGAAAAATTTTGGGACCAAAAAAATTTTGACCCAAAAATAGTTCGAAAAAAATTTGACCCAAAAAAAAGTTCGAAAAATTTTGGGACCAAAAAATTTTGACCCAAAAAAAATTTCGAAAAAAATTTGACCCAAGAAAAAGTTCGAAAAATTTTGGGACCAAAAAAATTTTGACCCAAAAAAAAGTTCGAAAAAATTTTGGGACCAAAAAAATTTTGAGCCAAAAAAAAGTTCGAAACATTTTGTGACTAAAAAAATTTTGAGCTAAAAAAAAGTTCGAAAAATTTTTTTTATGACCAAAAAAATTTTGACCCAAAAAAAAGTTCGAAAACTTTTGGGACCAAAAAAATTTTGACCCAAAAAAAACTTCGAAAAAAATTTGACCCAAAAAAAAGTTCGAAAAATTTTGGGACCAAAAAATTTTGACCCAAAAAAAATTTCGAAAAAAATTTGACCCAAGAAAAAGTTTGAAGAATTTTGGGACCAAAAAAATTTTGACCCAAAAAAAAGTTCGAAAAAGTTTGGGACCAAAAAAATTTTGACCCAAAAAAAGTTCGAAAAATTTTGGGACCAAAAAAATTTTGACCCAAAAAAAAGTTTGAAAAATTTTGGGACCAAAAAAATTTTGACCCAAAAAAAAGTTCGAAAAATTTTGGGACCAAAAAATTTTTTTGACCCAAAAAAAAGTTCGAAAAATTTTGGGACCAAAAAAATTTTGACCCAAAAAAATTTTGGGACCAAAAAAATTTTGACCCAAAAAAAAGTTTGAAAAATTTTGGGACCAAAAAAATTTTGAGCCAAAAAAAAGTCCGAAAAATTTTTGGACCAAAAAAATTTTGACCCAAAAAAAGTTTGAAAAATTTTGGGACCAAAAAAATTTTGAGCCAAAAAAAACTTCGAAAAATTTTGGGACCAAAAAAATTTTGACCCAAAAAAAACTTCGAAAAAAATTTGACCCAAAAAAAAGTTCGAAAAATTTTGGGACCAAAAAAATTTTGACCCAAAAAAAAGTTTGAAAGATTTTGGGACCAAAAAAATTTTGACCCAAAAAAAAGTTTGAAAAATTTTGGGACCAAAAAAATTTTGAGCCAAACAAAAGTTCGAAAAATTTTGGGACCAAAAAAATTTTGACCCAAAAAAAGTTCGAAAAAAATTTGACCCAAAAAAAAGTTCGAAAAATTTTGGGACCAAAAAATTTTGACCCAAAAAAAATTTCGAAAAAAATTTGACCCAAGAAAAAGTTCGAAAAATTTTGGGACCAAAAAAATTTTGACCCAAAAAAAAGTTCGAAAAAATTTTGGGACCAAAAAAATTTTGAGCCAAAAAAAAGTTCGAAACATTTTGTGACTAAAAAAATTTTGAGCTAAAAAAAAGTTCGAAAAATTTTTTTTATGACCAAAAAAATTTTGACCCAAAAAAAAGTTCGAAAAATTTTGGGACCAAAAAAATTTTGACCCAAAAAAAACTTCGAAAAAAATTTGACCCAAAAAAAAGTTCGAAAAATTTTGGGACCAAAAAATTTTGACCCAAAAAAAATTTCGAAAAAAATTTGACCCAAGAAAAAGTTTGAAGAATTTTGGGACCAAAAAAATTTTGACCCAAAAAAAAGTTCGAAAAAGTTTGGGACCAAAAAAATTTTGACCCAAAAAAAGTTCGAAAAATTTTGGGACCAAAAAAATTTTGACCCAAAAAAAAGTTAAAAATTTTGACCCAAAAAAAAGTTCGAAAAATTTTGGGACCAAAAAAATTTTTTGACCCAAAAAAAAGTTCGAAAAATTTTGGGACCAAAAAAATTTTGACCCAAAAAAATTTTGGGACCAAAAAAATTTTGACCCAAAAAAAAGTTTGAAAAATTTTGGGACCAAAAAAATTTTGAGCCAAAAAAAAGTCCGAAAAATTTTTGGACCAAAAAAATTTTGACCCAAAAAAAGTTTGAAAAATTTTGGGACCAAAAAAATTTTGAGCCAAAAAAAACTTCGAAAAATTTTGGGACCAAAAAAATTTTGACCCAAAAAAAACTTCGAAAAAAATTTGACCCAAAAAAAAGTTCGAAAAATTTTGGGACCAAAAAAATTTTGACCCAAAAAAAAGTTTGAAAAATTTTGGGACCAAAAAAATTTTGAGCCAAACAAAAGTTCGAAAAATTTTGGGACCAAAAAAATTTTGACCCAAAAATAGTTCGAAAAAAATTTGACCCAAAAAAAAGTTCGAAAAATTTTGGGACCAAAAAATTTTGACCCAAAAAAAATTTCGAAAAAAATTTGACCCAAGAAAAAGTTCGAAAAATTTTGGGACCAAAAAAATTTTGACCCAAAAAAAAGTTCGAAAAAATTTTGGGACCAAAAAAATTTTGAGCCAAAAAAAAGTTCGAAACATTTTGTGACTAAAAAAATTTTGAGCTAAAAAAAAGTTCGAAAAATTTTTTTTATGACCAAAAAAATTTTGACCCAAAAAAAAGTTCGAAAACTTTTGGGACCAAAAAAATTTTGACCCAAAAAAAACTTCGAAAAAAATTTGACCCAAAAAAAAGTTCGAAAAATTTTGGGACCAAAAAATTTTGACCCAAAAAAAATTTCGAAAAAAATTTGACCCAAGAAAAAGTTTGAAGAATTTTGGGACCAAAAAAATTTTGACCCAAAAAAAAGTTCGAAAAAGTTTGGGACCAAAAAAATTTTGACCCAAAAAAAGTTCGAAAAATTTTGGGACCAAAAAAATTTTGACCCAAAAAAAAGTTTGAAAAATTTTGGGACCAAAAAAATTTTGACCCAAAAAAAAGTTCGAAAAATTTTGGGACCAAAAAATTTTTTTGACCCAAAAAAAAGTTCGAAAAATTTTGGGACCAAAAAAATTTTGACCCAAAAAAATTTTGGGACCAAAAAAATTTTGACCCAAAAAAAAGTTTGAAAAATTTTGGGACCAAAAAAATTTTGAGCCAAAAAAAAGTCCGAAAAATTTTTGGACCAAAAAAATTTTGACCCAAAAAAAGTTTGAAAAATTTTGGGACCAAAAAAATTTTGAGCCAAAAAAAACTTCGAAAAATTTTGGGACCAAAAAAATTTTGACCCAAAAAAAACTTCGAAAAAAATTTGACCCAAAAAAAAGTTCGAAAAATTTTGGGACCAAAAAAATTTTGACCCAAAAAAAAGTTTGAAAGATTTTGGGACCAAAAAAATTTTGACCCAAAAAAAAGTTTGAAAAATTTTGGGACCAAAAAAATTTTGAGCCAAACAAAAGTTCGAAAAATTTTGGGACCAAAAAAATTTTGACCCAAAAAAAGTTCGAAAAAAATTTGACCCAAAAAAAAGTTCGAAAAATTTTGGGACCAAAAAATTTTGACCCAAAAAAAATTTCGAAAAAAATTTGACCCAAGAAAAAGTTCGAAAAATTTTGGGACCAAAAAAATTTTGACCCAAAAAAAAGTTCGAAAAAATTTTGGGACCAAAAAAATTTTGAGCCAAAAAAAAGTTCGAAACATTTTGTGACTAAAAAAATTTTGAGCTAAAAAAAAGTTCGAAAAATTTTTTTTATGACCAAAAAAATTTTGACCCAAAAAAAAGTTCGAAAAATTTTGGGACCAAAAAAATTTTGACCCAAAAAAAACTTCGAAAAAAATTTGACCCAAAAAAAAGTTCGAAAAATTTTGGGACCAAAAAATTTTGACCCAAAAAAAATTTCGAAAAAAATTTGACCCAAGAAAAAGTTTGAAGAATTTTGGGACCAAAAAAATTTTGACCCAAAAAAAAGTTCGAAAAAGTTTGGGACCAAAAAAATTTTGACCCAAAAAAAGTTCGAAAAATTTTGGGACCAAAAAAATTTTGACCCAAAAAAAAGTTAAAAATTTTGACCCAAAAAAAAGTTCGAAAAATTTTGGGACCAAAAAAATTTTTTGACCCAAAAAAAAGTTCGAAAAATTTTGGGACCAAAAAAATTTTGACCCAAAAAAATTTTGGGACCAAAAAAATTTTGACCCAAAAAAAAGTTTGAAAAATTTTGGGACCAAAAAAATTTTGAGCCAAAAAAAAGTCCGAAAAATTTTTGGACCAAAAAAATTTTGACCCAAAAAAAGTTTGAAAAATTTTGGGACCAAAAAAATTTTGAGCCAAAAAAAACTTCGAAAAATTTTGGGACCAAAAAAATTTTGACCCAAAAAAAACTTCGAAAAAAATTTGACCCAAAAAAAAGTTCGAAAAATTTTGGGACCAAAAAAATTTTGACCCAAAAAAAAGTTTGAAAAATTTTGGGACCAAAAAAATATTGACCCAAAAAAAAGTTTGAAAAATTTTGGGACCAAAAAAATTTTGACTCAAAAAAAAGTTCGAAAAAATTTTGGGACCAAAAAAATTTTGAGCCAAAAAAAAGTTCGAAAAATTTTGGGACCAAAAAAATTTTGAGCTAAAAAAAAGTTCGAAAAATTTTGGGACCAAAAAAATTTTGACCCAAAAAAAAGTTCGAAAAATTTTGGGACCAAAAAAATTTTGACCCAAAAAAAACTTCGAAAAAAATTTGACCCAAAAAAAATTTCGAAAAATTTTGGGACCAAAAAATTTTGACCCAAAAAAAATTTCGAAAAAAATTTGACCCAAGAAAAAGTTCAAAAAATTTTGGGACCAAAAAAATTTTGACCCAAAAAAAAGTTCGAAAAAATTTTGGGACCAAAAAAATTTTGAGCCAAAAAAAAGTTCGAAAAATTTTGGGACCAAAAAAATTTTGAGCTAAAAAAAAGTTCGAAAAATTTTGGGACCAAAAAAATTTTGACCCAAAAAAAAGTTCGAAAAATTTTGGGACCAAAAAAATTTTGACCCAAAAAAAACTTCGAAAAAAATTTGACCCAAAAAAAATTTCGAAAAATTTTGGGACCAAAAAATTTTGACCCAAAAAAAATTTCGAAAAAAATTTGACCCAAGAAAAAGTTCGAAAAATTTTGGGACCAAAAAAATTTTGAGCCAAAAAAAAGTTTGAAAAATTTTGGGACCAAAAAAATTTTGACCCAAAAAAAGTTTGAAGAATTTTGGGACCAAAAAAAATTTTGACCCAAAAAAAAGTTCGAAAAAGTTTGGGACCAAAAAAATTTTGACCCAAAAAAAGTTCAAAAAAATTTTGGGACCAAAAAAATTTTGACCCAAAAAAAAGTTTGAAAAATTTTGTGACCAAAAAAATTTTGAGCCAAACAAAAGTTCGAAAAATTTTGGGACCAAAAAAATTTTGACCCAAAAAAAGTTCGAAAAATTTTTTTTATGACCAAAAAAATTTTGACCCAAAAAAAAGTTCGAAAAATTTTGGGACCAAAAAAATTTTGACCCAAAAAAAACTTCGAAAAAAATTTGACCCAAAAAAAAGTTCGAAAAATTTTGGGACCAAAAAATTTTGACCCAAAAAAAATTTCGAAAAAAATTTGACCCAAGAAAAAGTTTGAAGAATTTTGGGACCAAAAAAATTTTGACCCAAAAAAAAGTTCGAAAAAGTTTGGGACCAAAAAAATTTTGACCCAAAAAAAGTTCGAAAAATTTTGGGACCAAAAAAATTTTGACCCAAAAAAAAGTTAAAAATTTTGACCCAAAAAAAAGTTCGAAAAATTTTGGGACCAAAAAAATTTTTTGACCCAAAAAAAAGTTCGAAAAATTTTGGGACCAAAAAAATTTTGACCCAAAAAAATTTTGGGACCAAAAAAATTTTGACCCAAAAAAAAGTTTGAAAAATTTTGGGACCAAAAAAATTTTGAGCCAAAAAAAAGTCCGAAAAATTTTTGGACCAAAAAAATTTTGACCCAAAAAAAGTTTGAAAAATTTTGGGACCAAAAAAATTTTGAGCCAAAAAAAACTTCGAAAAATTTTGGGACCAAAAAAATTTTGACCCAAAAAAAACTTCGAAAAAAATTTGACCCAAAAAAAAGTTCGAAAAATTTTGGGACCAAAAAAATTTTGACCCAAAAAAAAGTTTGAAAAATTTTGGGACCAAAAAAATATTGACCCAAAAAAAAGTTTGAAAAATTTTGGGACCAAAAAAATTTTGACTCAAAAAAAAGTTCGAAAAAATTTTGGGACCAAAAAAATTTTGAGCCAAAAAAAAGTTCGAAAAATTTTGGGACCAAAAAAATTTTGAGCTAAAAAAAAGTTCGAAAAATTTTGGGACCAAAAAAATTTTGACCCAAAAAAAAGTTCGAAAAATTTTGGGACCAAAAAAATTTTGACCCAAAAAAAACTTCGAAAAAAATTTGACCCAAAAAAAATTTCGAAAAATTTTGGGACCAAAAAATTTTGACCCAAAAAAAATTTCGAAAAAAATTTGACCCAAGAAAAAGTTCAAAAAATTTTGGGACCAAAAAAATTTTGACCCAAAAAAAAGTTCGAAAAAATTTTGGGACCAAAAAAATTTTGAGCCAAAAAAAAGTTCGAAAAATTTTGGGACCAAAAAAATTTTGAGCTAAAAAAAAGTTCGAAAAATTTTGGGACCAAAAAAATTTTGACCCAAAAAAAAGTTCGAAAAATTTTGGGACCAAAAAAATTTTGACCCAAAAAAAACTTCGAAAAAAATTTGACCCAAAAAAAATTTCGAAAAATTTTGGGACCAAAAAATTTTGACCCAAAAAAAATTTCGAAAAAAATTTGACCCAAGAAAAAGTTCGAAAAATTTTGGGACCAAAAAAATTTTGAGCCAAAAAAAAGTTTGAAAAATTTTGGGACCAAAAAAATTTTGACCCAAAAAAAGTTTGAAGAATTTTGGGACCAAAAAAAATTTTGACCCAAAAAAAAGTTCGAAAAAGTTTGGGACCAAAAAAATTTTGACCCAAAAAAAGTTCAAAAAAATTTTGGGACCAAAAAAATTTTGACCCAAAAAAAAGTTTGAAAAATTTTGTGACCAAAAAAATTTTGAGCCAAACAAAAGTTCGAAAAATTTTGGGACCAAAAAAATTTTGACCCAAAAAAAGTTCGAAAAATTTTGGGACCAAAAAAATTTTGACCCAAAAAAAAGTTTGAAAAATTTTGGGACCAAAAAAATTTTGAGCCAAAAAAAAGTTTGAAAAATTTTGGGACCAAAAAAATTTTGACCCAAAAAAAAGTTCGAAAAATTTTGGGACCAAAAAAATTTTGACCCAAAAAAAATTTCGAAAAAATTTTGGGACCAAAAAAATTTTGAGCCAAAAAAAAGTTCGAAAAATTTTGTGACCAAAAAAATTTTGAGCTAAAAAAAAGTTCGAAAAATTTTGGGACCAAAAAACCTTTTTGACCCAAAAAAAAGTTCGAAAAATTTTGGGACCAAAAAAATTTTGACCCAAAAAAAAGTTTGAAAGATTTTGGGACCAAAAAAATTTTGACCCAAAAAAAAGTTTGAAAAATTTTGGGACCAAAAAAATTTTGAGCCAAACAAAAGTTCGAAAAATTTTGGGACCAAAAAAATTTTGACCCAAAAAAAGTTCGAAAAAAATTTGACCCAAAAAAAAGTTCGAAAAATTTTGGGACCAAAAAATTTTGACCCAAAAAAAATTTCGAAAAAAATTTGACCCAAGAAAAAGTTCGAAAAATTTTGGGACCAAAAAAATTTTGACCCAAAAAAAAGTTCGAAAAAATTTTGGGACCAAAAAAATTTTGAGCCAAAAAAAAGTTCGAAACATTTTGTGACTAAAAAAATTTTGAGCTAAAAAAAAGTTCGAAAAATTTTTTTTATGACCAAAAAAATTTTGACCCAAAAAAAAGTTCGAAAAATTTTGGGACCAAAAAAATTTTGACCCAAAAAAAACTTCGAAAAAAATTTGACCCAAAAAAAAGTTCGAAAAATTTTGGGACCAAAAAATTTTGACCCAAAAAAAATTTCGAAAAAAATTTGACCCAAGAAAAAGTTTGAAGAATTTTGGGACCAAAAAAATTTTGACCCAAAAAAAAGTTCGAAAAAGTTTGGGACCAAAAAAATTTTGACCCAAAAAAAGTTCGAAAAATTTTGGGACCAAAAAAATTTTGACCCAAAAAAAAGTTAAAAATTTTGACCCAAAAAAAAGTTCGAAAAATTTTGGGACCAAAAAAATTTTTTGACCCAAAAAAAAGTTCGAAAAATTTTGGGACCAAAAAAATTTTGACCCAAAAAAATTTTGGGACCAAAAAAATTTTGACCCAAAAAAAAGTTTGAAAAATTTTGGGACCAAAAAAATTTTGAGCCAAAAAAAAGTCCGAAAAATTTTTGGACCAAAAAAATTTTGACCCAAAAAAAGTTTGAAAAATTTTGGGACCAAAAAAATTTTGAGCCAAAAAAAACTTCGAAAAATTTTGGGACCAAAAAAATTTTGACCCAAAAAAAACTTCGAAAAAAATTTGACCCAAAAAAAAGTTCGAAAAATTTTGGGACCAAAAAAATTTTGACCCAAAAAAAAGTTTGAAAAATTTTGGGACCAAAAAAATATTGACCCAAAAAAAAGTTTGAAAAATTTTGGGACCAAAAAAATTTTGACTCAAAAAAAAGTTCGAAAAAATTTTGGGACCAAAAAAATTTTGAGCCAAAAAAAAGTTCGAAAAATTTTGGGACCAAAAAAATTTTGAGCTAAAAAAAAGTTCGAAAAATTTTGGGACCAAAAAAATTTTGACCCAAAAAAAAGTTCGAAAAATTTTGGGACCAAAAAAATTTTGACCCAAAAAAAACTTCGAAAAAAATTTGACCCAAAAAAAATTTCGAAAAATTTTGGGACCAAAAAATTTTGACCCAAAAAAAATTTCGAAAAAAATTTGACCCAAGAAAAAGTTCAAAAAATTTTGGGACCAAAAAAATTTTGACCGAAAAAAAAGTTCGAAAAAATTTTGGGACCAAAAAAATTTTGAGCCAAAAAAAAGTTCGAAAAATTTTGGGACCAAAAAAATTTTGAGCTAAAAAAAAGTTCGAAAAATTTTGGGACCAAAAAAATTTTGACCCAAAAAAAAGTTCGAAAAATTTTGGGACCAAAAAAATTTTGACCCAAAAAAAACTTCGAAAAAAATTTGACCCAAAAAAAATTTCGAAAAATTTTGGGACCAAAAAATTTTGACCCAAAAAAAATTTCGAAAAAAATTTGACCCAAGAAAAAGTTCGAAAAATTTTGGGACCAAAAAAATTTTGAGCCAAAAAAAAGTTTGAAAAATTTTGGGACCAAAAAAATTTTGACCCAAAAAAAGTTTGAAGAATTTTGGGACCAAAAAAAATTTTGACCCAAAAAAAAGTTCGAAAAAGTTTGGGACCAAAAAAATTTTGACCCAAAAAAAGTTCAAAAAAATTTTGGGACCAAAAAAATTTTGACCCAAAAAAAAGTTTGAAAAATTTTGTGACCAAAAAAATTTTGAGCCAAACAAAAGTTCGAAAAATTTTGGGACCAAAAAAATTTTGACCCAAAAAAAGTTCGAAAAATTTTGGGACCAAAAAAATTTTGACCCAAAAAAAAGTTTGAAAAATTTTGGGACCAAAAAAATTTTGAGCCAAAAAAAAGTTTGAAAAATTTTGGGACCAAAAAAATTTTGACCCAAAAAAAAGTTCGAAAAATTTTGGGACCAAAAAAATTTTGACCCAAAAAAAATTTCGAAAAAATTTTGGGACCAAAAAAATTTTGAGCCAAAAAAAAGTTCGAAAAATTTTGTGACCAAAAAAATTTTGAGCTAAAAAAAAGTTCGAAAAATTTTGGGACCAAAAAACCTTTTTGACCCAAAAAAAAGTTCGAAAAATTTTGGGACCAAAAAAATTTTGACCCAAAAAAATTTTGGGACCAAAACAATTTTGGGACCAAAAAAATTTTGAGCCAAAAAAAAGTTCGAAAAATTTTGGGACCAAAAAAATTTTGAGCCAAAAAAAAGTTCGAAAAATTTTGGGACCAAAAAAATTTTGAGCCAAAAAAAAGTTCGAAAAATTTTGGGACCAAAAAAATTTTGAGCTAAAAAAAAGTTCGAAAAATTTTGGGACCAAAAAAATTTTGACCCAAAAAAAACTTCGAAAAATTTTTGGACCAAAAAAATTTTGACCCAAAAAAAACTTCGAAAAAAATTTGACCCAAAAAAAAGTTCGAAAAATTTTGGGACCAAAAAATTTTGACCCAAAAAAAATTTCGAAAAAAATTTGACCCAAGAAAAAGTTCGAAAAATTTTGGGACCAAAAAAATTTTGACCCAAAAAAAAGTTCGAAAAAATTTTGGGACCAAAAAAATTTTGAGCCAAAAAAAAGTTCTAAAAATTTTGTGACCAAAAAAATTTTGACCCAAAAAAAAGTTTGAAAAATTTTGGGACCAAAAAAATTTTGAGCCAAACAAAAGTTCGAAAAATTTTGGGACCAAAAAAATTTTGACCCAAAAAAAGTTCGAAAAATTTTGGGACCAAAAAAATTTTGACCCAAAAAAAAGTTTGAAAAATTTTAGGACCAAAAAAATTTTGAGCCAAACAAAAGTTCGAAAAATTTTGGGACCAAAAAAACTTTTTGACCCAAAAAAAAGTTCGAAAAATTTTGGGACCAAAAAAATTTTGACCCAAAAAAATTTTGGGACCAAAAAAATTTTGGGACCAAAAAAATTTTGAGCCAAAAAAAAGTTTGAAAAATTTTGGGACCAAAAAAATTTTGACCCAAAAAAAAGTTTGAAAAATTTTGGGACCAAAAAAATTTTGAGCCAAAAAAAAGTTTGAAAAATTTTGGGACCAAAAAAATTTTGACCAAAAAAAAAGTTCGAAAAATTTTGGGACCAAAAAAATTTTGACCCAAAAAAAAGTTCGAAAAAATTTTGGGACCAAAAAAATTTTAAGCCAAAAAAAAGTTCGAAAAATTTTGTGACCAAAAAAATTTTGAGCTAAAAAAAAGTTCGAAAATTTTTTTTTATGACCAAAAAAATTTTGAGCCAAAAAAAAGTTTGAAAAATTTTGGGACCAAAAAAATTTTGACCCAAAAAAAGTTTGAAGAATTTTGGGACCAAAAAAATTTTGACCCAAAAAAAGTTCGAAAAATTTTGAGACCAAAAAAACTTTTTGACCCAAAAAAAAGTTCGAAAAATTTTGGGACCAAAAAAATTTTGACCCAAAAAAATTTTGGGACCAAAAAAATTTTGACCCAAAAAAAAGTTTGAAAAATTTTGGGACCAAAAAAATTTTGAGCCAAAAAAAAGTTCGAAAAATTTTTGGACCAAAAAAATTTTGACCCAAAAAAAACTTCGAAAAATTTTGGAACCAAAAAAATTTTGACCCAAAAAAAGTTTGAAAAATTTTGGGACCAAAAAAATTTTGAGCCAAAAAAAAGTTCGAAAAATTTTGAGACCAAAAAAATTTTGACCCAAAAAAAACTTCGAAAAATTTTGGGACCAAAAAAAATTTGACCCAAAAAAAACTTCGAAAAAAATTTGACCCAAAAAAAAGTTCGAAAAATTTTGGGACCAAAAAAATTTTGACCCAAAAAAAAGTTTGAAAAATTTGGGACCAAAAAAATTTTGACCCAAAAAAAAGTTTGAAAAAAATTTGACCCAAAAAAAAGTTCGAAAAATTTTGGGACCAAAAAAATTTTGACCCAAAAAAAAGTTTGAAAAATTTTGGGACCAAAAAAATTTTGACCCAAAAAAAAGTTTGAAAAATTTTGGGACCAAAAAAATTTTGACTCAAAAAAAAGTTCGAAAAAATTTTGGGACCAAAAAATTTTGAGCCAAAAAAAAGTTCGAAAAATTTTGGGACCAAAAAAATTTTGACCCAAAAAAAAGTTCGAAAAATTTTTGGACCAAAAAAATTTTGACCCAAAAAAAACTTCGAAAAAAATTTGACCCAAAAAAAAGTTCGAAAAATTTTGGGACCAAAAAATTTTGACCCAAAAAAAATTTCGAAAAAAATTTGACCCAAGAAAAAGTTCGAAAAATTTTGGGACCAAAAAAATTTTGACCCAAAAAAAAGTTCGAAAAAATTTTGGGACCAAAAAAATTTTGAGCCAAAAAAAAGTTCTAAAAATTTTGGGACCAAAAAAATTTTGACCCAAAAAAAAGTTCGAAAAATTTTGGGACCAAAAAAATTTTGACCCAAAAAAAACTTCGAAAAAAATTTGACCCAAAAAAAAGTTCGAAAAATTTTGGGACCAAAAAATTTTGACCCAAAAAAAATTTCGAAAAAAATTTGACCCAAGAAAAAGTTTGAAAAATTTTTGTACCAAAAAAATTTTGAGCCAAAAAAAAGTTTGAAAAATTTTGGGACCAAAAAAATTTTGACCCAAAAAAAGTTTGAAGAATTTTGGGACCAAAAAAATTTTGACCCAAAAAAAAGTTCGAAAAAGTTTGGGACCAAAAAAATTTTGACCCAAAAAAAGTTCGAAAAATTTTGGGACCAAAAAAATTTTGACCCAAAAAAAAGTTTGAAAAATTTTGGGACCAAAAAAATTTTGAGCCAAAAAAAAGTTCGAAAAATTTTGGGACCAAAAAAATTTTGACCCAAAAAAATCTTCGAAAAATTTTGGGACCAAAAAAAATTTGACCCAAAAAAAAATTCGAAAAATTTTGGGACCAAAAAAATTTTGAGCCAAAAAAAAGTTCGAAAAATTTTGGGACCAAAAAAACTTTTTGACCCAAAAAAAAGTTCGAAAAATTTTGGGACCAAAAAAATTTTGACCCAAAAAAATTTTGGGACCAAAAAAATTTTGACCCAAAAAAAAGTTTGAAAAATTTTGGGACCAAAAAAATTTTGAGCCAAAAAAAAGTTCGAAAAATTTTTGGACCAAAAAAATTTTGACCCAAAAAAAACTTCGAAAAATTTTGGGACCAAAAAAATTTTGGGACCAAAAAAATTTTGAGCCAAAAAAAAGTTCGAAAAATTTTGGGACCAAAAAAATTTTGACCCAAAAAAGTTCGAAAAATTTTGGGACCAAAAAAATTTTGAGCCAAAAAAAAGTTCGAAAAATTTTGGGACCAAAAAAATTTTGAGCTAAAAAAAAGTTCGAAAAATTTTGGGACCAAAAAAATTTTGACCCAAAAAAAACTTCGAAAAATTTTTGGACCAAAAAAATTTTGACCCAAAAAAAACTTCGAAAAAAATTTGACCCAAAAAAAAGTTCGAAAAATTTTGGGACCAAAAAAATTTTGACCCAAAAAAAAGTTTGAAAAATTTTGGGACCAAAAAAATATTGACCCAAAAAAAAGTTTGAAAAATTTTGGGACCAAAAAAATTTTGACTCAAAAAAAAGTTCGAAAAAATTTTGGGACCAAAAAAATTTTGAGCCAAAAAAAAGTTCGAAAAATTTTGGGACCAAAAAAATTTTGAGCTAAAAAAAAGTTCGAAAAATTTTGGGACCAAAAAAATTTTGACCCAAAAAAAAGTTCGAAAAATTTTGGGACCAAAAAAATTTTGACCCAAAAAAAACTTCGAAAAAAATTTGACCCAAAAAAAAGTTCGAAAAATTTTGGGACCAAAAAATTTTGACCCAAAAAAAATTTCGAAAAAAATTTGACCCAAGAAAAAGTTCGAAAAATTTTGGGACCAAAAAAATTTTGAGCCAAAAAAAAGTTTGAAAAATTTTGGGACCAAAAAAATTTTGACCCAAAAAAAGTTTGAAGAATTTTTGGACCAAAAAAATTTTGACCCAAAAAAAGTTCGAAAAAGTTTGGGACCAAAAAAATTTTGACCCAAAAAAAGTTCAAAAAATTTTGGGACCAAAAAAATTTTGACCCAAAAAAAAGTTTGAAAAATTTTGGGACCAAAAAAATTTTGAGCCAAACAAAAGTTCGAAAAATTTTGGGACCAAAAAAATTTTGACCCAAAAAAAACTTCGAAAAAAATTTGACCCAAAAAAAAGTTCGAAAAATTTTGGGACCAAAAAATTTTGACCCAAAAAAAATTTCGAAAAAAATTTGACCCAAGAAAAAGTTCGAAAAATTTTGGGACCAAAAAAATTTTGACCCAAAAAAAAGTTCGAAAAAATTTTGGGACCAAAAAAATTTTGAGCCAAAAAAAAGTTCTAAAAATTTTGTGACCAAAAAAATTTTGACCCAAAAAAAAGTTCGAAAAATTTTGGGACCAAAAAAATTTTGACCCAAAAAAAACTTCGAAAAAAATTTGACCCAAAAAAAAGTTCGAAAAATTTTGGGACCAAAAAATTTTGACCCAAAAAAAATTTCGAAAAAAATTTGACCCAAGAAAAAGTTTGAAAAATTTTTGTACCAAAAAAATTTTGAGCCAAAAAAAAGTTTGAAAAATTTTGGGACCAAAAAAATTTTGACCCAAAAAAAGTTTGAAGAATTTTGGGACCAAAAAAATTTTGACCCAAAAAAAAGTTCGAAAAAGTTTGGGACCAAAAAAATTTTGACCCAAAAAAAGTTCGAAAAATTTTGGGACCAAAAAAATTTTGACCCAAAAAAAAGTGTGAAAAATTTTGGGACCGAAAAAATTTTGAGCCAAAAAAAAGTTCGAAAAATTTTGGGACCAAAAAAATTTTGACCCAAAAAAATCTTCGAAAAATTTTGGGACCAAAAAAAATTTGACCCAAAAAAAAATTCGAAAAATTTTGGGACCAAAAAAATTTTGAGCCAAAAAAAAGTTCGAAAAATTTTGGGACCAAAAAAACTTTTTGACCCAAAAAAAAGTTCGAAAAATTTTGGGACCAAAAAAATTTTGACCCAAAAAAATTTTGGGACCAAAAAAATTTTGACCCAAAAAAAAGTTTGAAAAATTTTGGGACCAAAAAAATTTTGAGCCAAAAAAAAGTTCGAAAAATTTTTGGACCAAAAAAATTTTGACCCAAAAAAAACTTCGAAAAATTTTGGGACCAAAAAAATTTTGACCCAAAAAAAGTTTGAAAAATTTTGGGACCAAAAAAATTTTGAGCCAAAAAAAAGTTCGAAAAATTTTGGGACCAAAAAAATTTTGACCCAAAAAAAGTTCGAAAAATTTTGGGACCAAAAAAATTTTGACCCAAAAAAAAGTTTGAAAAATTTTGGGACCAAAAAAATTTTGAGCCAAAAAAAAGTTTGAAAAATTTTGGGACCAAAAAAATTTTGACCCAAAAAAAAGTTCGAAAAATTTTGGGACCAAAAAAATTTTGACCCAAAAAAAATTTCGAAAAAATTTTGGGACCAAAAAAATTTTGAGCCAAAAAAAAGTTCGAAAAATTTTGTGACCAAAAAAATTTTGAGCCAAAAAAAAGTTCGAAAAATTTTGGGACCAAAAAAATTTTGGGACCAAAAAAATTTTGGGACCAAAAAAATTTTGAGCCAAAAAAAAGTTCGAAAAATTTTGGGACCAAAAAAATTTTGACCCAAAAAAAAGTTCGAAAAATTTTGGGACTGTTATGGCTGTGCCTGTTTTTTTTCCTGTGCTTTCTTTGTTTTCTCTTTCTCTTTCTCTGTCTCTGTACCTCCAGGTCCCTAGGTGGTGCTGTTCTAGATGCTGTCTCCAGCCCTTCCTGGAAGTGAATAAAAAAGGCGGGAAATCCACCATCCCGAGGACTGTTTGACTGGCTGTTTGAGAGAGAGAGAACTAGAGCTGTGTGTTTTAGTGTGTGTGCTGGTTTGGAGCTATATCTGTGTGCTTTTCTGTGTGTTGCTAGTTAAGTGCTCTTTGTTGGCCTGTGTGTGAGGCCTAACTTTGTGTTCACTGTGTTTGTGCCAGAAGGGGGTAAGTGCCATTTGTGTTGTACATATATTTTCTCCTGTTTATGGTTAGTTAGGGAGTTAGGGTTAGTTTCTGTATTTTCTTTGCTTTTCATTTGGTTAGGTTAGTTAGAATTGTGGGTAGAGTTAGAGTGGGTTTTGTTTATTATTTTGGCCTTGCTTACCCCTGGAGAGATGGCTTATTTGTTTGTAAATAATTGTAAATACACTTTTGATATTTGAAACGTTTTTGGAGCCTTGTCTTGTGTGTTTCTTTTTGTTAATTCTTCTTTTTACACTCCTCATTCCCCCACTATAACATTTCTGGCCTATATCCCTAGACCAGTCGTAACATTTGGGGGCTCGTCCTAAGTTTGAGTTTTTGATCTTTTTTTTTGTGGGGGCGAGTGTAGTGTGTGGTATGTGTGTTGTATTAGTCTTTTGGTTGTTACTATGGAATTTGACTTGGAAAAGTTTGTGTTGTGTCCGTCTGTGGAGGCTTTAATGTGCTGTAAAAAGGCTGACTTGTTGGTGGTGGCTGAGTTTTACAATATACATGTGATTCGTACTGCCAGGAAAGCAGAAATTAGAGAGATGCTTCTTGTGAAGTTGCGGGAAGAAAAGAGGTTGCCCACACCCCCTGATTTAGGGGCTTCTGCTGTGGCTCAGGCTGTCGTGACCCAGGCTGCTGTGCTACCTGGAAAGGAAAGTGCTAGTGTTGCTGTAGGGGAGGGCGGTGTGTCGTCTGTTGCGGAAGCAGCAGGACATACACCAAGGACTCCCTCTGGCATAGATCTGGTCACTTCTCCATCTGGTGCTGGTCCTCTGAGTGATATTGATTTGAGTATGGCTATTAAGTTGAAAGAGCTGGACCTTGCTATTAGGCAGCAAGAACGGGAGACACAGTTACTGCGTGTCCGGGCCCTGGAGTTGGAGGCGGTTAAGGCTAGTTCCTCCAAGCAACCTGCCTCACGCACTTCCGAGTTTGATATATGCAAGTATATCTCTCTGGTACCTCCTTTTAGGGAATCTGAGGTAGATTCCTATTTTACTGCTTTTGAGCGGGTAGCAGCCACCCTGCAGTGGCCTAAAGAAATGTGGTCGTTGCTTCTTCAGTGCAAACTGGTGGGTAAGGCACAGGAAGTTTGCTCTTCATTAACTGCTGAACAGAGCCTTGATTATGATAAAGTTAAGGCTGCTGTACTTCGAGCCTATGAGCTAGTGCCCGAGGCCTACAGACAGCGTTTTAGATCATACAAGAAAATGGCGGACAGAACGTTTGTCGAGTTTGCTAGAGATAAAACTGTTCTTTTTGAGAAGTGGTGTTCAGCTTCCAAGGTGTTGACATTTGAACAGTTAAAAGAACTTATCCTGCTAGAGGATTTTAAAAACTCTGTTCCAGAGGTGGTGGTTGTGCATCTGAATGAGCAAAAGGTGACTACTCTTTCAGAGGCAGCTGTGTTAACAGATGAGTATGTGCTAACTCATAAGACTGTGTTTTCTGTTGTGAATGCTTCACGGTCACCGGCAGTCAGTGTTAGAGATACAAGAGGTCAGGGTGTTTGGTCTTGTGCTTCTCGCACTTTTAAAGGGTCTCCTAAACGTGAAGAGTCTAATACGGAGACTTCCTTACACCCCTCCACCAAACACTCTTCTGACACCAGGGTGTGTTTCTATTGTCGGCGTCCAGGCCATGTAATTGCAGAGTGTACTGTGTGGAACAAAAAGAAAGACAAGCCCAAGAGCATGGCTTGCATTTCCACTTCTAAGGTTATGCCCAGTCATGATCATTGTGCTGTTGCATTCCGGCCATTTATTTTGGATGGTTTTGTCACCTTGTCTGAAAAAGACAAGTTTCGTGCTCCTGTGAGGATCCTGAGAGATACTGGAGCAGCTCAGTCTTTCATTTCAAGTAAGGTGCTTCCTTTCTCCGAGGAGACTTTTTGTGGCTCATATGTAGTTGTGTGTGGGATTGGTCTTACACCTGTTAGTGTGCCATTACACTCCATTTACTTGCAGTCAGAGCTAGTCACTGGTGTGGTTAGAGTTGCTGTTCAGGAGGAATTGCCAGTTGCAGGGGTGCATTTTATATTGGGTAATGACCTTGCTGGGGGGAAGGTTTTCCCCATCCCTGAGGTAGTCCCTGAACCCTGTGTACCTGATGAGACAGATGCCTTACAACAGGAGTTTCCCAATGTTTTCTCTGTCTGTGTCACTACCAGAGCCCAAAAGGCAAGACAAGATGAGGATTTAGCCCTTAAAACTTTGTTTTCTGACTCTGATGGTAAAAACATGTCCTCTGCTGGATATATAAAAGAAAGTTGTGATGGTTTGCATTTGTTGGAGAAGGCCCCTTTTTACTGTGAACTTACTCTCCCTGTGGATGGTGCTGAGCTAGTGTCTGCTCAAGATAAAGATCCTTCGCTCTCTAAGTGTAGGTCTGCTGTGGTGGATCAGGGGAAGATTCATGAAGTTCCAGTTGCATTTTATCGGCTTAATGGTGTCTTAATGAGAAAGTGGGCCCCTTCTATAGCTTCAGATGAATGGGACAGTACATTTCAAATTGTGGTACCTGAGGTATACAGAGCCTATGTACTAAGTCTAGCACATGATCATGTCATGGCAGGACATTTAGGTATCAATAAAACATATAAGCGTATTCTGCTGCATTTCTTCTGGCCTGGTCTAAAAGCAGATGTGGTGAAATATTGCAATTCATGCCATGCATGTCAGGTTGCAGGAAAACCCAATCAAGGTATTCCCCCAGCACCATTATGCCCCATACCTGTGGTAGGTGAACCTTTTGAGCATCTTTTGCTAGACTGTGTTGGTCCTCTTCCCAAAAGCAAGAGTGGTAATCAGTATCTTCTTACTGTCATGTGCATGGCTACACGCTTTCCGGATGCATTTCCCTTAAGAAACATCACAGCCAAGTCTGTCTCTAAAGCATTAATACGTTTCTGCTCTATTTTTGGGTTACCAAAGTCCATTCAGACCGACCAGGGAACAAACTTTACTTCTAAATTGTTTTCGCAGATTCTCAAACAGTTGAATGTTGAGCATCGTACCTCCTCTGCCTTCCATCCTGAGTCTCAGGGAGCTCTAGAGCGCTTTCACCAGACTTTAAAAACTCGTTTACGAACGTTCTGTGTTGAATCTAATAAGGAGTGGGATGAAGGGATACCCCTTCTGATGTTTGCTCTTCGTGAAGTTGTACAGGAGTCTACAGGGTTTAGCCCAGCTCAGTTGGTGTTTGCACACACCTTGCGTGGTCCTCTGAAGTTGTTAAAAGACCAACTGTTAAATGGCCAATGTTCTGTGAAAGGTGACTTGGTGGACTATGTGAGCAGGTTTCGTGAAAGACTTCACAAGGCTTGTGATGCTGCTAAAGTGTCTCTTTCATCTGCACAGTCTGCAATGAAGGCGACGTTTGACAAAAAGGCAGTGCACCGAGAGTTTAAACCACAGGACAAGGTGTTAGTTTTATTGCCTGTGCCTGGTTCTGCCTTGTGTTGTAAATTTTCAGGTCCTTACGAGGTCCACAGAAAACTGAGTGAAGTCAACTACGTAATCTCTACCCCTGACCGTAGGCGTAAGCATCGTGTTTGTCACATAAATATGCTGAAGCCATATGTACAACGTGAAAGTAAAGAGTACCCTAAGTTGGATGTGGATGTGGATAATACTGATTGTCAGCCAACTTTGGTCACTGTGGTAACTACTCTTCCTAAAGTTTCTGATGACGATGATGATGGTTTAATGCCTCACTCTGTGTCTGTTTTGTCTGCTCATTTGCAGAACTCAGAACTGATGTCTCAGCTGGATGCCATCTTGAATCACCTGCCAGATGATGCCTGTGCTGATTTAAAGACATTGTGTAATGAATATGGAAATCTTTTTACAGATGTGCCCAGACAAACTAATGTGCTAAAACACGACATTGATGTTGGTAAGAATAACCCACTTAAACAGAACTACTATCGTGTGAACCCTGGTAAACGTGCCTATATGCGTGCTGAGGTAGACTATTTGGTTAGACATGGATTGGCATTTCCTAGTTCTAGCCCATGGAGTTCACCATGTCTCCTAGTTCCTAAACCAGATGGCACTTACCGTTTCTGTACTGACTACAGAAAGGTGAATGCTGTCACGGTCCCTGACTCATTTCCCTTGCCTAGAATTGAGGATTGTGTTGACAGTGTGGGAGCTGCCAAATATGTAACCAAATTAGATTTACTTAAAGGTTACTGGCAAGTCCCTTTGACAGATCGTGCATCAGAAATTTCGGCTTTTGTGACCCCTGATGCTTTTATGCAATACGCCGTCATGCCTTTTGGTATGCGTAATGCTCCAGCAACTTTTCAGAGACTAATGAGTCGTGTCCTTCACTCTGTGCCAAATTGTGCTGCCTATTTAGACGATGTGGTCATTTTTACAGCTACGTGGGCCGAACACATTTCCACTTTACGAGAGGTATTTGCTCGTTTTGACCAAGCATCCCTAACCATTAACTTAGCCAAGTGTGACTTTGGTAGGGCTACCATACTTTACCTAGGCAGAGAGGTGGGCCAGGGTAGTGTGCGTGCTCCATCTGACAAGGTCGCAGCTGTACTTGATTACCCTGTGCCACGTACTAGACGACAGCTACGCAGATTTCTAGGTATGGCTGGGTACTACCGTACTTTTTGTAAAAACTTTTCTGTGGTGGCTTTTCCCCTGACTAATCTGCTGAAGGGTTCTGTGGAGTATAAGTGGTCTAGTGATTGCCAAAAGGCTTTTGAGAGTCTTAAAGGTCTCTTGTGTAGTGCCCCTGTGTTAGCAGCACCTGATTTTACCCAGCCTTTTAAACTAGAAGTAGATGCTTGTGATACGGGGGCTGGGGCAGTTTTAATTCAGGAAGACGACAAGGGGATTGATCGCCCTGTATGTTTTTATTCAAAGAAATTCAACAGTTACCAACAGCACTACAGTACTATTGAAAAGGAGACCCTCGCTTTACTTCTAGCACTACAACACTTTGAAGTGTATCTGAACTCTCATTCATTGCCCACTATTGTGTACACTGACCATAACCCATTGGTTTTCTTGTCCCAGATGTGCAACAAGAACCAACGCTTAATGCGTTGGGCATTGCTAGTACAGCCATTTTCTATTGTTATCAGACACAAAAAAGGTTCAGAAAACATTGTAGCTGATGCCTTGTCTCGCTCCCTTAATTAGTTTATGTACTAATTTTTTTTTGGTGGGGGGGTGTTATGGCTGTGCCTGTTTTTTTTCCTGTGCTTTCTTTGTTTTCTCTTTCTCTTTCTCTGTCTCTGTACCTCCAGGTCCCTAGGTGGTGCTGTTCTAGATGCTGTCTCCAGCCCTTCCTGGAAGTGAATAAAAAAGGCGGGAAATCCACCATCCCGAGGACTGTTTGACTGGCTGTTTGAGAGAGAGAGAACTAGAGCTGTGTGTTTTAGTGTGTGTGCTGGTTTGGAGCTATATCTGTGTGCTTTTCTGTGTGTTGCTAGTTAAGTGCTCTTTGTTGGCCTGTGTGTGAGGCCTAACTTTGTGTTCACTGTGTTTGTGCCAGAAGGGGGTAAGTGCCATTTGTGTTGTACATATATTTTCTCCTGTTTATGGTTAGTTAGGGAGTTAGGGTTAGTTTCTGTATTTTCTTTGCTTTTCATTTGGTTAGGTTAGTTAGAATTGTGGGTAGAGTTAGAGTGGGTTTTGTTTATTATTTTGGCCTTGCTTACCCCTGGAGAGATGGCTTATTTGTTTGTAAATAATTGTAAATACACTTTTGATATTTGAAACGTTTTTGGAGCCTTGTCTTGTGTGTTTCTTTTTGTTAATTCTTCTTTTTACACTCCTCATTCCCCCACTATAACATTTCTGGCCTATATCCCTAGACCAGTCGTAACAGGGACCAAAAAAATTTTGAGCCAAAAAAAAGTTCGAAAAATTTTGGGACCAAAAAAATTTTGAGCTAAAAAAAAGTTCGAAAAATTTTGGGACCAAAAAAATTTTGACCCAAAAAAAACTTCGAAAAATTTTTGGACCAAAAAAATTTTGACCCAAAAAAAACTTCGAAAAAAATTTGACCCAAAAAAAAGTTTGAAAAATTTTGGGACCAAAAAAATTTTGACCCAAAAAAAAGTTTGAAAAATTTTGGGACCAAAAAAATATTGACCCAAAAAAAAGTTTGAAAAATTTTGGGACCAAAAAAATTTTGACTCAAAAAAAAGTTCGAAAAAATTTTGGGACCAAAAAAATTTTGAGCCAAAAAAAAGTTCGAAAAATTTTGGGACCAAAAAAATTTTGAGCTAAAAAAAAGTTCGAAAAATTTTGGGACCAAAAAAATTTTGACCCAAAAAAAAGTTCGAAAAATTTTGGGACCAAAAAAATTTTGACCCAAAAAAAACTTCGAAAAAAATTTGACCCAAAAAAAAGTTCGAAAAATTTTGGGACCAAAAAATTTTGACCCAAAAAAAATTTCGAAAAAAATTTGACCCAAGAAAAAGTTCGAAAAATTTTGGGACCAAAAAAATTTTGAGCCAAAAAAAAGTTTGAAAAATTTTGGGACCAAAAAAATTTTGACCCAAAAAAAGTTTGAAGAATTTTTGGACCAAAAAAATTTTGACCCAAAAAAAACTTCGAAAAAGTTTGGGACCAAAAAAATTTTGACCCAAAAAAAGTTCGAAAAATTTTGGGACCAAAAAAATTTTGACCCAAAAAAAAGTTTGAAAAATTTTGGGACCAAAAAAATTTTGAGCCAAACAAAAGTTCGAAAAATTTTGGGACCAAAAAAATTTTGACCCAAAAAAAGTTCGAAAAAAATTTGACCCAAAAAAAAGTTCGAAAAATTTTGGGACCAAAAAATTTTGACCCAAAAAAAATTTCGAAAAAAATTTGACCCAAGAAAAAGTTCGAAAAATTTTGGGACCAAAAAAATTTTGACCCAAAAAAAAGTTCGAAAAAATTTTGGGACCAAAAAAATTTTGAGCCAAAAAAAAGTTCGAAACATTTTGTGACTAAAAAAATTTTGAGCTAAAAAAAAGTTCGAAAAATTTTTTTTATGACCAAAAAAATTTTGACCCAAAAAAAAGTTCGAAAAATTTTGGGACCAAAAAAATTTTGACCCAAAAAAAACTTCGAAAAAAATTTGACCCAAAAAAAAGTTCGAAAAATTTTGGGACCAAAAAATTTTGACCCAAAAAAAATTTCGAAAAAAATTTGACCCAAGAAAAAGTTTGAAAAATTTTGGGACCAAAAAAATTTTGAGCCAAAAAAAAGTTTGAAAAATTTTGGGACCAAAAAAATTTTGACCCAAAAAAATTTTGGGACCAAAAAAATTTTGACCCAAAAAAAAGTTTGAAAAATTTTGGGACCAAAAAAATTTTGAGCCAAAAAAAAGTCCGAAAAATTTTTGGACCAAAAAAATTTTGACCCAAAAAAAACTTCGAAAAATTTTGGGACCAAAAAAATTTTGACCCAAAAAAAGTTTGAAAAATTTTGGGACCAAAAAAATTTTGAGCCAAAAAAAACTTCGAAAAATTTTGGGACCAAAAAAATTTTGACCCAAAAAAAACTTCGAAAAATTTTTGGACCAAAAAAATTTTGACCCAAAAAAAACTTCGAAAAAAATTTGACCCAAAAAAAAGTTCGAAAAATTTTGGGACCAAAAAAATTTTGACCCAAAAAAAAGTTTGAAAAATTTTGGGACCAAAAAAATATTGACCCAAAAAAAACTTCGAAAAATTTTTGGACCAAAAAAATTTTGACCCAAAAAAAACTTCGAAAAAAATTTGACCCAAAAAAAAGTTCGAAAAATTTTGGGACCAAAAAAATTTTGACCCAAAAAAAAGTTTGAAAAATTTTGGGACCAAAAAAATATTGACCCAAAAAAAAGTTTGAAAAATTTTGGGACCAAAAAAATTTTGACTCAAAAAAAAGTTCGAAAAAATTTTGGGACCAAAAAAATTTTGAGCCAAAAAAAAGTTCGAAAAATTTTGGGACCAAAAAAATTTTGAGCTAAAAAAAAGTTCGAAAAATTTTGGGACCAAAAAAATTTTGACCCAAAAAAAAGTTCGAAAAATTTTGGGACCAAAAAAATTTTGACCCAAAAAAAAGTTCGAAAAAAATTTGACCCAAAAAAAAGTTCGAAAAATTTTGGGACCAAAAAATTTTGACCCAAAAAAAATTTCGAAAAAAATTTGACCCAAGAAAAAGTTCGAAAAATTTTGGGACCAAAAAAATTTTGAGCCAAAAAAAAGTTTGAAAAATTTTGGGACCAAAAAAATTTTGACCCAAAAAAAGTTTGAAGAATTTTTGGACCAAAAAAATTTTGACCCAAAAAAAAGTTCGAAAAAGTTTGGGACCAAAAAAATTTTGACCCAAAAAAAGTTCGAAAAATTTTGGGACCAAAAAAATTTTGACCCAAAAAAAAGTTTGAAAAATTTTGGGACCAAAAAAATTTTGAGCCAAACAAAAGTTCGAAAAATTTTGGGACCAAAAAAATTTTGACCCAAAAAAAACTTCGAAAAAAATTTGACCCAAAAAAAAGTTCGAAAAATTTTGGGACCAAAAAATTTTGACCCAAAAAAAATTTCGAAAAAAATTTGACCCAAGAAAAAGTTCGAAAAATTTTGGGACCAAAAAAATTTTGACCCAAAAAAAAGTTCGAAAAAATTTTGGGACCAAAAAAATTTTGAGCCAAAAAAAAGTTCTAAAAATTTTGTGACCAAAAAAATTTTGACCCAAAAAAAAGTTCGAAAAATTTTGGGACCAAAAAAATTTTGACCCAAAAAAAACTTCGAAAAAAATTTGACCCAAAAAAAAGTTCGAAAAATTTTGGGACCAAAAAATTTTGACCCAAAAAAAATTTCGAAAAAAATTTGACCCAAGAAAAAGTTTGAAAAATTTTTGTACCAAAAAAATTTTGAGCCAAAAAAAAGTTTGAAAAATTTTGGGACCAAAAAAAATTTGACCCAAAAAAAGTTTGAAGAATTTTGGGACCAAAAAAATTTTGACCCAAAAAAAAGTTCGAAAAAGTTTGGGACCAAAAAAATTTTGACCCAAAAAAAGTTCGAAAAATTTTGGGACCAAAAAAATTTTGACCCAAAAAAAAGTGTGAAAAATTTTGGGACCGAAAAAATTTTGAGCCAAAAAAAAGTTCGAAAAATTTTGGGACCAAAAAAATTTTGACCCAAAAAAATCTTCGAAAAATTTTGGGACCAAAAAAAATTTGACCCAAAAAAAAATTCGAAAAATTTTGGGACCAAAAAAATTTTGAGCCAAAAAAAAGTTCGAAAAATTTTGGGACCAAAAAAACTTTTTGACCCAAAAAAAAGTTCGAAAAATTTTGGGACCAAAAAAATTTTGACCCAAAAAAATTTTGGGACCAAAAAAATTTTGACCCAAAAAAAAGTTTGAAAAATTTTGGGACCAAAAAAATTTTGAGCCAAAAAAAAGTTCGAAAAATTTTTGGACCAAAAAAATTTTGACCCAAAAAAAACTTCGAAAAATTTTGGGACCAAAAAAATTTTGACCCAAAAAAAGTTTGAAAAATTTTGGGACCAAAAAAATTTTGAGCCAAAAAAAAGTTCGAAAAATTTTGGGACCAAAAAAATTTTGACCCAAAAAAAGTTCGAAAACTTTTGGGACCAAAAAAATTTTGACCCAAAAAAAAGTTTGAAAAATTTTGGGACCAAAAAAATTTTGAGCCAAAAAAAAGTTTGAAAAATTTTGGGACCAAAAAAATTTTGACCCAAAAAAAAGTTCGAAAAATTTTGGGACCAAAAAAATTTTGACCCAAAAAAAATTTCGAAAAAATTTTGGGACCAAAAAAATTTTGAGCCAAAAAAAAGTTCGAAAAATTTTGTGACCAAAAAAATTTTGAGCCAAAAAAAAGTTCGAAAAATTTTGGGACCAAAAAAATTTTGGGACCAAAAAAATTTTGGGACCAAAAAAATTTTGAGCCAAAAAAAAGTTCGAAAAATTTTGGGACCAAAAAAATTTTGACCCAAAAAAAAGTTCGAAAAATTTTGGGACCAAAAAAATTTTGAGCCAAAAAAAAGTTCGAAAAATTTTGGGACCAAAAAAATTTTGAGCTAAAAAAAAGTTCGAAAAATTTTGGGACCAAAAAAATTTTGACCCAAAAAAAACTTCGAAAAATTTTTGGACCAAAAAAATTTTGACCCAAAAAAAACTTCGAAAAAAATTTGACCCAAAAAAAAGTTCGAAAAATTTTGGGACCAAAAAAATTTTGACCCAAAAAAAAGTTTGAAAAATTTTGGGACCAAAAAAATATTGACCCAAAAAAAAGTTTGAAAAATTTTGGGACCAAAAAAATTTTGACTCAAAAAAAAGTTCGAAAAATTTTGGGACCAAAAAAATTTTGACCCAAAAAAAAGTTCGAAAAAAATTTGACCCAAAAAAAAGTTCGAAAAATTTTGGGACCAAAAAATTTTGACCCAAAAAAAATTTCGAAAAAAATTTGACCCAAGAAAAAGTTCGAAAAATTTTGGGACCAAAAAAATTTTGAGCCAAAAAAAAGTTTGAAAAATTTTGGGACCAAAAAAATTTTGACCCAAAAAAAGTTTGAAGAATTTTTGGACCAAAAAAATTTTGACCCAAAAAAAAGTTCGAAAAAGTTTGGGACCAAAAAAATTTTGACCCAAAAAAAGTTCGAAAAATTTTGGGACCAAAAAAATTTTGACCCAAAAAAAAGTTTGAAAAATTTTGGGACCAAAAAAATTTTGAGCCAAACAAAAGTTCGAAAAATTTTGGGACCAAAAAAATTTTGACCCAAAAAAAACTTCGAAAAAAATTTGACCCAAAAAAAAGTTCGAAAAATTTTGGGACCAAAAAATTTTGACCCAAAAAAAATTTCGAAAAAAATTTGACCCAAGAAAAAGTTCGAAAAATTTTGGGACCAAAAAAATTTTGACCCAAAAAAAAGTTCGAAAAAATTTTGGGACCAAAAAAATTTTGAGCCAAAAAAAAGTTCTAAAAATTTTGTGACCAAAAAAATTTTGACCCAAAAAAAATTTCGAAAAAAATTTGACCCAAGAAAAAGTTTGAAAAATTTTTGTACCAAAAAAATTTTGAGCCAAAAAAAAGTTTGAAAAATTTTGGGACCAAAAAAAATTTGACCCAAAAAAAGTTTGAAGAATTTTGGGACCAAAAAAATTTTGACCCAAAAAAAAGTTCGAAAAAGTTTGGGACCAAAAAAATTTTGACCCAAAAAAAGTTCGAAAAATTTTGGGACCAAAAAAATTTTGACCCAAAAAAAAGTGTGAAAAATTTTGGGACCGAAAAAATTTTGAGCCAAAAAAAAGTTCGAAAAATTTTGGGACCAAAAAAATTTTGACCCAAAAAAATCTTCGAAAAATTTTGGGACCAAAAAAAATTTGACCCAAAAAAAAATTCGAAAAATTTTGGGACCAAAAAAATTTTGAGCCAAAAAAAAGTTCGAAAAATTTTGGGACCAAAAAAACTTTTTGACCCAAAAAAAAGTTCGAAAAATTTTGGGACCAAAAAAATTTTGACCCAAAAAAATTTTGGGACCAAAAAAATTTTGACCCAAAAAAAAGTTTGAAAAATTTTGGGACCAAAAAAATTTTGAGCCAAAAAAAAGTTCGAAAAATTTTTGGACCAAAAAAATTTTGACCCAAAAAAAACTTCGAAAAATTTTGGGACCAAAAAAATTTTGACCCAAAAAAAGTTTGAAAAATTTTGGGACCAAAAAAATTTTGAGCCAAAAAAAAGTTCGAAAAATTTTGGGACCAAAAAAATTTTGACCCAAAAAAAGTTCGAAAACTTTTGGGACCAAAAAAATTTTGACCCAAAAAAAAGTTTGAAAAATTTTGGGACCAAAAAAATTTTGAGCCAAAAAAAAGTTTGAAAAATTTTGGGACCAAAAAAATTTTGACCCAAAAAAAAGTTCGAAAAATTTTGGGACCAAAAAAATTTTGACCCAAAAAAAATTTCGAAAAAATTTTGGGACCAAAAAAATTTTGAGCCAAAAAAAAGTTCGAAAAATTTTGTGACCAAAAAAATTTTGAGCCAAAAAAAAGTTCGAAAAATTTTGGGACCAAAAAAATTTTGGGACCAAAAAAATTTTGGGACCAAAAAAATTTTGAGCCAAAAAAAAGTTCGAAAAATTTTGGGACCAAAAAAATTTTGACCCAAAAAAAAGTTCGAAAAATTTTGGGACCAAAAAAATTTTGAGCCAAAAAAAAGTTCGAAAAATTTTGGGACCAAAAAAATTTTGAGCTAAAAAAAAGTTCGAAAAATTTTGGGACCAAAAAAATTTTGACCCAAAAAAAACTTCGAAAAATTTTTGGACCAAAAAAATTTTGACCCAAAAAAAACTTCGAAAAAAATTTGACCCAAAAAAAAGTTCGAAAAATTTTGGGACCAAAAAAATTTTGACCCAAAAAAAAGTTTGAAAAATTTTGGGACCAAAAAAATATTGACCCAAAAAAAAGTTTGAAAAATTTTGGGACCAAAAAAATTTTGACTCAAAAAAAAGTTCGAAAAAATTTTGGGACCAAAAAAATTTTGAGCCAAAAAAAAGTTCGAAAAATTTTGGGACCAAAAAAATTTTGAGCTAAAAAAAAGTTCGAAAAATTTTGGGACCAAAAAAATTTTGACCCAAAAAAAAGTTCGAAAAATTTTGGGACCAAAAAAATTTTGACCCAAAAAAAACTTCGAAAAAAATTTGACCCAAAAAAAAGTTCGAAAAATTTTGGGACCAAAAAATTTTGACCCAAAAAAAATTTCGAAAAAAATTTGACCCAAGAAAAAGTTCGAAAAATTTTGGGACCAAAAAAATTTTGAGCCAAAAAAAAGTTTGAAAAATTTTGGGACCAAAAAAATTTTGACCCAAAAAAAGTTTGAAGAATTTTTGGACCAAAAAAATTTTGACCCAAAAAAAACTTCGAAAAAGTTTGGGACCAAAAAAATTTTGACCCAAAAAAAGTTCGAAAAATTTTGGGACCAAAAAAATTTTGACCCAAAAAAAAGTTTGAAAAATTTTGGGACCAAAAAAATTTTGAGCCAAACAAAAGTTCGAAAAATTTTGGGACCAAAAAAATTTTGACCCAAAAAAAGTTCGAAAAAAATTTGACCCAAAAAAAAGTTCGAAAAATTTTGGGACCAAAAAATTTTGACCCAAAAAAAATTTCGAAAAAAATTTGACCCAAGAAAAAGTTCGAAAAATTTTGGGACCAAAAAAATTTTGACCCAAAAAAAAGTTCGAAAAAATTTTGGGACCAAAAAAATGTTGAGCCAAAAAAAAGTTCGAAACATTTTGTGACTAAAAAAATTTTGAGCTAAAAAAAAGTTCGAAAAATTTTTTTTATGACCAAAAAAATTTTGACCCAAAAAAAAGTTCGAAAATTTTTGGGACCAAAAAAATTTTGACCCAAAAAAAACTTCGAAAAAAATTTGACCCAAAAAAAAGTTCGAAAAATTTTGGGACCAAAAAATTTTGACCCAAAAAAAATTTCGAAAAAAATTTGACCCAAGAAAAAGTTTGAAAAATTTTGGGACCAAAAAAATTTTGAGCCAAAAAAAAGTTTGAAAAATTTTGGGACCAAAAAAATTTTGACCCAAAAAAATTTTGGGACCAAAAAAATTTTGACCCAAAAAAAAGTTTGAAAAATTTTGGGACCAAAAAAATTTTGAGCCAAAAAAAAGTCCGAAAAATTTTTGGACCAAAAAAATTTTGACCCAAAAAAAACTTCGAAAAATTTTGGGACCAAAAAAATTTTGACCCAAAAAAAGTTTGAAAAATTTTGGGACCAAAAAAATTTTGAGCCAAAAAAAACTTCGAAAAATTTTGGGACCAAAAAAATTTTGACCCAAAAAAAACTTCGAAAAATTTTTGGACCAAAAAAATTTTGACCCAAAAAAAACTTCGAAAAAAATTTGACCCAAAAAAAAGTTCGAAAAATTTTGGGACCAAAAAAATTTTGACCCAAAAAAAAGTTTGAAAAATTTTGGGACCAAAAAAATATTGACCCAAAAAAAAGTTTGAAAAATTTTGGGACCAAAAAAATTTTGACTCAAAAAAAAGTTCGAAAAAATTTTGGGACCAAAAAAATTTTGAGCCAAAAAAAAGTTCGAAAAATTTTTGGACCAAAAAAATTTTGAGCTAAAAAAAAGTTCGAAAAATTTTGGGACCAAAAAAATTTTGACCCAAAAAAAAGTTCGAAAAATTTTGGGACCAAAAAAATTTTGACCCAAAAAAAACTTCGAAAAAAATTTGACCTAAAAAAAAGTTCGAAAAATTTTGGGACCAAAAAATTTTGACCCAAAAAAAATTTCGAAAAAAATTTGACACAAGAAAAAGTTCGAAAAATTTTGGGACCAAAAAAATTTTGACCCAAAAAAAAGTTCGAAAAAATTTTGGGACCAAAAAAATTTTGAGCCAAAAAAAAGTTCGAAACATTTTGTGACTAAAAAAATTTTGAGCTAAAAAAAAGTTCGAAAAATTTTTTTTATGACCAAAAAAATTTTGACCCAAAAAAAAGTTCGAAAAATTTTGGGACCAAAAAAATTTTGACCCAAAAAAAACTTCGAAAAAAATTTGACCCAAAAAAAAGTTCGAAAAATTTTGGGACCAAAAAATTTTGACCCAAAAAAAATTTCGAAAAAAATTTGACCCAAGAAAAAGTTTGAAAAATTTTGGGACCAAAAAAATTTTGAGCCAAAAAAAAGTTTGAAAAATTTTGGGACCAAAAAAATTTTGACCCAAAAAAATTTTGGGACCAAAAAAATTTTGACCCAAAAAAAAGTTTGAAAAATTTTGGGACCAAAAAAATTTTGAGCCAAAAAAAAGTCCGAAAAATTTTTGGACCAAAAAAATTTTGACCCAAAAAAAACTTCGAAAAATTTTGGGACCAAAAAAATTTTGACCCAAAAAAAGTTTGAAAAATTTTGGGACCAAAAAAATTTTGAGCCAAAAAAAACTTCGAAAAATTTTGGGACCAAAAAAATTTTGACCCAAAAAAAACTTCGAAAAATTTATGGACCAAAAAAATTTTGACCCAAAAAAAACTTCGAAAAAAATTTGACCCAAAAAAAAGTTCGAAAAATTTTGGGACCAAAAAAATTTTGACCCAAAAAAAAGTTTGAAAAATTTTGGGACCAAAAAAATATTGACCCAAAAAAAAGTTTGAAAAATTTTGGGACCAAAAAAATTTTGACTCAAAAAAAAGTTCGAAAAAATTTTGGGACCAAAAAAATTTTGAGCCAAAAAAAAGTTCGAAAAATTTTTGGACCAAAAAAATTTTGAGCTAAAAAAAAGTTCGAAAAATTTTGGGACCAAAAAAATTTTGACCCAAAAAAAAGTTCGAAAAATTTTGGGACCAAAAAATTTTGACCCAAAAAAAATTTCGAAAAAAATTTGACCCAAGAAAAAGTTCGAAAAATTTTGGGACCAAAAAAATTTTGAGCCAAAAAAAAGTTTGAAAAATTTTGGGACCAAAAAAATTTTGACCCAAAAAAAGTTTGAAGAATTTTTGGACCAAAAAAATTTGGACCCAAAAAAAAGTTCGAAAAAGTTTGGGACCAAAAAAATTTTGACCCAAAAAAAGTTCGAAAAATTTTGGGACCAAAAAAATTTTGACCCAAAAAAAAGTTTGAAAAATTTTGGGACCAAAAAAATTTTGAGCCAAACAAAAGTTCGAAAAATTTTGGGACCAAAAAAATTTTGACCCAAAAAAAGTTCGAAAAAAATTTGACCCAAAAAAAAGTTCGAAAAATTTTGGGACCAAAAAATTTTGACCCAAAAAAAATTTCGAAAAAAATTTGACCCAAGAAAAAGTTTGAAAAATTTTGGGACCAAAAAAATTTTGAGCCAAAAAAAAGTTTGAAAAATTTTGGGACCAAAAAAATTTTGACCCAAAAAAAGTTTGAAGAATTTTGGGACCAAAAAAATTTTGACCCAAAAAAAAGTTCGAAAAAGTTTGGGACCAAAAAAATTTTGACCCAAAAAAAGTTCGAAAAATTTTGGGACCAAAAAAATTTTGACCCAAAAAAAAGTTTGAAAAATTTTGGGACCAAAAACATTTTGACCCAAAAAAAAGTTCGAAAAATTTTGGGACCAAAAAAACTTTTTGACCCAAAAAAAAGTTCGAAAAATTTTGGGACCAAAAAAATTTTGGGACCAAAAAAATTTTGACCCAAAAAAAAAGTTTGAAAAATTTTGGGACCAAAAAAATTTTGAGCCAAAAAAAAGTTCGAAAAATTTTTGGACCAAAAAAATTTTGACCCAAAAAAAAGTTCGAAAAATTTTGGGACCAAAAAAATTTTGACCCAAAAAAAACTTCGAAAAAAATTTGACCCAAAAAAAAGTTCGAAAAATTTTGGGACCAAAAAAATTTTGACCCAAAAAAAAGTTTGAAAAATTTTGGGACCAAAAAAATTTTGACCCAAAAAAAAGTTTGAAAAATTTTGGGACCAAAAAAATTTTGACCCAAAAAAAAGTTCGAAAAAATTTTGGGACCAAAAAAATTTTGAGCCAAAAAAAAGTTCGAAAAATTTTGGGACCAAAAAAATTTTGAGCTAAAAAAAAGTTCGAAAAATTTTGGGACCAAAAAATTTTGACCCAAAAAAAATTTCGAAAAAAATTTGACCCAAGAAAAAGTTCGAAAAATTTTGGGACCAAAAAAATTTTGACCCAAAAAAAAGTTCGAAAAATTTTGGGACCAAAAAAATTTTGACCCAAAAAAAACTTCGAAAAAAATTTGACCCAAAAAAAAGTTCGAAAAATTTTGGGACCAAAAAATTTTGACCCAAAAAAAATTTCGAAAAAAATTTGACCCAAGAAAAAGTTCGAAAAATTTTGGGACCAAAAAAATTTTGAGCCAAAAAAAAGTTTGAAAAATTTTGGGACCAAAAAAATTTTGACCCAAAAAAAGTTTGAAGAATTTTGGGACCAAAAAAATTTTGACCCAAAAAAAAGTTCGAAAAAGTTTGGGACCAAAAAAATTTTGACCCAAAAAAAGTTCGAAAAATTTTGGGACCAAAAAAATTTTGACCCAAAAAAAAGTTTGAAAAATTTTGGGACCAAAAAAATTTTGATCCAAACAAAAGTTCGAAAAATTTTGGGACCAAAAAAATTTTGACCCAAAAAAAGTTCGAAAAATTTTGGGACCAAAAAAATTTTGACCCAAAAAAAAGTTTGAAAAATTTTGGGACCAAAAAAATTTTGAGCCAAACAAAAGTTCGAAAAATTTTGGGACCAAAAAAACTTTTTGACCCAAAAAAAAGTTCGAAAAATTTTGGGACCAAAAAAATTTTGACCCAAAAAAATTTTGGGACCAAAAAAATTTTGGGACCAAAAAAATTTTGAGCCAAAAAAAAGTTTGAAAAATTTTGGGACCAAATAAATTTTGACCCAAAAAAAAGTTTGAAAAATTTTGGGACCAAAAAAATTTTGACCCAAAAAAAAGTTCGAAAAATTTTGGGACCAAATAATTTTGACCCAAAAAAAAGTTCGAAAAATTTTGGGACCAAAAAAACTTTTTGACCCAAAAAAAAGTTCGAAAAATTTTGGGACCAAAAAAATTTTGACCCAAAAAAATTTTGGGACCAAAAAAATTTTGGGACCAAAAAAATTTTGAGCCAAAAAAAAGTTTGAAAAATTTTGGGACCAAAAAAATTTTGACCCAAAAAAAAGTTTGAAAAATTTTGGGACCAAAAAAATTTTGAGCCAAAAAAAAGTTTGAAAAATTTTGGGACCAAAAAAATTTTGACCAAAAAAAAAGTTCGAAAAATTTTGGGACCAAAAAAATTTTGACCCAAAAAAAAGTTCGAAAAAATTTTGGGACCAAAAAAATTTTAAGCCAAAAAAAAGTTCGAAAAATTTTGTGACCAAAAAAATTTTGAGCTAAAAAAAAGTTCGAAAATTTTGGGACCAAAAAAATTTTGAGCCAAAAAAAAGTTTGAAAAATTTTGGGACCAAAAAAATTTTGACCCAAAAAAAGTTTGAAGAATTTTGGGACCAAAAAAATTTTGACCCAAAAAAAAGTTCGAAAAAGTTTGGGACCAAAAAAATTTTGACCCAAAAAAAGTTCGAAAAATTTTGAGACCAAAAAAACTTTTTGACCCAAAAAAAAGTTCGAAAAATTTTGGGACCAAAAAAATTTTGACCCAAAAAAATTTTGGGACCAAAAAAATTTTGACCCAAAAAAAAGTTTGAAAAATTTTGGGACCAAAAAAATTTTGAGCCAAAAAAAAGTTCGAAAAATTTTTGGACCAAAAAAATTTTGAGCCAAAAAAAAGTTCGAAACATTTTGTGACTAAAAAAATTTTGAGCTAAAAAAAAGTTCGAAAAATTTTTTTTATGACCAAAAAAATTTTGACCCAAAAAAAAGTTCGAAAAATTTTGGGACCAAAAAAATTTTGACCCAAAAAAAACTTCGAAAAAAATTTGACCCAAAAAAAAGTTCGAAAAATTTTGGGACCAAAAAATTTTGACCCAAAAAAAATTTCGAAAAAAATTTGACCCAAGAAAAAGTTTGAAAAATTTTGGGACCAAAAAAATTTTGAGCCAAAAAAAAGTTTGAAAAATTTTGGGACCAAAAAAATTTTGACCCAAAAAAATTTTGGGACCAAAGAAATTTTGACCCAAAAAAAAGTTTGAAAAATTTTGGGACCAAAAAAATTTTGAGCCAAAAAAAAGTCCGAAAAATTTTTGGACCAAAAAAATTTTGACCCAAAAAAAACTTCGAAAAATTTTGGGACCAAAAAAATTTTGACCCAAAAAAAGTTTGAAAAATTTTGGGACCAAAAAAATTTTGAGCCAAAAAAAACTTCGAAAAATTTTGGGACCAAAAAAATTTTGACCCAAAAAAAACTTCGAAAAATTTTTGGACCAAAAAAATTTTGACCCAAAAAAAACTTCGAAAAAAATTTGACCCAAAAAAAAGTTCGAAAAATTTTGGGACCAAAAAAATTTTGACCCAAAAAAAAGTTTGAAAAATTTTGGGACCAAAAAAATATTGACCCAAAAAAAAGTTTGAAAAATTTTGGGACCAAAAAAATTTTGACTCAAAAAAAAGTTCGAAAAAATTTTGGGACCAAAAAAATTTTGAGCCAAAAAAAAGTTCGAAAAATTTTTGGACCAAAAAAATTTTGAGCTAAAAAAAAGTTCGAAAAATATTGGGACCAAAAAAATTTTGACCCAAAAAAAAGTTCGAAAAATTTTGGGACCAAAAAAATTTTGACCCAAAAAAAACTTCGAAAAAAATTTGACCCAAAAAAAAGTTCGAAAAATTTTGGGACCAAAAAATTTTGACCCAAAAAAAATTTCGAAAAAAATTTGACCCAAGAAAAAGTTCGAAAAATTTTGGGACCAAAAAAATTTTGAGCCAAAAAAAAGTTTGAAAAATTTTGGGACCAAAAAAATTTTGACCCAAAAAAAGTTTGAAGAATTTTTGGACCAAAAAAATTTGGACCCAAAAAAAAGTTCGAAAAAGTTTGGGACCAAAAAAATTTTGACCCAAAAAAAGTTCGAAAAATTTTGGGACCAAAAAAATTTTGACCCAAAAAAAAGTTTGAAAAATTTTGGGACCAAAAAAATTTTGAGCCAAACAAAAGTTCGAAAAATTTTGGGACCAAAAAAATTTTGACCCAAAAAAAGTTCGAAAAAAATTTGACCCAAAAAAAAGTTCGAAAAATTTTGGGACCAAAAAATTTTGACCCAAAAAAAATTTCGAAAAAAATTTGACCCAAGAAAAAGTTTGAAAAATTTTGGGACCAAAAAAATTTTGAGCCAAAAAAAAGTTTGAAAAATTTTGGGACCAAAAAAATTTTGACCCAAAAAAAGTTCGAAGAATTTTGGGACCAAAAAAATTTTGACCCAAAAAAAAGTTCGAAAAAGTTTGGGACCAAAAAAATTTTGACCCAAAAAAAGTTCGAAAAATTTTGGGACCAAAAAAATTTTGACCCAAAAAAAAGTTTGAAAAATTTTGGGACCAAAAAAATTTTGACCCAAAAAAAAGTTCGAAAAATTTTGGGACCAAAAAAACTTTTTGACCCAAAAAAAAGTTCGAAAAATTTTGGGACCAAAAAAATTTTGGGACCAAAAAATTTTGACCCAAAAAAAAAGTTTGAAAAATTTTGGGACCAAAAAAATTTTGAGCCAAAAAAAAGTTCGAAAATTTTTTGGACCAAAAAAATTTTGACCCAAAAAAAAGTTCGAAAAATTTTGGGACCAAAAAAATTTTGACCCAAAAAAAACTTCGAAAAAAATTTGACCCAAAAAAAAGTTCGAAAAATTTTGGGACCAAAAAAATTTTGACCCAAAAAAAAGTTTGAAAAATTTTGGGACCAAAAAAATTTTGACCCAAAAAAAAGTTTGAAAAATTTTGGGACCAAAAAAATTTTGACCCAAAAAAAAGTTCGAAAAAATTTTGGGACCAAAAAAATTTTGAGCCAAAAAAAAGTTCGAAAAATTTTGGGACCAAAAAAATTTTGAGCTAAAAAAAAGTTCGAAAAATTTTGGGACCAAAAAATTTTGACCCAAAAAAAATTTCGAAAAAAATTTGACCCAAGAAAAAGTTCGAAAAATTTTGGGACCAAAAAAATTTTGACCCAAAAAAAAGTTCGAAAAATTTTGGGACCAAAAAAATTTTGACCCAAAAAAAACTTCGAAAAAAATTTGACCCAAAAAAAAGTTCGAAAAATTTTGGGACCAAAAAATTTTGACCCAAAAAAAATTTCGAAAAAAATTTGACCCAAGAAAAAGTTCGAAAAATTTTGGGACCAAAAAAATTTTGAGCCAAAAAAAAGTTTGAAAAATTTTGGGACCAAAAAAATTTTGACCCAAAAAAAGTTTGAAGAATTTTGGGACCAAAAAAATTTTGACCCAAAAAAAAGTTCGAAAAAGTTTGGGACCAAAAAAATTTTGACCCAAAAAAAGTTCGAAAAATTTTGGGACCAAAAAAATTTTGACCCAAAAAAAAGTTTGAAAAATTTTGGGACCAAAAAAATTTTGATCCAAACAAAAGTTCGAAAAATTTTGGGACCAAAAAAATTTTGACCCAAAAAAAGTTCGAAAAATTTTGGGACCAAAAAAATTTTGACCCAAAAAAAAGTTTGAAAAATTTTGGGACCAAAAAAATTTTGAGCCAAACAAAAGTTCGAAAAATTTTGGGACCAAAAAAACTTTTTGACCCAAAAAAAAGTTCGAAAAATTTTGGGACCAAAAAAATTTTGACCCAAAAAAATTTTGGGACCAAAAAAATTTTGGGACCAAAAAAATTTTGAGCCAAAAAAAAGTTTGAAAAATTTTGGGACCAAATAAATTTTGACCCAAAAAAAAGTTTGAAAAATTTTGGGACCAAAAAAATTTTGACCCAAAAAAAAGTTCGAAAAATTTTGGGACCAAATAATTTTGACCCAAAAAAAAGTTCGAAAAATTTTGGGACCAAAAAAACTTTTTGACCCAAAAAAAAGTTCGAAAAATTTTGGGACCAAAAAAATTTTGACCCAAAAAAATTTTGGGACCAAAAAAATTTTGGGACCAAAAAAATTTTGAGCCAAAAAAAAGTTTGAAAAATTTTGGGACCAAAAAAATTTTGACCCAAAAAAAAGTTTGAAAAATTTTGGGACCAAAAAAATTTTGAGCCAAAAAAAAGTTTGAAAAATTTTGGGACCAAAAAAATTTTGACCAAAAAAAAAGTTCGAAAAATTTTGGGACCAAAAAAATTTTGACCCAAAAAAAAGTTCGAAAAAATTTTGGGACCAAAAAAATTTTAAGCCAAAAAAAAGTTCGAAAAATTTTGTGACCAAAAAAATTTTGAGCTAAAAAAAAGTTCGAAAATTTTGGGACCAAAAAAAGTTTGAGCCAAAAAAAAGTTTGAAAAATTTTGGGACCAAAAAAATTTTGACCCAAAAAAAGTTTGAAGAATTTTGGGACCAAAAAAATTTTGACCCAAAAAAAAGTTCGAAAAAGTTTGGGACCAAAAAAATTTTGACCCAAAAAAAGTTCGAAAAATTTTGAGACCAAAAAAACTTTTTGACCCAAAAAAAAGTTCGAAAAATTTTGGGACCAAAAAAATTTTGACCCAAAAAAATTTTGGGACCAAAAAAAATTTGACCCAAAAAAAAGTTTGAAAAATTTTGGGACCAAAAAAATTTTGAGCCAAAAAAAAGTTCGAAAAATTTTTGGACCAAAAAAATTTTGACCCAAAAAAAACTTCGAAAAATTTTGGAACCAAAAAAATTTTGACCCAAAAAAAGTTTGAAAAATTTTGGGACCAAAAAAATTTTGAGCCAAAAAAAAGTTCGAAAAATTTTGGGACCAAAAAAACTTTTTGACCCAAAAAAAAGTTCGAAAAATTTTGGGACCAAAAAAATTTTGACCCAAAAAAATTTTGGGACCAAAAAAATTTTGGGACCAAAAAAATTTTGAGCCAAAAAAAAGTTTGAAAAATTTTGGGACCAAAAAAATTTTGACCCAAAAAAAAGTTTGAAAAATTTTGGGACCAAAAAAATTTTGGGACCAAAAAAATTTTGAGCCAAAAAAAAGTTTGAAAAATTTTGGGACCAAAAAAATTTTGACCCAAAAAAAAGTTTGAAAAATTTTGGGACCAAAAAAATTTTGAGCCAAAAAAAAGTTTGAAAAATTTTGGGACCAAAAAAATTTTGACCAAAAAAAAAGTTCGAAAAATTTTGGGACCAAAAAAATTTTGACCCAAAAAAAAGTTCGAAAAAATTTTGGGACCAAAAAAATTTTAAGCCAAAAAAAAGTTCGAAAAATTTTGTGACCAAAAAAATTTTGAGCTAAAAAAAAGTTCGAAAATTTTTTTTTATGACCAAAAAAATTTTGAGCCAAAAAAAAGTTTGAAAAATTTTGGGACCAAAAAAATTTTGACCCAAAAAAAGTTTGAAGAATTTTGGGACCAAAAAAATTTTGACCCAAAAAAAAGTTCGAAAAAGTTTGGGACCAAAAAAATTTTGACCCAAAAAAAGTTCGAAAAATTTTGAGACCAAAAAAACTTTTTGACCCAAAAAAAAGTTCGAAAAATTTTGGGACCAAAAAAATTTTGACCCAAAAAAATTTTGGGACCAAAAAAATTTTGACCCAAAAAAAAGTTTGAAAAATTTTGGGACCAAAAAAATTTTGAGCCAAAAAAAAGTTCGAAAAATTTTTGGACCAAAAAAATTTTGACCCAAAAAAAACTTCGAAAAATTTTGGAACCAAAAAAATTTTGACCCAAAAAAAGTTTGAAAAATTTTGGGACCAAAAAAATTTTGAGCCAAAAAAAAGTTCGAAAAATTTTGAGACCAAAAAAATTTTGACCCAAAAAAAACTTCGAAAAATTTTGGGACCAAAAAAATTTTGACCCAAAAAAAACTTCGAAAAAAATTTGACCCAAAAAAAAGTTCGAAAAATTTTGGGACCAAAAAAATTTTGACCCAAAAAAAAGTTTGAAAAATTTTGGGACCAAAAAAATTTTGACCCAAAAAAAAGTTTGAAAAAAATTTGACCCAAAAAAAAGTTCGAAAAATTTTGGGACCAAAAAAATTTTGACCCAAAAAAAAGTTTGAAAAATTTTGGGACCAAAAAAATTTTGACCCAAAAAAAAGTTTGAAAAATTTTGGGACCAAAAAAATTTTGACTCAAAAAAAAGTTCGAAAAAATTTTGGGACCAAAAAAATTTTGAGCCAAAAAAAAGTTCGAAAAATTTTGGGACCAAAAAAATTTTGACCCAAAAAAAAGTTCGAAAAATTTTTGGACCAAAAAAATTTTGACCCAAAAAAAACTTCGAAAAAAATTTGACCCAAAAAAAAGTTCGAAAAATTTTGGGACCAAAAAATTTTGACCCAAAAAAAATTTCGAAAAAAATTTGACCCAAGAAAAAGTTCTAAAAATTTTGTGACCAAAAAAATTTTGACCCAAAAAAAAGTTCGAAAAATTTTGGGACCAAAAAAATTTTGACCCAAAAAAAACTTCGAAAAAATTTTGACCCAAAAAAAAGTTCGAAAAATTTTGGGACCAAAAAATTTTGACCCAAAAAAAATTTCGAAAAAAATTTGACCCAAGAAAAAGTTTGAAAAATTTTTGTACCAAAAAAATTTTGAGCCAAAAAAAAGTTTGAAAAATTTTGGGACCAAAAAAATTTTGACCCAAAAAAAGTTTGAAGAATTTTGGGACCAAAAAAATTTTGACCCAAAAAAAAGTTCGAAAAAGTTTGGGACCAAAAAAATTTTGACCCAAAAAAAGTTCGAAAAATTTTGGGACCAAAAAAATTTTGACCCAAAAAAAATTTGAAAAATTTTGGGACCAAAAAAATTTTGAGCCAAAAAAAAGTTCGAAAAATTTTGGGACCAAAAAAATTTTGACCCAAAAAAATCTTCGAAAAATTTTGGGACCAAAAAAAATTTGACCCAAAAAAAAATTCGAAAAATTTTGGGACCAAAAAAATTTTGAGCCAAAAAAAAGTTCGAAAAATTTTGGGACCAAAAAAACTTTTTGACCCAAAAAAAAGTTCGAAAAATTTTGGGACCAAAAAAATTTTGACCCAAAAAAATTTTGGGACCAAAAAAATTTTGACCCAAAAAAAAGTTTGAAAAATTTTGGGACCAAAAAAATTTTGAGCCAAAAAAAAGTTCGAAAAATTTTTGGACCAAAAAAATTTTGACCCAAAAAAAACTTCGAAAAATTTTGGGACCAAAAAAATTTTGACCCAAAAAAAGTTTGAAAAATTTTGGGACCAAAAAAATTTTGAGCCAAAAAAAAGTTCGAAAAATTTTGGGACCAAAAAAATTTTGACCCAAAAAAAACTTCGAAAAATTTTGGGACCAAAAAAATTTTGACCCAAAAAAAACTTCGAAAAAAATTTGACCCAAAAAAAAGTTTGAAAAATTTTGGGACCAAAAAAATTTTGACCCAAAAAAAAGTTTGAAAAATTTTGGGACCAAAAAAATTTTGACCCAAAAAAAAGTTTGAAAAATTTTGGGACCAAAAAAATTTTGACCCAAAAAAAAGTTCGAAAAAATTTTGGGACCAAAAAAATTTTGAGCCAAAAAAAAGTTCGAAAAATTTTGGGACCAAAAAAATTTTGACCCAAAAAAAACTTCGAAAAATTTTGGGACCAAAAAAATTTTGACCCAAAAAAAACTTCGAAAAAAATTTGACCCAAAAAAAAGTTCGAAAAATTTTGGGACCAAAAAAATTTTGACCCAAAAAAAAGTTTGAAAAATTTTGGGACCAAAAAAATTTTGACCCAAAAAAAAGTTTGAAAAATTTTGGGACCAAAAAAATTTTGACCCAAAAAAAAGTTCGAAAAAATTTTGGGACCAAAAAAATTTTGACCCAAAAAAAACTTCGAAAAATTTTGGGACCAAAAAAATTTTGACCCAAAAAAAACTTCGAAAAAATTTTGACCCAAAAAAAAGTTCGAAAAATTTTGGGACCAAAAAAATTTTGACCCAAAAAAAAGTTTGAAAAATTTTGGGACCAAAAAAATTTTGACCCAAAAAAAAGTTTGAAAAATTTTGGGACCAAAAAAATTTTGACCCAAAAAAAATTTCGAAAAAATTTTGGGACCAAAAAAATTTTGAGCCAAAAAAAAGTTCGAAAAATTTTGGGACCAAAAAAATTTTGAGCTAAAAAAAAGTTCGAAAAATTTTGGGACCAAAAAATTTTGACCCAAAAAAAATTTCGAAAAAAATTTGACCCAAGAAAAAGTTTGAAAAATTTTGGTACCAAAAAAATTTTGAGCCAAAAAAAGTTTGAAGAATTTTGGGACCAAAAAAATTTTGACCCAAAAAAAAGTTCGAAAAAGTTTGGGACCAAAAAAATTTTGACCCAAAAAAAGTTCGAAAAATTTTGGGACCAAAAAAATTTTGACCCAAAAAAAAGTTTGAAAAATTTTGGGACCAAAAAAATTTTGAGCCAAAAAAAAGTTCGAAAAATTTTGGGACCAAAAAAATTTTGACCCAAAAAAATCTTCGAAAAATTTTGGGACCAAAAAAAATTTGACCCAAAAAAAAATTCGAAAAATTTTGGGACCAAAAAAATTTTGAGCCAAAAAAAAGTTCGAAAAATTTTGGGACCAAAAAAATTTTGACCCAAAAAAATTTTGGGACCAAAAAAATTTTGACCCAAAAAAAAGTTTGAAAAATTTTGGGACCAAAAAAATTTTGAGCCAAAAAAAACTTCGAAAAATTTTGGGACCAAAAAAATTTTGACCCAAAAAAAGTTTGAAAAATTTTGGGACCAAAAAAATTTTGAGCCAAAAAAAAGTTCGAAAAATTTTGGGACCAAAAAAATTTTGACCCAAAAAAAACTTCGAAAAATTTTGGGACCAAAAAAATTTTGACCCAAAAAAAACTTCGAAAAAAATTTGACCCAAAAAAAAGTTCGAAAAATTTTGGGACCAAAAAAATTTTGACCCAAAAAAAAGTTTGAAAAATTTTGGGACCAAAAAAATTTTGACCCAAAAAAAAGTTTGAAAAAATTTTGGGACCAAAAAAATTTTGAGCCAAAAAAAAGTTCGAAAAATTTTGGGACCAAAAAAATTTTGAGCTAAAAAAAAGTTCGAAAAATTTTGGGACCAAAAAATTTTGACCCAAAAAAAATTTCGAAAAAAATTTGACCCAAGAAAAAGTTCGAAAAATTTTGGGACCAAAAAAATTTTGACCCAAAAAAATTTTGGGACCAAAAAAATTTTGACCCAAAAAAAAGTTTGAAAAAATTTGGGACCAAAAAAATTTTGAGCCAAAAAAAAGTTCGAAAAATTTTTGGACCAAAAAAATTTTGACCCAAAAAAAACTTCGAAAAATTTTGGAACCAAAAAAATTTTGACCCAAAAAAAGTTTGAAAAATTTTGGGACCAAAAAAATTTTGAGCCAAAAAAAAGTTCGAAAAATTTTGAGACCAAAAAAATTTTGACCCAAAAAAAACTTCGAAAAATTTTGGGACCAAAAAAATTTTGACCCAAAAAAAACTTCGAAAAAAATTTGACCCAAAAAAAAGTTCGAAAAATTTTGGGACCAAAAAAATTTTGACCCAAAAAAAAGTTTGAAAAATTTTGGGACCAAAAAAATTTTGACCCAAAAAAAAGTTTGAAAAAAATTTGACCCAAAAAAAAGTTCGAAAAATTTTGGGACCAAAAAAATTTTGACCCAAAAAAAAGTTTGAAAAATTTTGGGACCAAAAAAATTTTGACCCAAAAAAAAGTTTGAAAAATTTTGGGACCAAAAAAATTTTGACTCAAAAAAAAGTTCGAAAAAATTTTGGGACCAAAAAAATTTTGAGCCAAAAAAAAGTTCGAAAAATTTTGGGACCAAAAAAATTTTGACCCAAAAAAAAGTTCGAAAAATTTTTGGACCCAAAAAATTTTGACCCAAAAAAAACTTCGAAAAAAATTTGACCCAAAAAAAAGTTCGAAAAATTTTGGGACCAAAAAATTTTGACCCAAAAAAAATTTCGAAAAAAATTTGACCCAAGAAAAAGTTCTAAAAATTTTGTGACCAAAAAAATTTTGACCCAAAAAAAAGTTCGAAAAATTTTGGGACCAAAAAAATTTTGACCCAAAAAAAACTTCGAAAAAATTTTGACCCAAAAAAAAGTTCGAAAAATTTTGGGACCAAAAAATTTTGACCCAAAAAAAATTTCGAAAAAAATTTGACCCAAGAAAAAGTTTGAAAAATTTTTGTACCAAAAAAATTTTGAGCCAAAAAAAAGTTTGAAAAATTTTGGGACCAAAAAAATTTTGACCCAAAAAAAGTTTGAAGAATTTTGGGACCAAAAAAATTTTGACCCAAAAAAAAGTTCGAAAAAGTTTGGGACCAAAAAAATTTTGACCCAAAAAAAGTTCGAAAAATTTTGGGACCAAAAAAATTTTGACCCAAAAAAAATTTGAAAAATTTTGGGACCAAAAAAATTTTGAGCCAAAAAAAAGTTCGAAAAATTTTGGGACCAAAAAAATTTTGACCCAAAAAAATCTTCGAAAAATTTTGGGACCAAAAAAAATTTGACCCAAAAAAAAATTCGAAAAATTTTGGGACCAAAAAAATTTTGAGCCAAAAAAAAGTTCGAAAAATTTTGGGACCAAAAAAACTTTTTGACCCAAAAAAAAGTTCGAAAAATTTTGGGACCAAAAAAATTTTGACCCAAAAAAATTTTGGGACCAAAAAAATTTTGACCCAAAAAAAAGTTTGAAAAATTTTGGGACCAAAAAAATTTTGAGCCAAAAAAAAGTTCGAAAAATTTTTGGACCAAAAAAATTTTGACCCAAAAAAAACTTCGAAAAATTTTGGGACCAAAAAAATTTTGACCCAAAAAAAGTTTGAAAAATTTTGGGACCAAAAAAATTTTGAGCCAAAAAAAAGTTCGAAAAATTTTGGGACCAAAAAAATTTTGACCCAAAAAAAACTTCGAAAAATTTTGGGACCAAAAAAATTTTGACCCAAAAAAAACTTCGAAAAAAATTTGACCCAAAAAAAAGTTCGAAAAATTTTGGGACCAAAAAAATTTTGACCCAAAAAAAAGTTTGAAAAATTTTGGGACCAAAAAAATTTTGACCCAAAAAAAAGTTTGAAAAATTTTGGGACCAAAAAAATTTTGACCCAAAAAAAAGTTCGAAAAAATTTTGGGACCAAAAAAATTTTGAGCCAAAAAAAAGTTCGAAAAATTTTGGGACCAAAAAAATTTTGACCCAAAAAAAACTTCGAAAAATTTTGGGACCAAAAAAATTTTGACCCAAAAAAAACTTCGAAAAAAATTTGACCCAAAAAAAAGTTCGAAAAATTTTGGGACCAAAAAAATTTTGACCCAAAAAAAAGTTTGAAAAATTTTGGGACCAAAAAAATTTTGACCCAAAAAAAAGTTTGAAAAATTTTGGGACCAAAAAAATTTTGACCCAAAAAAAAGTTCGAAAAAATTTTGGGACCAAAAAAATTTTGACCCAAAAAAAACTTCGAAAAATTTTGGGACCAAAAAAATTTTGACCCAAAAAAAACTTCGAAAAAAATTTGACCCAAAAAAAAGTTCGAAAAATTTTGGGACCAAAAAAATTTTGACCCAAAAAAAAGTTTGAAAAATTTTGGGACCAAAAAAATTTTGACCCAAAAAAAAGTTTGAAAAATTTTGGGACCAAAAAAATTTTGACCCAAAAAAAATTTCGAAAAAATTTTGGGACCAAAAAAATTTTGAGCCAAAAAAAAGTTCGAAAAATTTTGGGACCAAAAAAATTTTGAGCTAAAAAAAAGTTCGAAAAATTTTGGGACCAAAAAATTTTGACCCAAAAAAAATTTCGAAAAAAATTTGACCCAAGAAAAAGTTTGAAAAATTTTGGTACCAAAAAAATTTTGAGCCAAAAAAAGTTTGAAGAATTTTGGGACCAAAAAAATTTTGACCCAAAAAAAAGTTCGAAAAAGTTTGGGACCAAAAAAATTTTGACCCAAAAAAAGTTCGAAAAATTTTGGGACCAAAAAAATTTTGACCCAAAAAAAAGTTTGAAAAATTTTGGGACCAAAAAAATTTTGAGCCAAAAAAAAGTTCGAAAAATTTTGGGACCAAAAAAATTTTGACCCAAAAAAAGTCTTCGAAAAATTTTGGGACCAAAAAAAATTTGACCCAAAAAAAAATTCGAAAAATTTTGGGACCAAAAAAATTTTGAGCCAAAAAAAAGTTCGAAAAATTTTGGGACCAAAAAAATTTTGACCCAAAAAAATTTTGGGACCAAAAAAATTTTGACCCAAAAAAAAGTTTGAAAAATTTTGGGACCAAAAAAATTTTGAGCCAAAAAAAACTTCGAAAAATTTTGGGACCAAAAAAATTTTGACCCAAAAAAAGTTTGAAAAATTTTGGGACCAAAAAAATTTTGAGCCAAAAAAAAGTTCGAAAAATTTTGGGACCAAAAAAATTTTGACCCAAAAAAAACTTCGAAAAATTTTGGGACCAAAAAAATTTTGACCCAAAAAAAACTTCGAAAAAAATTTGACCCAAAAAAAAGTTCGAAAAATTTTGGGACCAAAAAAATTTTGACCCAAAAAAAAGTTTGAAAAATTTTGGGACCAAAAAAATTTTGACCCAAAAAAAAGTTTGAAAAAATTTTGGGACCAAAAAAATTTTGAGCCAAAAAAAAGTTCGAAAAATTTTGGGACCAAAAAAATTTTGAGCTAAAAAAAAAGTTCGAAAAATTTTGGGACCAAAAAATTTTGACCCAAAAAACATTTCGAAAAAAATTTGACCCAAGAAAAAGTTCGAAAAATTTTGGGACCAAAAAAATTTTGAGCCAAAAAAAAGTTTGAAAAATTTTGGGACCAAAAAAATTTTGACCCAAAAAAAGTTTGAAGAATTTTGGGACCAAAAAAATTTTGATCCAAAAAAAAGTTCGAAAAAGTTTGGGACCAAAAAAATTTTGACCCAAAAAAAGTTCGAAAAATTTTGGGACCAAAAAAATTTTGACCCAAAAAAAAGTTTGAAAAATTTTGGGACCAAAAAAATTTTGAGCCAAACAAAAGTTCGAAAAATTTTGGGACCAAAAAAATTTTGACCCAAAAAAAGTTCGAAAAAAATTTGACCCAAAAAAAAGTTCGAAAAATTTTGGGACCAAAAAATTTTGACCCAAAAAAAATTTCGAAAAAAATTTGACCCAAAGAAAAAGTTCGAAAAATTTTGGGACCAAAAAAATTTTGACCCAAAAAAAAGTTCGAAAAATTTTGGGACCAAAAAAATTTTGACCCAAAAAAAAGTTTGAAAAATTTTGGGACCAAAAAAATTTTGAGCCAAAAAAAAGTTCGAAAAATTTTTTTTATGACCAAAAAAATTTTGACCCAAAAAAAAGTTCGAAAAATTTTGGGACCAAAAAAATTTTGACCCAAAAAAAACTTCGAAAAAAATTTGACCCAAAAAAAAGTTCGAAAAATTTTGGGACCAAAAAATTTTGACCCAAAAAAAATTTCGAAAAAAATTTGACCCAAGAAAAAGTTTGAAAAATTTTGGGACCAAAAAAATTTTGAGCCAAAAAAAAGTTTGAAAAATTTTGGGACCAAAAAAATTTTGACCCAAAAAAAGTTTGAAGAATTTTGGGACCAAAAAAATTTTGACCCAAAAAAAAGTTCGAAAAAGTTTGGGACCAAAAAAATTTTGACCCAAAAAAAGTTCGAAAAATTTTGGGACCAAAAAAATTTTGACCCAAAAAAAAGTTTGAAAAATTTTGGGACCAAAAAAATTTTGAGCCAAACAAAAGTTCGAAAAATTTTGGGACCAAAAAAATTTTGACCCAAAAAAAAGTTCGAAAAATTTTGGGAGAAAAAAACTTTTTGACCCAAAAAAAAAGTTCGAAAAATTTTGGGACCAAAAAAATTTTGACCCAAAAAAATTTTGGGACCAAAAAAATTTTGACCCAAAAAAAAGTTTGAAAAATTTTGGGACCAAAAAAATTTTGAGCCAAAAAAAAGTTCGAAAAATTTTTGGACCAAAAAAATTTTGACCCAAAAAAAACTTCGAAAAATTTTGGGACCAAAAAAATTTTGACCCAAAAAAGTTTGAAAAATTTTGGGACCAAAAAAATTTTGACCCAAAAAAGTTTGAAAAATTTTGGGACCAAAAAATTTTGACCCAAAAAAAATTTCGAAAAAAATTTGACCCAAAGAAAAAGTTCGAAAAAATTTTGGGACCAAAAAAATTTTGACCCAAAAAAAAGTTCGAAAAATTTTGTGACCAAAAAAAAATTGAGCTAAAAAAAAGTTCGAAAAATTTTTTTTATGACCAAAAAAATTTTGACCCAAAAAAAAGTTCGAAAAATTTTGGGACCAAAAAAATTTTGACCCAAAAAAAAGTTCGAAAAAATTTTGGGACCAAAAAAATTTTGAGCCAAAAAAAAGTTCGAAAAATTTTGGGACCAAAAAAATTTTGACCCAAAAAAAACTTCGAAAAATTTTGGGACCAAAAAAATTTTGACCCAAAAAAAACTTCGAAAAAAATTTGACCCAAAAAAAAGTTCGAAAAATTTTGGGACCAAAAAAATTTTGACCCAAAAAAAAGTTTGAAAAATTTTGGGACCAAAAAAATTTTGACCCAAAAAAAAGTTTGAAAAATTTTGGGACCAAAAAAATTTTGACCCAAAAAAAACTTCGAAAAAATTTTGGGACCAAAAAAATTTTGACCCAAAAAAAACTTCGAAAAATTTTGGGACCAAAAAAATTTTGACCCAAAAAAAACTTCGAAAAAAATTTGACCCAAAAAAAAGTTCGAAAAATTTTGGGACCAAAAAAATTTTGACCCAAAAAAAAGTTTGAAAAATTTTGGGACCAAAAAAATTTTGACCCAAAAAAAAGTTTGAAAAATTTTGGGACCAAAAAAATTTTGACCCAAAAAAAATTTCGAAAAAATTTTGGGACCAAAAAAATTTTGAGCCAAAAAAAAGTTCGAAAAATTTTGGGACCAAAAAAATTTTGAGCTAAAAAAAAGTTCGAAAAATTTTGGGACCAAAAAATTTTGACCCAAAAAAAATTTCGAAAAAAATTTGACCCAAGAAAAAGTTTGAAAAATTTTGGTACCAAAAAAATTTTGAGCCAAAAAAAGTTTGAAGAATTTTGGGACCAAAAAAATTTTGACCCAAAAAAAAGTTCGAAAAAGTTTGGGACCAAAAAAATTTTGACCCAAAAAAAGTTCGAAAAATTTTGGGACCAAAAAAATTTTGACCCAAAAAAAAGTTTGAAAAATTTTGGGACCAAAAAAATTTTGAGCCAAAAAAAAGTTCGAAAAATTTTGGGACCAAAAAAAGTTTGACCCAAAAAAATCTTCGAAAAATTTTGGGACCAAAAAAAATTTGACCCAAAAAAAAATTCGAAAAATTTTGGGACCAAAAAAATTTTGAGCCAAAAAAAAAGTTCGAAAAATTTTGGGACCAAAAAAACTTTTTGACCCAAAAAAAGTTCGAAAAATTTTGGGACCAAAAAAATTTTGACCCAAAAAAATTTTGGGACCAAAAAAATTTTGACCCAAAAAAAAGTTTGAAAAATTTTGGGACCAAAAAAATTTTGAGCCAAAAAAAAGTTCGAAAAATTTTTGGACCAAAAAAATTTTGACCCAAAAAAAACTTCGAAAAATTTTGGGACCAAAAAAATTTTGACCCAAAAAAAGTTTGAAAAATTTTGGGACCAAAAAAATTTTGAGCCAAAAAAAAGTTCGAAAAATTTTGGGACCAAAAAAATTTTGACCCAAAAAAAACTTCGAAAAATTTTGGGACCAAAAAAATTTTGACCCAAAAAAAACTTCGAAAAAAATTTGACCCAAAAAAAAGTTCGAAAAATTTTGGGACCAAAAAAATTTTGACCCAAAAAAAAGTTTGAAAAATTTTGGGACCAAAAAAATTTTGACCCAAAAAAAAGTTTGAAAAAATTTTGGGACCAAAAAAATTTTGAGCCAAAAAAAAGTTCGAAAAATTTTGGGACCAAAAAAATTTTGAGCTAAAAAAAAGTTCGAAAAATTTTGGGACCAAAAAATTTTGACCCAAAAAAAATTTCGAAAAAAATTTGACCCAATAAAAAGTTCGAAAAATTTTGGGACCAAAAAAATTTTGAGCCAAAAAAAAGTTTGAAAAATTTTGGGACCAAAAAAATTTTGACCCAAAAAAAGTTTGAAGAATTTTGGGACCAAAAAAATTTTGATCCAAAAAAAAGTTCGAAAAAGTTTGGGACCAAAAAAATTTTGACCCAAAAAAAGTTCGAAAAATTTTGGGACCAAAAAAATTTTGACCCAAAAAAAAGTTTGAAAAATTTTGGGACCAAAAAAATTTTGAGCCAAAAAAATTTTGGGACCAAAAAAATTTTGACCCAAAAAAAAGTTTGAAAAATTTTGGGACCAAAAAAATTTTGAGCCAAAAAAAAGTTCGAAAAATTTTTGGACCAAAAAAATTTTGACCCAAAAAAAACTTCGAAAAATTTTGGGACCAAAAAAATTTTGACCCAAAAAAGTTTGAAAAATTTTGGGACCAAAAAAATTTTGACCCAAAAAAGTTTGAAAAATTTTGGGACCAAAAAATTTTGACCCAAAAAAAATTTCGAAAAAAATTTGACCCAAAGAAAAAGTTCGAAAAAATTTTGGGACCAAAAAAATTTTGACCCAAAAAAAAGTTCGAAAAATTTTGTGACCAAAAAAAAATTGAGCTAAAAAAAAGTTCGAAAAATTTTTTTTATGACCAAAAAAATTTTGACCCAAAAAAAAGTTCGAAAAATTTTGGGACCAAAAAAATTTTGACCCAAAAAAAAGTTCGAAAAAATTTTGGGACCAAAAAAATTTTGACCCAAAAAAAAGTTCGAAAAATTTTGTGACCAAAAAAAAATTGAGCTAAAAAAAAGTTCGAAAAATTTTTTTTATGACCAAAAAAATTTTGAGCCAAAAAAAAGTTCGAAAAATTTTGGGACCAAAAAAATTTTGACCCAAAAAAAAGTTCGAAAAAATTTTGGGACCAAAAAAATTTTAAGCCAAAAAAAAGTTCGAAAAATTTTGTGACCAAAAAAATTTTGAGCTAAAAAAAAGTTCGAAAAATTTTTTTTATGACCAAAAAAATTTTGAGCCAAAAAAAAGTTTGAAAAATTTTGGGACCAAAAAAATTTTGACCCAAAAAAAGTTTGAAGAATTTTGGGACCAAAAAAATTTTGACCCAAAAAAAAGTTCGAAAAAGTTTGGGACCAAAAAAATTTTGACCCAAAAAAAGTTCGAAAAATTTTGAGACCAAAAAAACTTTTTGACCCAAAAAAAAGTTCGAAAAATTTTGGGACCAAAAAAATTTTGACCCAAAAAAATTTTGGGACCAAAAAAATTTTGACCCAAAAAAAAGTTCGAAAAATTTTGGGACCAAAAAAACTTTTTGACCCAAACAAAAGTTCGAAAAATTTTGGGACCAAAAAAATTTTGACCCAAAAAAAAGTTCGAAAAATTTTGGGACCAAAAAAACTTTTTGACCCAAAAAAAAGTTCGAAAAATTTTGGGACCAAAAAAATTTTGAACCAAAAAAATTTTGGGACCAAAAAAATTTTGACCCAAAAAAAAGTTTGAAAAATTTTGGGACCAAAAAAATTTTGAGCCAAAAAAAAGTTCGAAAAATTTTTGGACCAAAAAAATTTTGACCCAAAAAAAACTTCGAAAAATTTTGGGACCAAAAAAATTTTGACCCAAAAAAGTTTGAAAAATTTTGGGACCAAAAAAATTTTGACCCAAAAAAGTTTGAAAAATTTTGGGACCAAAACATTTTGACCCAAAAAAAATTTCGAAAAAAATTTGACCCAAAGAAAAAGTTCGAAAAAATTTTGGGACCAAAAAAATTTTGACCCAAAAAAAAGTTCGAAAAATTTTGTGACCAAAAAAATTTTGAGCTAAAAAAAAGTTCGAAAAATTTTTTTTATGACCAAAAAAATTTTGACCCAAAAAAAAGTTCGAAAAATTTTGGGACCAAAAAAATTTTGACCCAAAAAAAAGTTCGAAAAAATTTTGGGACCAAAAAAATTTTAAGCCAAAAAAAAGTTCGAAAAATTTTGTGACCAAAAAAATTTTGAGCTAAAAAAAAGTTCGAAAAATTTTTTTTACGACCAAAAAAATTTTGAGCCAAAAAAAAGTTTGAAAAATTTTGGAACAAAAAAATTTTGACCCAAAAAAAGTTTGAAGAATTTTGGGACCAAAAAAATTTTGACCCAAAAAAAAGTTCGAAAAAGTTTGGGACCAAAAAAATTTTGACCCAAAAAAAGTTCGAAAAATTTTGAGACCAAAAAAACTTTTTGACCCAAAAAAAAGTTCGAAAAATTTTGGGACCAAAAAAATTTTGGGACCAAAAAAATTTTGACCCAAAAAAAAGTTTGAAAAAATTTGGGACCAAAAAAATTTTGACCCAAAAAAAACTTCGAAAAATTTTGGAACCAAAAAAATTTTGACCCAAAAAAAGTTTGAAAAATTTTGGGACCAAAAAAATTTTGAGCCAAAAAAAAGTTCGAAAAATTTTGAGACCAAAAAAATTTTGACCCAAAAAAAACTTCGAAAAATTTTGGGACCAAAAAAATTTTGACCCAAAAAAAAGTTTGAAAAAAATTTGACCCAAAAAAAAGTTCGAAAAATTTTGGGACCAAAAAAATTTTGACCCAAAAAAAAGTTTGAAAAATTTTGGGACCAAAAAATTTGGGACCAAAAAAATTTTGACCCAAAAAAAACTTCGAAAAATTTTGGAACCAAAAAAATTTTGACCCAAAAAAAGTTTGAAAAATTTTGGGACCAAAAAAAATTTGACCCAAAAAAAAGTTCGAAAAATTTTGGGACCAAAAAAATTTTGACCCAAAAAAAAGTTTGAAAAATTTTGGGACCAAAAAAATTTTGACCCAAAAAAAAGTTTGAAAAAAATTTGACCCAAAAAAAAGTTCGAAAAATTTTGGGACCAAAAAAATTTTGACCCAAAAAAAAGTTTGAAAAATTTTAGGACCAAAAAAATTTTGAGCTAAAAAAAAGTTCGAAAAATTTTGGGACCAAAAAAATTTTGACCCAAAAAAAAGTTCGAAAAATTTTTGGACCAAAAAAATTTTGACCCAAAAAAAACTTCGAAAAAAATTTGACCCAAAAAAAAGTTCGAAAAATTTTGGGACCAAAAAATTTTGACCCAAAAAAAATTTCGAAAAAAATTTGACCCAAGAAAAAGTTCGAAAAATTTTGGGACCAAAAAAATTTTGACCCAAAAAAAAGTTCGAAAAAATTTTGGGACCAAAAAAATTTTGAGCCAAAAAAAAGTTCGAAAAATTTTGTGACCAAAAAAATTTTGAGCTAAAAAAAAGTTCGAAAAATTTTTTTTATGACCAAAAAAATTTTGACCCAAAAAAAAGTTCGAAAAATTTTGGGACCAAAAATATTTTGACCCAAAAAAAAGTTTGAAAAATTTTGGGACCAAAAAAATTTTGACCCAAAAAAAAGTTTGAAAAATTTTGGGACCAAAAAAATTTTGACTCAAAAAAAAGTTCGAAAAAATTTTGGGACCAAAAAAATTTTGAGCCAAAAAAAAGTTCGAAAAATTTTGGGACCAAAAAAATTTTGAGCTAAAAAAAAGTTCGAAAAATTTTGGGACCAAAAAAATTTTGACCCAAAAAAAAGTTCGAAAAATTTTTGGACCAAAAAAATTTTGACCCAAAAAAAACTTCGAAAAAAATTTGACCCAAAAAAAAGTTCGAAAAATTTTGGGACCAAAAAATTTTGACCCAAAAAAAATTTCGAAAAAAATTTGACCCAAGAAAAAGTTCGAAAAATTTTGGGACCAAAAAAATTTTGACCCAAAAAAAAGTTCGAAAAAATTTTGGGACCAAAAAAATTTTGAGCCAAAAAAAAGTTCGAAAAAATTTTGACCTTTTTTTCAGCTAAAAAAAGTTCGAAAAATTTTTTTTATGACCAAAAAAATTTTGACCCAAAAAAAAGTTCGAAAAATTTTGGGACCAAAAAAATTTTGACCCAAAAAAAACTTCGAAAAAAATTTGACCGAAGAAAAAGTTTGAAAAATTTTGGTACCAAAAAAATTTTGAGCCAAAAAAAAGTTTGAAAAATTTTGGGACCAAAAAAATTTTGACCCAAAAAAAGTTTGAAGAATTTTGGGACCAAAAAAATTTTGACCCAAAAAAAAGTTCGAAAAAGTTTGGGACCAAAAAAATTTTGACCCAAAAAAAGTTCGAAAAATTTTGGGACCAAAAAAATTTTGACCCAAAAAAAAGTTTGAAAAATTTTGGGACCAAAAAAAATTTTGAGCCAAAAAAAAGTTCGAAAAATTTTGGGACCAAAAAAATTTTGACCCAAAAAAATCTTCGAAAAATTTTGGGACCAAAAAAAATTTGACCCAAAAAAAAATTCGAAAAATTTTGGGACCAAAAAAATTTTGAGCCAAAAAAAAGTTCGAAAAATTTTGGGACCAAAAAAACTTTTTGACCCAAAAAAAAGTTCGAAAAATTTTGGGACCAAAAAAATTTTGACCCAAAAAAATTTTGGGACCAAAAAAATTTTGACCCAAAAAAAAGTTTGAAAAATTTTGGGACCAAAAAAATTTTGAGCCAAAAAAAAGTTCGAAAAATTTTTGGACCAAAAAAATTTTGACCCAAAAAAAACTTCGAAAAATTTTGGGACCAAAAAAATTTTGACCCAAAAAAAGTTTGAAAAATTTTGGGACCAAAAAAATTTTGAGCCAAAAAAAAGTTCGAAAAATTTTGGGACCAAAAAAATTTTGACCAAAAAAAACTTCGAAAAATTTTGGGACCAAAAAAATTTTGACCCAAAAAAAACTTCGAAAAAGTTTGGGACCAAAAAAATTTTGACCCAAAAAAAGTTCGAAAAATTTTGGGACCAAAAAAATTTTGACCCAAAAAAAAGTTTGAAAAATTTTGGGACCAAAAAAAATTTTGAGCCAAAAAAAAGTTCGAAAAATTTTGGGACCAAAAAAATTTTGACCCAAAAAAATCTTCGAAAAATTTTGGGACCAAAAAAAATTTGACCCAAAAAAAAATTCGAAAAATTTTGGGACCAAAAAAATTTTGAGCCAAAAAAAAGTTCGAAAAATTTTGGGACCAAAAAAACTTTTTGACCCAAAAAAAAGTTCGAAAAATTTTGGGACCAAAAAAATTTTGACCCAAAAAAATTTTGGGACCAAAAAAATTTTGACCCAAAAAAAAGTTTGAAAAATTTTGGGACCAAAAAAATTTTGAGCCAAAAAAAAGTTCGAAAAATTTTTGGACCAAAAAAATTTTGACCCAAAAAAAACTTCGAAAAATTTTGGGACCAAAAAAATTTTGACCCAAAAAAAGTTTGAAAAATTTTGGGACCAAAAAAATTTTGAGCCAAAAAAAAGTTCGAAAAATTTTGGGACCAAAAAAATTTTGACCAAAAAAAACTTCGAAAAATTTTGGGACCAAAAAAATTTTGACCCAAAAAAAACTTCGAAAAAAATTTGACCCAAAAAAAAGTTCGAAAAATTTTGGGACCAAAAAAATTTTGACCCAAAAAAAAGTTTGAAAAATTTTGGGACCAAAAAAATTTTGACCCAAAAAAAAGTTTGAAAAATTTTGGGACCAAAAAAATTTTGACCCAAAAAAAAGTTCGAAAAAATTTTGGGACCAAAAAAATTTTGAGCCAAAAAAAAGTTCGAAAAATTTTGGGACCAAAAAAATTTTGACCCAAAAAAAACTTCGAAAAATTTTGGGACCAAAAAAATTTTGACCCAAAAAAAACTTCGAAAAAAATTTGACCCAAAAAAAAGTTCGAAAAATTTTGGGACCAAAAAAATTTTGACCCAAAAAAAAGTTTGAAAAATTTTGGGACCAAAAAAATTTTGACCCAAAAAAAAGTTTGAAAAATTTTGGGACCAAAAAAATTTTGACCCAAAAAAAAGTTCGAAAAAATTTTAGGACCAAAAAAATTTTGACCCAAAAAAAACTTCGAAAAATTTTGGGACCAAAAAAATTTTGACCCAAAAAAAACTTCGAAAAAATTTTGGGACCAAAAAAAAGTTCGAAAAATTTTGGGACCAAAAAAATTTTGACCCAAAAAAAAGTTTGAAAAATTTTGGGACCAAAAAAATTTTGACCCAAAAAAAAGTTTGAAAAATTTTGGGACCAAAAAAATTTTGACCCAAAAAAAAGTTCGAAAAAATTTTGGGACCAAAAAAATTTTGAGCCAAAAAAAAGTTCGAAAAATTTTGGGACCAAAAAAATTTTGAGCTAAAAAAAAGTTCGAAAAATTTTGGGACCAAAAAATTTTGACCCAAAAAAAATTTCGAAAAAAATTTGACCCAAGAAAAAGTTTGAAAAATTTTGGTACCAAAAAAATTTTGAGCCAAAAAAAAGTTTGAAAAATTTTGGGACCAAAAAAATTTTGACCCAAAAAAAGTTTGAAGAATTTTGGGACCAAAAAAATTTTGACCCAAAAAAAAGTTCGAAAAAGTTTGGGACCAAAAAAATTTTGACCCAAAAAAAGTTCGAAAAATTTTGGGACCAAAAAAATTTTGACCCAAAAAAAAGTTTGAAAAATTTTGGGACCAAAAAAATTTTGAGCCAAAAAAAAGTTCGAAAAATTTTGGGACCAAAAAAATTTTGACCCAAAAAAATCTTCGAAAAATTTTGGGACCAAAAAAAATTTGACCCAAAAAAAAATTCGAAAAATTTTGGGACCAAAAAAATTTTGAGCCAAAAAAAAGTTCGAAAAATTTTGGGACCAAAAAAACTTTTTGACCCAAAAAAAAGTTCGAAAAATTTTGGGACCAAAAAAATTTTGACCCAAAAAAATTTTGGGACCAAAAAAATTTTGACCCAAAAAAAAGTTTGAAAAATTTTGGGACCAAAAAAATTTTGACCCAAAAAAAACTTCGAAAAAAATTTGACCCAAAAAAAAGTTCGAAAAATTTTGGGACCAAAAAAATTTTGACCCAAAAAAAAGTTTGAAAAATTTTGGGACCAAAAAAATTTTGACCCAAAAAAAAGTTTGAAAAATTTTGGGACCAAAAAAATTTTTAGCTAAAAAAAAGTTCGAAAAATTTTGGGACCAAAAAATTTTGACCCAAAAAAAATTTCGAAAAAAATTTGACCCAAGAAAAAGTTCGAAAAATTTTGGAACCAAAAAAATTTTGACCCAAAAAAAGTTTGAAAAATTTTGGGACCAAAAAAATTTTGAGCCAAAAAAAAGTTCGAAAAATTTTGAGACCAAAAAAATTTTGACCCAAAAAAAACTTCGAAAAATTTTGGGACCAAAAAAATTTTGACCCAAAAAAAAGTTTGAAAAAAATTTGACCCAAAAAAAAGTTCGAAAAATTTTGGGACCAAAAAAATTTTGACCCAAAAAAAAGTTTGAAAAATTTTGGGACCAAAAAATTTGGGACCAAAAAAATTTTGACCCAAAAAAAACTTCGAAAAATTTTGGAACCAAAAAAATTTTGACCCAAAAAAAGTTTGAAAAATTTTGGGACCAAAAAAAATTTGACCCAAAAAAAAGTTCGAAAAATTTTGGGACCAAAAAAATTTTGACCCAAAAAAAAGTTTGAAAAATTTTGGGACCAAAAAAATTTTGACCCAAAAAAAAGTTTGAAAAAAATTTGACCCAAAAAAAAGTTCGAAAAATTTTGGGACCAAAAAAATTTTGACCCAAAAAAAAGTTTGAAAAATTTTGGGACCAAAAAAATTTTGAGCTAAAAAAAAGTTCGAAAAATTTTGGGACCAAAAAAATTTTGACCCAAAAAAAAGTTCGAAAAATTTTTGGACCAAAAAAATTTTGACCCAAAAAAAACTTCGAAAAAAATTTGACCCAAAAAAAAGTTCGAAAAATTTTGGGACCAAAAAATTTTGACCCAAAAAAAATTTCGAAAAAAATTTGACCCAAGAAAAAGTTCGAAAAATTTTGGGACCAAAAAAATTTTGACCCAAAAAAAAGTTCGAAAAAATTTTGGGACCAAAAAAATTTTGAGCCAAAAAAAAGTTCGAAAAATTTTGTGACCAAAAAAATTTTGAGCTAAAAAAAAGTTCGAAAAATTTTTTTTATGACCAAAAAAATTTTGACCCAAAAAAAAGTTCGAAAAATTTTGGGACCAAAAAAATTTTGACCCAAAAAAAAGTTTGAAAAATTTTGGGACCAAAAAAATTTTGACCCAAAAAAAAGTTTGAAAAATTTTGGGACCAAAAAAATTTTGACTCAAAAAAAAGTTCGAAAAAATTTTGGGACCAAAAAAATTTTGAGCCAAAAAAAAGTTCGAAAAATTTTGGGACCAAAAAAATTTTGAGCTAAAAAAAAGTTCGAAAAATTTTGGGACCAAAAAAATTTTGACCCAAAAAAAAGTTCGAAAAATTTTTGGACCAAAAAAATTTTGACCCAAAAAAAACTTCGAAAAAAATTTGACCCAAAAAAAAGTTCGAAAAATTTTGGGACCAAAAAATTTTGACCCAAAAAAAATTTCGAAAAAAATTTGACCCAAGAAAAAGTTCGAAAAATTTTGGGACCAAAAAAATTTTGACCCAAAAAAAAGTTCGAAAAAATTTTGGGACCAAAAAAATTTTGAGCCAAAAAAAAGTTCGAAAAAATTTTGACCTTTTTTTCAGCTAAAAAAAGTTCGAAAAATTTTTTTTATGACCAAAAAAATTTTGACCCAAAAAAAAGTTCGAAAAATTTTGGGACCAAAAAAATTTTGACCCAAAAAAAACTTCGAAAAAAATTTGACCGAAGAAAAAGTTTGAAAAATTTTGGTACCAAAAAAATTTTGAGCCAAAAAAAAGTTTGAAAAATTTTGGGACCAAAAAAATTTTGACCCAAAAAAAGTTTGAAGAATTTTGGGACCAAAAAAATTTTGACCCAAAAAAAAGTTCGAAAAAGTTTGGGACCAAAAAAATTTTGACCCAAAAAAAGTTCGAAAAATTTTGGGACCAAAAAAATTTTGACCCAAAAAAAAGTTTGAAAAATTTTGGGACCAAAAAAAATTTTGAGCCAAAAAAAAGTTCGAAAAATTTTGGGACCAAAAAAATTTTGACCCAAAAAAATCTTCGAAAAATTTTGGGATCAAAAAAAATTTGACCCAAAAAAAAATTCGAAAAATTTTGGGACCAAAAAAATTTTGAGCCAAAAAAAAGTTCGAAAAATTTTGGGACCAAAAAAACTTTTTGACCCAAAAAAAAGTTCGAAAAATTTTGGGACCAAAAAAATTTTGACCCAAAAAAATTTTGGGACCAAAAAAATTTTGACCCAAAAAAAATTTTGAAAAATTTTGGGACCAAAAAAATTTTGAGCCAAAAAAAAGTTCGAAAAATTTTTGGACCAAAAAAATTTTGACCCAAAAAAAACTTCGAAAAATTTTGGGACCAAAAAAATTTTGACCCAAAAAAAGTTTGAAAAATTTTGGGACCAAAAAAATTTTGAGCCAAAAAAAAGTTCGAAAAATTTTGGGACCAAAAAAATTTTGACCAAAAAAAACTTCGAAAAATTTTGGGACCAAAAAAATTTTGACCCAAAAAAAACTTCGAAAAAGTTTGGGACCAAAAAAATTTTGACCCAAAAAAAGTTCGAAAAATTTTGGGACCAAAAAAATTTTGACCCAAAAAAAAGTTTGAAAAATTTTGGGACCAAAAAAAATTTTGAGCCAAAAAAAAGTTCGAAAAATTTTGGGACCAAAAAAATTTTGACCCAAAAAAATCTTCGAAAAATTTTGGGACCAAAAAAAATTTGACCCAAAAAAAAATTCGAAAAATTTTGGGACCAAAAAAATTTTGAGCCAAAAAAAAGTTCGAAAAATTTTGGGACCAAAAAAACTTTTTGACCCAAAAAAAAGTTCGAAAAATTTTGGGACCAAAAAAATTTTGACCCAAAAAAATTTTGGGACCAAAAAAATTTTGACCCAAAAAAAAGTTTGAAAAATTTTGGGACCAAAAAAATTTTGAGCCAAAAAAAAGTTCGAAAAATTTTTGGACCAAAAAAATTTTGACCCAAAAAAAACTTCGAAAAATTTTGGGACCAAAAAAATTTTGACCCAAAAAAAGTTTGAAAAATTTTGGGACCAAAAAAATTTTGAGCCAAAAAAAAGTTCGAAAAATTTTGGGACCAAAAAAATTTTGACCAAAAAAAACTTCGAAAAATTTTGGGACCAAAAAAATTTTGACCCAAAAAAAACTTCGAAAAAAATTTGACCCAAAAAAAAGTTCGAAAAATTTTGGGACCAAAAAAATTTTGACCCAAAAAAAAGTTTGAAAAATTTTGGGACCAAAAAAATTTTGACCCAAAAAAAAGTTTGAAAAATTTTGGGACCAAAAAAATTTTGACCCAAAAAAAAGTTCGAAAAAATTTTGGGACCAAAAAAATTTTGAGCCAAAAAAAAGTTCGAAAAATTTTGGGACCAAAAAAATTTTGACCCAAAAAAAACTTCGAAAAATTTTGGGACCAAAAAAATTTTGACCCAAAAAAAACTTCGAAAAAAATTTGACCCAAAAAAAAGTTCGAAAAATTTTGGGACCAAAAAAATTTTGACCCAAAAAAAAGTTTGAAAAATTTTGGGACCAAAAAAATTTTGACCCAAAAAAAGTTTGAAGAATTTTGGGACCAAAAAAATTTTGACCCAAAAAAAAGTTCGAAAAAGTTTGGGACCAAAAAAATTTTGACCCAAAAAAAGTTCGAAAAATTTTGGGACCAAAAAAATTTTGACCCAAAAAAAAGTTTGAAAAATTTTGGGACCAAAAAAATTTTGAGCCAAAAAAAAGTTCGAAAAATTTTGGGACCAAAAAAATTTTTAGCTAAAAAAAAGTTCGAAAAATTTTGGGACCAAAAAATTTTGACCCAAAAAAAATTTCGAAAAAAATTTGACCCAAGAAAAAGTTCGAAAAATTTTGGGATCAAAAAAATTTTGAGCCAAAAAAATGTTTGAAAAATTTTGGGACCAAAAAAATTTTGACCCAAAAAAAGTTTGAAGAATTTTGGGACCAAAAAAATTTTGATCCAAAAAATAGTTCGAAAAATTTTGGGACCAAAAAAATTTTGACCCAAAAAAAACTTCGAAAAATTTTGGGACCAAAAAAATTTTGACCCAAAAAAAACTTCGAAAAAAATTTGACCCAAAAAAAAGTTCGAAAAATTTTGGGACCAAAAAAATTTTGACCCAAAAAAAAGTTTGAAAAATTTTGGGACCAAAAAAATTTTGACCCAAAAAAAAGTTTGAAAAATTTTGGGACCAAAAAAATTTTGACCCAAAAAAAACTTCGAAAAAAATTTGACCCAAAAAAAAGTTCGAAAAATTTTGGGACCAAAAAAATTTTGACCCAAAAAAAAGTTTGAAAAATTTTGGGACCAAAAAAATTTTGACCCAAAAAAAATTTCGAAAAAAATTTGACCCAAGAAAAAGTTCGAAAAATTTTGGGATCAAAAAAATTTTGAGCCAAAAAAAAGTTTGAAAAATTTTGGGACCAAAAAAATTTTGACCCAAAAAAAGTTTGAAGAATTTTGGGACCAAAAAAATTTTGATCCAAAAAATAGTTCGAAAAATTTTGGGACCAAAAAAATTTTGACCCAAAAAAAACTTCGAAAAATTTTGGGACCAAAAAAATTTTGACCCAAAAAAAACTTCGAAAAAAATTTGACCCAAAAAAAAGTTCGAAAAATTTTGGGACCAAAAAAATTTTGACCCAAAAAAAAGTTTGAAAAATTTTGGGACCAAAAAAATTTTGACCCAAAAAAAAGTTTGAAAAATTTTGGGACCAAAAAAATTTTGACCCAAAAAAAAGTTCGAAAAAATTTTAGGACCAAAAAAATTTTGACCCAAAAAAAACTTCGAAAAATTTTGGGACCAAAAAAATTTTGACCCAAAAAAAACTTCGAAAAAATTTTGGGACCAAAAAAAAGTTCGAAAAATTTTGGGACCAAAAAAATTTTGACCCAAAAAAAAGTTTGAAAAATTTTGGGACCAAAAAAATTTTGACCCAAAAAAAAGTTTGAAAAATTTTGGGACCAAAAAAATTTTGACCCAAAAAAAAGTTCGAAAAAATTTTGGGACCAAAAAAATTTTGAGCCAAAAAAAAGTTCGAAAAATTTTGGGACCAAAAAAATTTTGAGCTAAAAAAAAGTTCGAAAAATTTTGGGACCAAAAAATTTTGACCCAAAAAAAATTTCGAAAAAAATTTGACCCAAGAAAAAGTTTGAAAAATTTTGGTACCAAAAAAATTTTGAGCCAAAAAAAAGTTTGAAAAATTTTGGGACCAAAAAAATTTTGACCCAAAAAAAGTTTGAAGAATTTTGGGACCAAAAAAATTTTGACCCAAAAAAAAGTTCGAAAAAGTTTGGGACCAAAAAAATTTTGACCCAAAAAAAGTTCGAAAAATTTTGGGACCAAAAAAATTTTGACCCAAAAAAAAGTTTGAAAAATTTTGGGACCAAAAAAATTTTGAGCCAAAAAAAAGTTCGAAAAATTTTGGGACCAAAAAAATTTTGACCCAAAAAAATCTTCGAAAAATTTTGGGACCAAAAAAAATTTGACCCAAAAAAAAATTCGAAAAATTTTGGGACCAAAAAAATTTTGAGCCAAAAAAAAGTTCGAAAAATTTTGGGACCAAAAAAACTTTTTGACCCAAAAAAAAGTTCGAAAAATTTTGGGACCAAAAAAATTTTGACCCAAAAAAATTTTGGGACCAAAAAAATTTTGACCCAAAAAAAAGTTTGAAAAATTTTGGGACCAAAAAAATTTTGACCCAAAAAAAACTTCGAAAAAAATTTGACCCAAAAAAAAGTTCGAAAAATTTTGGGACCAAAAAAATTTTGACCCAAAAAAAAGTTTGAAAAATTTTGGGACCAAAAAAATTTTGACCCAAAAAAAAGTTTGAAAAATTTTGGGACCAAAAAAATTTTTAGCTAAAAAAAAGTTCGAAAAATTTTGGGACCAAAAAATTTTGACCCAAAAAAAATTTCGAAAAAAATTTGACCCAAGAAAAAGTTCGAAAAATTTTGGGACCAAAAAAATTTTGAGCCAAAAAAAAGTTCGAAAAAATTTTGGGACCAAAAAAATTTTGAGCCAAAAAAAAGTTCGAAAAATTTTGGGACCAAAAAAAATTTGAGCTAAAAAAAAGTTCGAAAAATTTTGGGACCAAAAAAATTTTGACCCAAAAAAAAGTTCGAAAAATTTTTGGACCAAAAAAATTTTGACCCAAAAAAAACTTCGAAAAAAATTTGACCCAAAAAAAAGTTTGAAAAATTTTGGGACCAAAAAATTTTGACCCAAAAAAAATTTCGAAAAAAATTTGACCCAAGAAAAAGTTCGAAAAATTTTGGGACCAAAAAAATTTTGACCCAAAAAAAAGTTCGAAAAAATTTTGGGACCAAAAAAATTTTGAGCCAAAAAAAAGTTCGAAAAATTTTGTGACCAAAAAAATTTTGAGCTAAAAAAAAGTTCGAAAATTTTTTTTTATGACCAAAAAAATTTTGACCCAAAAAAAAGTTCGAAAAATTTTGGGACCAAAAAAATTTTGACCCAAAAAAAACTTCGAAAAAAATTTGACCGAAGAAAAAGTTTGAAAAATTTTGGTACCAAAAAAATTTTGAGCCAAAAAAAAGTTTGAAAAATTTTGGGACCAAAAAAATTTTGACCCAAAAAAAGTTTGAAGAATTTTGGGACCAAAAAAATTTTGACCCAAAAAAAAGTTCGAAAAAGTTTGGGACCAAAAAAATTTTGACCCAAAAAAAGTTCGAAAAATTTTGGGACCAAAAAAATTTTGACCCAAAAAAAAGTTTGAAAAATTTTGGGACCAAAAAAAATTTTGAGCCAAAAAAAAGTTCGAAAAAAATTTGACCCAAAAAAAAGTTCGAAAAATTTTGGGACCAAAAAATTTTGACCCAAAAAAAATTTCGAAAAAAATTTGACCCAAGAAAAAGTTCGAAAAATTTTGGGACCAAAAAAATTTTGACCCAAAAAAAAGTTCGAAAAAATTTTGGGACCAAAAAAATTTTGAGCCAAAAAAAAGTTCGAAAAATTTTGTGACCAAAAAAATTTTGAGCTAAAAAAAAGTTCGAAAATTTTTTTTTATGACCAAAAAAATTTTGACCCAAAAAAAAGTTCGAAAAATTTTGGGACCAAAAAAATTTTGACCCAAAAAAAACTTCGAAAAAAATTTGACCGAAGAAAAAGTTTGAAAAATTTTGGTACCAAAAAAATTTTGAGCCAAAAAAAAGTTTGAAAAATTTTGGGACCAAAAAAATTTTGACCCAAAAAAAGTTTGAAGAATTTTGGGACCAAAAAAATTTTGACCCAAAAAAAAGTTCGAAAAAGTTTGGGACCAAAAAAATTTTGACCCAAAAAAAGTTCGAAAAATTTTGGGACCAAAAAAATTTTGACCCAAAAAAAAGTTTGAAAAATTTTGGGACCAAAAAAAATTTTGAGCCAAAAAAAAGTTCGAAAAATTTTGGGACCAAAAAAATTTTGACCCAAAAAAATCTTCGAAAAATTTTGGGACCAAAAAAAATTTGACCCAAAAAAAAATTCGAAAAATTTTGGGACCAAAAAAATTTTGAGCCAAAAAAAAGTTCGAAAAATTTTGGGACCAAAAAAACTTTTTGACCCAAAAAAAAGTTCGAAAAATTTTGGGACCAAAAAAATTTTGACCCAAAAAAATTTTGGGACCAAAAAAATTTTGACCCAAAAAAAAGTTTGAAAAATTTTGGGACCAAAAAAATTTTGAGCCAAAAAAAAGTTCGAAAAATTTTTGGACCAAAAAAATTTTGACCCAAAAAAATTTTGGGACCAAAAAAATTTTGACCCAAAAAAAAGTTTGAAAAATTTTGGGACCAAAAAAATTTTGAGCCAAAAAAAAGTTCGAAAAATTTTTGGACCAAAAAAATTTTGACCCAAAAAAAACTTCGAAAAATTTTGGGACCAAAAAAATTTTGACCCAAAAAAGGTTGAAAAATTTTGGGACCAAAAAAATTTTGAGCCAAAAAAAAGTTCGAAAAATTTTGGGACCAAAAAAATTTTGACCCAAAAAAAACTTCGAAAAATTTTGGGACCAAAAAAATTTTGACCCAAAAAAAACTTCGAAAAAAATTTGACCCAAAAAAAAGTTCGAAAAATTTTGGGACCAAAAAAATTTTGACCCAAAAAAAAGTTTGAAAAATTTTGGGACCAAAAAAATTTTGACCCAAAAAAAAGTTTGAAAAATTTTGGGACCAAAAAAATTTTGACCCAAAAAAAAGTTCGAAAAAATTTTGGGACCAAAAAAATTTTGAGCCAAAAAAAAGTTCGAAAAATTTTGGGACCAAAAAAATTTTGAGCTAAAAAAAAGTTCGAAAAATTTTGGGACCAAAAAATTTTGACCCAAAAAAAATTTCGAAAAAAATTTGACCCAAGAAAAAGTTTGAAAAATTTTGGTACCAAAAAAATTTTGAGCCAAAAAAAAGTTTGAAAAATTTTGGGACCAAAAAAATTTTGACCCAAAAAAAGTTTGAAGAATTTTGGGACCAAAAAAATTTTGACCCAAAAAAAAGTTCGAAAAAGTTTGGGACCAAAAAAATTTTGACCCAAAAAAAGTTCGAAAAATTTTGGGACCAAAAACATTTTGACCCAAAAAAAAGTTTGAAAAATTTTGGGACCAAAAAAATTTTGAGCCAAAAAAAAGTTCGAAAAATTTTGGGACCAAAAAAATTTTGACCCAAAAAAATCTTCGAAAAATTTTGGGACCAAAAAAAATTTGACCCAAAAAAAAATTCGAAAAATTTTGGGACCAAAAAAATTTTGAGCCAAAAAAAAGTTCGAAAAATTTTGGGACCAAAAAAACTTTTTGACCCAAAAAAAAGTTCGAAAAATTTTGGGACCAAAAAAATTTTGACCCAAAAAAATTTTGGGACCAAAAAAATTTTGACCCAAAAAAAACTTCGAAAAATTTTGGGACCAAAAAAATTTTGACCCAAAAAAAGTTTGAAAAATTTTGGGACCAAAAAAATTTTGAGCCAAAAAAAAGTTCGAAAAATTTTGGGACCAAAAAAATTTTGACCCAAAAAAAACTTCGAAAAAAATTTGACCCAAAAAAAAGTTTGAAAAATTTTGGGACCAAAAAAATTTTGACCCAAAAAAAAGTTTGAAAAATTTTGGGACCAAAAAAATTTTGACCCAAAAAAAAGTTTGAAAAATTTTGGGACCAAAAAAATTTTGACCCAAAAAAAAGTTCGAAAAAATTTTGGGACCAAAAAAATTTTGAGCCAAAAAAAAGTTCGAAAAATTTTGGGACCAAAAAAATTTTTAGCTAAAAAAAAGTTCGAAAAATTTTGGGACCAAAAAATTTTGACCCAAAAAAAATTTCGAAAAAAATTTGACCCAAGAAAAAGTTCGAAAAATTTTGGGACCAAAAAAATTTTGACCCAAAAAAAAGTTCGAAAAATTTTGGGACCAAAAAATTTTGACCCAAAAAAAATTTCGAAAAAAATTTGACCCAAAGAAAAAGTTCGAAAAATTTTGGGACCAAAAAAATTTTGACCCAAAAAAAAGTTCGAAAAAATTTTGGGACCAAAAAAATTTTGAGCCAAAAAAAAGTTCGAAAAATTTTGTGACCAAAAAAATTTTGAGCTAAAAAAAAGTTCGAAAAATTTTTTTTATGACCAAAAAAATTTTGACCCAAAAAAAACTTCGAAAAAAATTTGACCCAAAAAAAAGTTCGAAAAATTTTGGGACCAAAAAATTTTGACCCAAAAAAAATTTCGAAAAAAATTTGACCCAAGAAAAAGTTTGAAAAATTTTGGTACCAAAAAAATTTTGAGCCAAAAAAAAGTTTGAAAAATTTTGGGACCAAAAAAATTTTGACCCAAAAAAAGTTTGAAGAATTTTGGGACCAAAAAAATTTTGACCCAAAAAAAAGTTCGAAAAAGTTTGGGACCAAAAAAATTTTGACCCAAAAAAAGTTCGAAAAATTTTGGGACCAAAAACATTTTGACCCAAAAAAAAGTTTGAAAAATTTTGGGACCAAAAAAATTTTGAGCCAAAAAAAAGTTCGAAAAATTTTGGGACCAAAAAAATTTTGACCCAAAAAAATCTTCGAAAAATTTTGGGACCAAAAAAAATTTGACCCAAAAAAAAATTCGAAAAATTTTGGGACCAAAAAAATTTTGAGCCAAAAAAAAGTTCGAAAAATTTTGGGACCAAAAAAACTTTTTGACCCAAAAAAAAGTTCGAAAAATTTTGGGACCAAAAAAATTTTGACCCAAAAAAATTTTGGGACCAAAAAAATTTTGACCCAAAAAAAACTTCGAAAAATTTTGGGACCAAAAAAATTTTGACCCAAAAAAAGTTTGAAAAATTTTGGGACCAAAAAAATTTTGAGCCAAAAAAAAGTTTGAAAAATTTTGGGACCAAAAAAATTTTGACCCAAAAAAAACTTCGAAAAAAATTTGACCCAAAAAAAAGTTTGAAAAATTTTGGGACCAAAAAAATTTTGACCCAAAAAAAAGTTTGAAAAATTTTGGGACCAAAAAAATTTTGACCCAAAAAAAAGTTCGAAAAAATTTTGGGACCAAAAAAATTTTGAGCCAAAAAAAAGTTCGAAAAATTTTGGGACCAAAAAAATTTTTAGCTAAAAAAAAGTTCGAAAAATTTTGGGACCAAAAAATTTTGACCCAAAAAAAATTTCGAAAAAAATTTGACCCAAGAAAAAGTTCGAAAAATTTTGGGACCAAAAAAATTTTGACCCAAAAAAAAGTTCGAAAAATTTTGGGACCAAAAAATTTTGACCTAAAAAAAATTTCGAAAAAAATTTGACCCAAAGAAAAAGTTCGAAAAATTTTGGGACCAAAAAAATTTTGACCCAAAAAAAAGTTCGAAAAAATTTTGGGACCAAAAAAATTTTGAGCCAAAAAAAAGTTCGAAAAATTTTGTGACCAAAAAAATTTTGAGCTAAAAAAAAGTTCGAAAAATTTTTTTTATGACCAAAAAAATTTTGACCCAAAAAAAACTTCGAAAAAAATTTGACCCAAAAAAAAGTTCGAAAAATTTTGGGACCAAAAAATTTTGACCCAAAAAAAATTTCGAAAAAAATTTGACCCAAGAAAAAGTTCGAAAAATTTTGGGACCAAAAAAATTTTGACCCAAAAAAAAGTTTGAAAAATTTTGGGACCAAAAAATTTTGACCCAAAAAAATCTTCGAAAAATTTTGGGACCAAAAAAAATTTGACCCAAAAAAAAATTCGAAAAATTTTGGGACCAAAAAAATTTTGAGCCAAAAAAAAGTTCAAAAAATTTTGGGACCAAAAAAACTTTTTGACCCAAAAAAAAGTTCGAAAAATTTTGGGACCAAAAAAATTTTGACCCAAAAAAATTTTGGGACCAAAAAAATTTTGACCCAAAAAAAAGTTTGAAAAATTTTGGGACCAAAAAAATTTTGAGCCAAAAAAAAGTTCGAAAAATTTTTGGACCAAAAAAATTTTGACCCAAAAAAAACTTCGAAAAATTTTGGGACCAAAAAAATTTTGACCCAAAAAAAGTTTGAAAAATTTTGGGACCAAAAAAATTTTGAGCCAAAAAAAAGTTCGAAAAATTTTGGGACCAAAAAAATTTTGACCCAAAAAAAACTTCGAAAAATTTTGGGACCAAAAAAATTTTGACCCAAAAAAAACTTCGAAAAAAATTTGACCCAAAAAAAAGTTCGAAAAATTTTGGGACCAAAAAAATTTTGACCCAAAAAAAAGTTTGAAAAATTTTGGGACCAAAAAAATTTTGACCCAAAAAAAAGTTTGAAAAATTTTGGGACCAAAAAAATTTTGACCCAAAAAAAAGTTCGAAAAAATTTTGGGACCAAAAAAATTTTGAGCCAAAAAAAAGTTCGAAAAATTTTGGGACCAAAAAAATTTTTAGCTAAAAAAAAGTTCGAAAAATTTTGGGACCAAAAAATTTTGACCCAAAAAAAATTTCGAAAAAAATTTGACCCAAGAAAAAGTTCGAAAAATTTTGGGACCAAAAAAATTTTGAGCCAAAAAAAAGTTTGAAAAATTTTGGGACCAAAAAAATTTTGACCCAAAAAAAGTTTGAAGAATTTTGGGACCAAAAAAATTTTGATCCAAAAAAAAGTTCGAAAAAGTTTGGGACCAAAAAAATTTTGACCCAAAAAAAGTTCGAAAAATTTTGGGACCAAAAAAATTTTGACCCAAAAAAAAGTTTGAAAAATTTTGGGACCAAAAAAATTTTGAGCCAAACAAAAGTTCGAAAAATTTTGGGACCAAAAAAATTTTGACCCAAAAAAAGTTCGAAAAAATTTTGACCCAAAAAAAAGTTCGAAAAATTTTGGGACCAAAAAATTTTGACCCAAAAAAAATTTCGAAAAAAATTTGACCCAAAGAAAAAGTTCGAAAAATTTTGGGACCAAAAAAATTTTGACCCAAAAAAAAGTTCGAAAAAATTTTGGGACCAAAAAAATTTTGAGCCAAAAAAAAGTTCGAAAAATTTTGTGACCAAAAAAATTTTGAGCTAAAAAAAAGTTCGAAAAATTTTTTTTATGACCAAAAAAATTTTGACCCAAAAAAAAGTTCGAAAAATTTTGGGACCAAAAAAATTTTGACCCAAAAAAAACTTCGAAAAAAATTTGACCCAAAAAAAAGTTCGAAAAATTTTGGGACCAAAAAATTTTGACCCAAAAAAAATTTCGAAAAAAATTTGACCCAATAAAAAGTTTGAAAAATTTTGGGACCAAAAAAATTTTGACCCAAAAAAAGTTTGAAAAATTTTGGGACCAAAAAAATTTTGACCCAAAAAAAAGTTTGAAAAATTTTGGGACCAAACAATTTTGAGCCAAACAAAAGTTCGAAAAATTTTGGGACCAAAAAAATTTTGACCCAAAAAAAATGTTCGAAAAATTTTGGGACCAAAAAAACTTTTTGACCCAAAAAAAAGTTCGAAAAATTTTGGGACCAAAAAATTTTGACCCAAAAAAATTTTGGGACCAAAAAAATTTTGACCCAAAAAAAAGTTTGAAAAATTTTGGGACCAAAAAAATTTTGAGCCAAAAAAAAGTTCGAAAAATTTTTGGACCAAAAAAATTTTGACCCAAAAAAAACTTCGAAAAATTTTGGGACCAAAAAAATTTTGACCCAAAAAAGTTTGAAAAATTTTGGGACCAAAAAAATTTTGACCCAAAAAAGTTTGAAAAATTTTGGGACCAAAAAATTTTGACCCAAAAAAAATTTCGAAAAAAATTTGACCCAAAGAAAAAGTTCGAAAAAATTTTGGGACCAAAAAAATTTTGACCCAAAAAAAAGTTCGAAAAATTTTGTGACCAAAAAAATTTTGAGCTAAAAAAAAGTTCGAAAATTTTTTTTTATGACCAAAAAAATTTTGACCCAAAAAAAAGTTCGAAAAATTTTGGGACCAAAAAAATTTTGACCCAAAAAAAACTTCGAAAAAAATTTGACCCAAAAAAATTTTGACCCAAAAAAAGTTCGAAAAATTTTGGGACCAAAAAAATTTTGACCCAAAAAAAAGTTTGAAAAATTTTGGGACCAAAAAATTTTGAGCCAAACAAAAGTTCGAAAAATTTTGGGACCAAAAAAATTTTGACCCAAAAAAAAGTTCGAAAAATTTTGGGACCAAAAAAATTTTTGACCCAAAAAAAAGTTCGAAAAATTTTGGGACCAAAAAAATTTTGACCCAAAAAAATTTTGGGACCAAAAAAATTTTGACCCAAAAAAAAGTTTGAAAAATTTTGGGACCAAAAAAATTTTGAGCCAAAAAAAAGTTCGAAAAATTTTGGGACCAAAAAAATTTTGAGCCAAAAAAAAGTTCGAAAAATTTTGTGACCAAAAAAATTTTGAGCTAAAAAAAAGTTCGAAAAATTTTTTTTATGACCAAAAAAATTTTGAGCCAAAAAAAAGTTTGAAAAATTTTGGGACCAAAAAAATTTTGACCCAAAAAAAGTTTGAAGAATTTTGGGACCAAAAAAATTTTGACCCAAAAAAAAGTTCGAAAAAGTTTGGGACCAAAAAAATTTTGACCCAAAAAAAGTTCGAAAAATTTTGGGACCAAAAAAACTTTTTGACCCAAAAAAAAGTTCGAAAAATTTTGGGACCAAAAAAATTTTGACCCAAAAAAATTTTGGGACCAAAAAAATTTTGAGCCAAAAAAAAGTTCGAAAAATTTTGGGACCAAAAAAATTTTGAGCTAAAAAAAAGTTCGAAAAATTTTGGGACCAAAAAAATTTTGACCCAAAAAAAAGTTCGAAAAATTTTGGGACCAAAAAAATTTTGACCCAAAAAAAACTTCGAAAAAAATTTGACCCAAAAAAAAGTTCGAAAAATTTTGGGACCAAAAAATTTTGACCCAAAAAAAACTTCGAAAAAAATTTGACCCAAAAAAAAGTTCGAAAAATTTTGGGACCAAGAAATTTTGACCCAAAAAAAATTTCGAAAAAAATTTGACCCAAGAAAAAGTTCGAAAAATTTTGGGACCAAAAAAATTTTGAGCCAAAAAAAAGTTTGAAAAATTTTGGGACCAAAAAAATTTTGACCCAAAAAAAGTTTGAAGAATTTTTGGACCAAAAAAATTTTGACCCAAAAAAAAGTTCGAAAAAGTTTGGGACCAAAAAAATTTTGACCCAAAAAAATTTTCGAAAAAAATTTGACCCAAGAAAAAGTTCGAAAAATTTTGGGACCAAAAAAATTTTGACCCAAAAAAAAGTTCGAAAAAATTTTGGGACCAAAAAAATTTTGAGCCAAAAAAAAGTTCGAAACATTTTGTGACTAAAAAAATTTTGAGCTAAAAAAAAGTTCGAAAATTTTTTTTTATGACCAAAAAAATTTTGACCCAAAAAAAACTTCGAAAAAAATTTGACCCAAAAAAAAGTTCGAAAAATTTTGGGACCAAAAAATTTTGACCCAAAAAAAATTTCGAAAAAAATTTGACCCAAGAAAAAGTTTGAAAAATTTTGGGACCAAAAAAAATTTTGAGCCAAAAAAAAGTTTGAAAAATTTTGGGACCAAAAAAATTTTGACCCAAAAAAAGTTTGAAGAATTTTGGGACCAAAAAAATTTTGACCCAAAAAAAAGTTTGAAAAAGTTTGGGACCAAAAAAATTTTGACCCAAAAAAAGTTCGAAAAATTTTGGGACCAAAAAAATTTTGACCCAAAAAAAAGTTTGAAAAATTTTGGGACCAAAAAAATTTTGACCCAAAAAAAAGTTCGAAAAATTTTGGGACCAAAAAAACATTTTGACCCAAAAAAAAGTTCGAAAAATTTTGGGACCAAAAAAATTTTGACCCAAAAAAATTTTGGGACCAAAAAAATTTTGACCCAAAAAAAAGTTTGAAAAATTTTGGGACCAAAAAAATTTTGAGCCAAAAAAAAGTTCGAAAAATTTTTGGACCAAAAAAATTTTGACCCAAAAAAAACTTCGAAAAATTTTGGGACCAAAAAAATTTTGACCCAAAAAAAGTTTGAAAAATTTTGGGACCAAAAAAATTTTGAGCCAAAAAAAAGTTCGAAAAATTTTGGGACCAAAAAAATTTTGACCAAAAAAAAACTTCGAAAAATTTTGGGACCAAAAAAATTTTGACCCAAAAAAAACTTCGAAAAAAATTTGACCCAAAAAAAAGTTCGAAAAATTTTGGGACCAAAAAAATTTTGACCCAAAAAAAAGTTTGAAAAATTTTGGGACCAAAAAAATTTTGACCCAAAAAAAAGTTTGAAAAATTTTGGGACCAAAAAAATTTTGACCCAAAAAAAAGTTCGAAAAAATTTTGGGACCAAAAAAATTTTGAGCCAAAAAAAAGTTCGAAAAATTTTGGGACCAAAAAAATTTTGACCTAAAAAAAAGTTCGAAAAATTTTGGGACCAAAAAATTTTGACCCAAAAAAAATTTCGAAAAAAATTTGACCCAAGAAAAAGTTTGAAAAATTTTGGGACCAAAAAAATTTTGAGCCAAAAAAAAGTTTGAAAAATTTTGGGACCAAAAAAATTTTGACCCAAAAAAAGTTTGAAGAATTTTGGGACCAAAAAAATTTTGACCCAAAAAAAAGTTCGAAAAAATTTTGGGACCAAAAAAATTTTGAGCCAAAAAAAAGTTCGAAAAATTTTGGGACCAAAAAAATTTTTAGCTAAAAAAAAGTTCGAAAAATTTTGGGACCAAAAAATTTTGACCCAAAAAAAATTTCGAAAAAAATTTGACCCAAGAAAAAGTTCGAAAAATTTTGGGACCAAAAAAATTTTGAGCCAAAAAAAAGTTTGAAAAATTTTGGGACCAAAAAAATTTTGACCCAAAAAAAGTTTGAAGAATTTTGGGACCAAAAAAATTTTGATCCAAAAAAAAGTTCGAAAAAGTTTGGGACCAAAAAAATTTTGACCCAAAAAAAGTTCGAAAAATTTTGGGACCAAAAAAATTTTGACCCAAAAAAAAGTTTGAAAAATTTTGGGACCAAAAAAATTTTGAGCCAAACAAAAGTTCGAAAAATTTTGGGACCAAAAAAATTTTGACCCAAAAAAAGTTCGAAAAAATTTTGACCCAAAAAAAAGTTCGAAAAATTTTGGGACCAAAAAATTTTGACCCAAAAAAAATTTCGAAAAAAATTTGACCCAAAGAAAAAGTTCGAAAAATTTTGGGACCAAAAAAATTTTGACCCAAAAAAAAGTTCGAAAAAATTTTGGGACCAAAAAAATTTTGAGCCAAAAAAAAGTTCGAAAAATTTTGTGACCAAAAAAATTTTGAGCTAAAAAAAAGTTCGAAAAATTTTTTTTATGACCAAAAAAATTTTGACCCAAAAAAAAGTTCGAAAAATTTTGGGACCAAAAAAATTTTGACCCAAAAAAAACTTCGAAAAAAATTTGACCCAAAAAAAAGTTCGAAAAATTTTGGGACCAAAAAATTTTGACCCAAAAAAAATTTCGAAAAAAATTTGACCCAATAAAAAGTTTGAAAAATTTTGGGACCAAAAAAATTTTGACCCAAAAAAAGTTTGAAAAATTTTGGGACCAAAAAAATTTTGACCCAAAAAAAAGTTTGAAAAATTTTGGGACCAAACAATTTTGAGCCAAACAAAAGTTCGAAAAATTTTGGGACCAAAAAAATTTTGACCCAAAAAAAATGTTCGAAAAATTTTGGGACCAAAAAAACTTTTTGACCCAAAAAAAAGTTCGAAAAATTTTGGGACCAAAAAATTTTGACCCAAAAAAATTTTGGGACCAAAAAAATTTTGACCCAAAAAAAAGTTTGAAAAATTTTGGGACCAAAAAAATTTTGAGCCAAAAAAAAGTTCGAAAAATTTTTGGACCAAAAAAATTTTGACCCAAAAAAAACTTCGAAAAATTTTGGGACCAAAAAAATTTTGACCCAAAAAAGTTTGAAAAATTTTGGGACCAAAAAAATTTTGACCCAAAAAAGTTTGAAAAATTTTGGGACCAAAAAATTTTGACCCAAAAAAAATTTCGAAAAAAATTTGACCCAAAGAAAAAGTTCGAAAAAATTTTGGGACCAAAAAAATTTTGACCCAAAAAAAAGTTCGAAAAATTTTGTGACCAAAAAAATTTTGAGCTAAAAAAAAGTTCGAAAATTTTTTTTTATGACCAAAAAAATTTTGACCCAAAAAAAAGTTCGAAAAATTTTGGGACCAAAAAAATTTTGACCCAAAAAAAAATTCGAAAAAAATTTGACCCAAAAAAATTTTGACCCAAAAAAAGTTCGAAAAATTTTGGGACCAAAAAAATTTTGACCCAAAAAAAAGTTTGAAAAATTTTGGGACCAAAAAATTTTGAGCCAAACAAAAGTTCGAAAAATTTTGGGACCAAAAAAATTTTGACCCAAAAAAAAGTTCGAAAAATTTTGGGACCAAAAAAATTTTTGACCCAAAAAAAAGTTCGAAAAATTTTGGGACCAAAAAAATTTTGACCCAAAAAAATTTTGGGACCAAAAAAATTTTGACCCAAAAAAAAGTTTGAAAAATTTTGGGACCAAAAAAATTTTGAGCCAAAAAAAAGTTCGAAAAATTTTGGGACCAAAAAAATTTTGAGCCAAAAAAAAGTTCGAAAAATTTTGTGACCAAAAAAATTTTGAGCTAAAAAAAAGTTCGAAAAATTTTTTTTATGACCAAAAAAATTTTGAGCCAAAAAAAAGTTTGAAAAATTTTGGGACCAAAAAAATTTTGACCCAAAAAAAGTTTGAAGAATTTTGGGACCAAAAAAATTTTGACCCAAAAAAAAGTTCGAAAAAGTTTGGGACCAAAAAAATTTTGACCCAAAAAAAGTTCGAAAAATTTTGGGACCAAAAAAACTTTTTGACCCAAAAAAAAGTTCGAAAAATTTTGGGACCAAAAAAATTTTGACCCAAAAAAATTTTGGGACCAAAAAAATTTTGAGCCAAAAAAAAGTTCGAAAAATTTTGGGACCAAAAAAATTTTGAGCTAAAAAAAAGTTCGAAAAATTTTGGGACCAAAAAAATTTTGACCCAAAAAAAAGTTCGAAAAATTTTGGGACCAAAAAAATTTTGACCCAAAAAAAACTTCGAAAAAAATTTGACCCAAAAAAAAGTTCGAAAAATTTTGGGACCAAAAAATTTTGACCCAAAAAAAACTTCGAAAAAAATTTGACCCAAAAAAAAGTTCGAAAAATTTTGGGACCAAGAAATTTTGACCCAAAAAAAATTTCGAAAAAAATTTGACCCAAGAAAAAGTTCGAAAAATTTTGGGACCAAAAAAATTTTGAGCCAAAAAAAAGTTTGAAAAATTTTGGGACCAAAAAAATTTTGACCCAAAAAAAGTTTGAAGAATTTTTGGACCAAAAAAATTTTGACCCAAAAAAAAGTTCGAAAAAGTTTGGGACCAAAAAAATTTTGACCCAAAAAAATTTTCGAAAAAAATTTGACCCAAGAAAAAGTTCGAAAAATTTTGGGACCAAAAAAATTTTGACCCAAAAAAAAGTTCGAAAAAATTTTGGGACCAAAAAAATTTTGAGCCAAAAAAAAGTTCGAAACATTTTGTGACTAAAAAAATTTTGAGCTAAAAAAAAGTTCGAAAATTTTTTTTTATGACCAAAAAAATTTTGACCCAAAAAAAACTTCGAAAAAAATTTGACCCAAAAAAAAGTTCGAAAAATTTTGGGACCAAAAAATTTTGACCCAAAAAAAATTTCGAAAAAAATTTGACCCAAGAAAAAGTTTGAAAAATTTTGGGACCAAAAAAAATTTTGAGCCAAAAAAAAGTTTGAAAAATTTTGGGACCAAAAAAATTTTGACCCAAAAAAAGTTTGAAGAATTTTGGGACCAAAAAAATTTTGACCCAAAAAAAAGTTTGAAAAAGTTTGGGACCAAAAAAATTTTGACCCAAAAAAAGTTCGAAAAATTTTGGGACCAAAAAAATTTTGACCCAAAAAAAAGTTTGAAAAATTTTGGGACCAAAAAAATTTTGACCCAAAAAAAAGTTCGAAAAATTTTGGGACCAAAAAAACATTTTGACCCAAAAAAAAGTTCGAAAAATTTTGGGACCAAAAAAATTTTGACCCAAAAAAATTTTGGGACCAAAAAAATTTTGACCCAAAAAAAAGTTTGAAAAATTTTGGGACCAAAAAAATTTTGAGCCAAAAAAAAGTTCGAAAAATTTTTGGACCAAAAAAATTTTGACCCAAAAAAAACTTCGAAAAATTTTGGGACCAAAAAAATTTTGACCCAAAAAAAGTTTGAAAAATTTTGGGACCAAAAAAATTTTGAGCCAAAAAAAAGTTCGAAAAATTTTGGGACCAAAAAAATTTTGACCAAAAAAAAACTTCGAAAAATTTTGGGACCAAAAAAATTTTGACCCAAAAAAAACTTCGAAAAAAATTTGACCCAAAAAAAAGTTCGAAAAATTTTGGGACCAAAAAAATTTTGACCCAAAAAAAAGTTTGAAAAATTTTGGGACCAAAAAAATTTTGACCCAAAAAAAAGTTTGAAAAATTTTGGGACCAAAAAAATTTTGACCCAAAAAAAAGTTCGAAAAAATTTTGGGACCAAAAAAATTTTGAGCCAAAAAAAAGTTCGAAAAATTTTGGGACCAAAAAAATTTTGACCTAAAAAAAAGTTCGAAAAATTTTGGGACCAAAAAATTTTGACCCAAAAAAAATTTCGAAAAAAATTTGACCCAAGAAAAAGTTTGAAAAATTTTGGGACCAAAAAAATTTTGAGCCAAAAAAAAGTTTGAAAAATTTTGGGACCAAAAAAATTTTGACCCAAAAAAAGTTTGAAGAATTTTGGGACCAAAAAAATTTTGACCCAAAAAAAAGTTCGAAAAAGTTTGGGACCAAAAAAATTTTGACCCAAAAAAAGTTCGAAAAATTTTGGGACCAAAAAAATTTTGACCCAAAAAAAAGTTTGAAAAATTTTGGGACCAAAAAAATTTTGAGCCAAACAAAAGTTCGAAAAATTTTGGGACCAAAAAAATTTT